>NC_064281.1:113300266-113617573 GCF_003254725.2 Canis lupus dingo | reverse complement strand
TGACATTAATACTTAGTCGTATAACTTAAAAAGGATGTACTTACGGCAAAAGAGTAGCAAGTCACCATGGCACAGATTTGCATCCTCCTCTTATTTTACAAAGAGAAAATTGAGTTTCTTTGTGTCCCCCACATAACCCAGGGGACTGGGCAGGCACAGTTCAAGCTAGCCTTTTGGCCTTTAAGGTTTCACTTGGTCAGGAGATTCCCCCCAAGGCTGTCTATTTCAAAAATAAACAGTAAGGATAGTCTGAGAAGGGTCCTTGAGGGAAAGGTCAAAATACACAAAGTGACCCAGTTACAAGCAGCAAGTTTAGAGGTGCAGTATCAGTATTATTAAAGATAAATCATGCCTAGTTTCTAGACCTAAGTGGGTCAAGGTTAGAATGGGAACATGTTGGGAACAGGTGGGAGCAGGGAGGGGCTGTTTTTTCATACATCATGGATACTCGAAGTGAGCTGGGTTAGAAGAACAATCTAGGAAGAAATAGATGGGCATGTGGCTTTTCAAAATTAGGGGAGACTAGAACCCAGACTTGATTCCTAGTCCAAATCACTCTCCTCTAAGCCATTCCTAAACACATTTATGGAAATACTCAATGTAGATTAGATGACAGCAATAGATTCCAGAAGTTTTCTATGATCTGTTTGATTTCTTTCTTTCTTTCTTTCTTTCTTTCTTTCTTTCTTTCTTTCTTTCTTTCTTTCTCTTTCTTTCTCTTGTCATTTACAGCTCAGGATAAGAAAATTGCAGCTGCCTTGACTCACTGATGTAGCTGATAACTTTAGCACCTGCCACATTTTGCAAGTACAGGACTGGACTTTTCATTATGTGCAGGCCTTCAGTCTCATTCTGCAGAGTGGTCACACTTTTCATAAGAATGTTTCAGAGACTCACTTGGAAATCTGATTCATCCCTATATTAGCTACACTCAGAAATGAAATTCTTTTGGGGTCTTCTTGGTGTTTATGAGAGGCATCGAATATTGCACATTTGAAAACATATTTGAAGTTTTGCTGAGAGGCAGGAGATGAATTCACACCAGGAAAAGTGGCTTTTTGGTAGAAAAAGCTCTATGTTGATGATAGGCGTCAATGACAATTTGTAGTTTGACATAAAATTTAAACTGACTGAATGTTCAGAGATAAGAATTCAATCAACAGTCCCTCTCTTTCTTGAGGTGAAATGCTTTTTAGTATACAGCTTACTTTTGTTTTCTATTGAACTTAAGAAATAGAAATGTGTCTGATTGGTCTCTCCTTCCACATTTAAGTGCTAAGAACGTGCCAGCCAGGCCTTAATTTTAGGATACGCCATTAAAACTGTAAATGTGATGAACATAAGACTCCAGTATTTTGGTATTTTCTTTAGCTATGCCTTTGTTGGAGTATTGAGAGCAGCACTGAGCCATTACTAACTGTTGCTTTCCTTTCATGGATCTGATTGCTGTTATAATTAGAAAAAAAATTCTATGTTAGGTAGAAAAGAGTTGTCTATTTAACTGCTGACCCTAGTATTACAAAGTGCTAGAAAGAGCTTATTGGTTTTCAGCACTTATTGGTAATAAAAATAAAAGCAAAAGGTAAATAATGGGAGGGTGATAAGTAATTTTAGGAATCTGCCTTCTTACTTGTTGGAGACAAGGACCATGGTGTTTTCATCAGCTGCTAGCTTAGTAGTTGGCATATATAGTGATTACCAAACACATGCCCATCAGAAGCATGAGAGAATGAACAGAATTTCGTGTATGTCTCTCCCTCTGCATCTTGTGTTTTGTTTGTTTGGGGTCTTGGGATTTTGTGGGTTTTTTTTTTTTAGCAAATATCATTGCATTCTGAGTTCTAAGACATCCTCCCTATCACTTGCTTCAAAGAGAGATCAATAGGCATTTGAGGAATCCGTTGAAGATTTAAAAAAATACCCACCAAGGCTCAATCCAGTGCATTATTAGCATTCAGCAGAAGTGATACAGTGGTTTCACCATTACTTAGGCAACAGTGTCTACAATATGCTTTAAAAAGTTCAGTTGACCCCATCAGACTATAGGCTTATTTACAAGTTATAGGGGTAAGATGTAAGCTTTAGCATGCCAGCTCGCTGGACTACTTCATATAGTACCCACTTCTCAAAATCTTTTTATAGATCTGGGTACTTTTACCCCAGAAACTCATAAACTGGAAGACATCGCTCAACCTATACAGCTATATATGTCCTCGGATTCCTGAGAAGTTACATTCTTCCAGATAGTCTGATTATCTGATTCTGAGTTCACAGAAACTCTGAGCAGTTTTTTGATTTTTCAGACAAGCTGTTCTGTTCAGCAAGATAGCATGTCTTCTGCAGTAGCAACGTGTTTTATAGATGGATTTGAAATCTTTAGGTATCATCAGGATCCATATCAATTCTACGGTCCTTAACTGTTCCCAAATTGCTCAATTTTCATACAATTTACTCAAAGCCAAGGAACAGACTCCTTAGAGCAAATCTAGCTGTTCCCATTGCTTTGAGACTGGGCATTTCAGCACTGTTCATTCTAGTGTATGACAGCTCTGATCCTTACTACCCAAAGGCCTTTACTTTTTATCTTCACTTTCTCCCTTAATTCAGGGTCTGTACATTGTTGTCTTGAAACGCAGCTTGTTTTAATAACAATTTGCTGAAAGCTACATAATTGTCATCCACATGCAGATACCACCTTAGGAGGGAGCTTTCTTCTACAAGGCAATGGCCATCCCCCTGGAAGTTGCATATGTCCCTGATTTCCTCAATGTGTTTTGCTCCAATTGCCTGTGGCTATGGCTCAGGTAAGGGTCAGACTTTTTTTTTTAATATTTAGTTTATTTGAGAGAGAGAGTGAGCAAAAGAAGGGGGAGGGTCAGAGGCAGAGCAGACTCCCCACTGAGTGGGGAGCCTGATACAGTGATACAGGGACTCAGTCCCCGTACTCCGGGATCACAGGATGACCTGAAGGCAGATGCTCAACTGACTGAGCCACCCAGGTACCCCAAGAGTCAGTCTTTTTGTTGCTGGAATCAGATCTGGAATGAATTCTAAAGTGAGATCTGCAGGGGCTGTTACCTACTACTGCCCCAATGCTTCCAGTTTGACACTGGTCAGTACACAGAGAAGGGAACAGTTTGCAGACCACACCTGGAAAGATACCCAGAACATCTGTGAATTCTAGTTTTGGGCCTTTCAAACTTGACAGTGTCTGGCTGCTAAAAGCTGAGCTACATCTTCCCTGATACTTCATATAGCACAGCTCCCATACCCTGAAAATGGCATCAACATTGAAAGTTACAGAATTTCAAGATCAACAATCATTAGGGCAAAAGTCAGAATTATGGATGAAGCTCTTTACAGAGCTCCCTCCATTCATCCCCAGCAGTGAGGAAGCCTGGTTTCTGAATGGTTATTGGACTATTCTTTCCAGACTATTTCTGACTTGTTAACTCTGGGTCAGGTCATTAAGGTTATTTTTCTTTTTAAAATAATCCCTCCAGTAGTTTTTCAAATATCTCTTCTAGCGTCAACAGAATCCCAAGAGTTTTTCATTACTTATAATTGACAAAATCTTGCCTGCTGATAGTAGTAAGAATTCATTCCAGAACTTGTTTTCACTCCTGGTAATCATCACTAAGTTCGTTTTCCCACCTTCCCACAAGCAGCTAAATGTAACTGAAGAAAAAAACACAACTACACAGATCGGTCTTACAGCCAGAACCCCCAAGTGGGCCTTCCCTCTGTCCAAAAATCCTACTGCATTTTTGCTGGTCCTTTTATGCTTATACTTCCCTTCCTCATTTATTATTTTGCACCCTCTCCATTCTTTTTTTTTCCTCATCCATTTATTTAACAGATATTTATTGAGCACCTATTATCTTGCTAAGGCTGTTGACACTGTTTTCCCCCATGTAACAGTGTGTAGGTTGAAGGTATATAATGTTTTGATTTAAAACACTTACATAATGCAGAAAATGATTAGTACTGTAGTATTAGCATCTCCATCATGTCACATAATTACCATTTCTTTTTAAAATTTGCTTGAATATGGTTGATGCGAAGGTTATATTAGTTTCAGGGGTAAACATAGTGATTGAACGATTTTATACATCATGCCATGCTCACCACAAGTGTAGCTGCCATCTGTCACCATACAACATTATTATGATATCATTGACTATATTCCTTATGCTGTCCCTTTTGTTCCCATGACTTATTCATTTCATAACTGGAAGCTCTATCTCCTTCTCCCCTTCACCCATTTTGCCCATCCCTCCCTCCTCTCCGCTCTGGCAACCATCAGTTTGTTCTCTGTATTTATAGGTCTTATTCTGCTTTTTGTTTATTCATTTGTTTTTTTTAGATTCCATATATGAATGAAATCATGATACTTGTCTTTCTCGGTCTGATTTCTTTCACTTAGCATAATATACTCTAGGTCCATTCATGTTGTTGCAAATGGCACAATCTCATCCTTTTGATGATTGAGTAATATTCCATTGTACATATATACCACATCTTCTTTATCCATTCTTCTATTGATGGACACTTGGGCTGCTCCCATCTTGGCTGTTGTGAGTAATGCTACAATAAGCATAGGAGAGCATATATCTTTTCAAATTAGTGTTTTCATTTTCTTTGGGTAAATACCCAGTAGTGGAATTATTGAACCATACAATATTTGTGTTTTTCATTTTTCGAGGAACCCCTCCATACTGTTTTCCACAGTGGCTATACCAATTCACTATTTTTTTTTTGTGGTGAGAAAATTTAAGATCTTACACCATTCACAAAAATTAACTTGAAATGGATTAAAGACTTAAACATAAGACCTGCTACCAACAAACTTTTAGAAGAAAACATAAGGGAAGTAGCTCCTTGACATTGGTCTTGGCAATGATTTTTTTGGATATGACATCAAAAGCAGGAGCAGCAAAAGTAAAAATTAATAAGTGGGACTACATAAAAGTGGGACTACATCTTTTGCACAGCAAAAGAAACAGTGAACAAAATGAAAAGGCAACTTATGGAATGGGAGAAAATATTTGCATCTGCTCCATTTTCTTTAAAGAGAGAGATAGAGAGCATGCGCATCAGAAGAGAAGCAGGGAGGACCTGAGCCAAAATCAAGAGCCAGATGCTTAGCTACTGAGCCACCCAGGGGCCCCATACCTTATCCATTCTTAATTCATAACATTCTCACCTGATAAGAAGGGTCCCTGGTTTACTAAGAAAATAGGAGCAATCAAAAGTGAAATCAGGGGTGCCTTGATGGCTCAGTTGGTTAAGTGCCCAACTCTTGATTTTGGCTCAGGTCATAATTTCAGAGTCATGGGATGGAGCCCTGTGTCTGGCTCTTTGCTCAGCATGGAGTCTGCTTGTCTCTCTCCCTCTGCTCCTCCCCCTGCTCATGTTCTCTCTATCTAAAATAAATAAGTAAAATCTTTAAAAAAGAGAAATCCTACATTCTTACCATCAAACCTGTCAAACTACCTACATCCATATCCACACAGTCTGCCCTCCCTTTTGACATGATTAATTAACTTTATGTGCTGAGATCTAAAGCCAAACCTTTCTAGTGGTGCAATAGAGTCCAACTCTCCTTGCTTGCAGAAGGACTTCACTGCGCAAATCTTTCTCCTGCATTATCAATTATTCACCTATTTCACAATTCCTATTATGCAGACATGTTGGAATGGATCTCCTCTTCAAACAAAAATTAAACAAAAAACTCCCTTAATGTCACATGCTTTTCAAGCTATTACCTACTTCTCTATCCCTTTTAACAGCCAAACGCACTGTTCAATTTTCAGTCCCTTTCTCATTCACCCCCTCAGTAGCATTTGATACAATTGATTACCCATCTTTCGAAATACTTTATACCACTGTTTTCCAGGACACCTCCCTGGCTACTGCTTTTCAGATTCTTGATTTTATTTATTGTCTTCACTTCTGACCGTAAGAGTGTCCTTGACCTCTGAACACCCCTTTTCTATCAATAGTAACTCCCCAGATGGTTACATTTATTCTACCTATTTCTCAGATAAAAAGAAACATTACATTATCTTTGATCCATCTCATTCTCTCACCCTCATATCCAATCCATCAGTAAATCCTATTAGTACTTTCTTTAAAATATATTCAGAACCTACTTCTGACCTCCTTCACTATCCCATAGCCCAAGCCACCATCACCTGAATTAATGCACTAGCTCTCTGGTTTCCCTCATTCCATTCTTCCCCAATTCCAGCTGTTCACACAGCATCCAGAGTGAGCATTTTAAAATATGTATTAAATCATATCCTTTAAACGAAACTATCCAGTGACTTCCCATCTTGTTCAGCTAGAGCTAGTAATTGTACAATATTCTACAAGGCCCTGCATGAGGTGGCTGCCTGCCTTCTTACCTCCTTTGTTCTCTTCCTCTACTGTGGTCCAAGCATTAGGCCCCCTTGCTGTTCCTTGAATGTGCCAATCACATGCCTTCCTCTGGGTCTTTGCACTCTTCATTCTGTGTATCTAGAAAGTTCTTACCTCAGATAAATATGATTTGCTTTCTCACTTTATTCATGTCTATGCTTAATTGTCACTGTAGATGAGAGTATTTCTGCATCTACCAACTGATCACCCTCTACTTCGCCCATTTAAAAAATTATTTTATGCAACATCTCTAGATGTGTTCGTTTTCTGGCTGTTGCCCTCCCCATACATTAGAATAAAAGTAAGATTTTTTCCATTCAAGGTTTTTTAAATTTAGATTCAATTAGCCAACATATAGTACACCATTGGTTTCAGATGTAGCGTTCAATAATTTATCATTTGCATATAACAGTGCTCATCACATAATGTACCCTCCTTAATGCCCATCACCCAGTTACCCCATCCCCCCACCAACCTCCCCTCCAGCAACCCTCAGTTTGTTTCCTAGAGTTAAGAGTCTCTCATGGTTTATCTCCCTCTCTGATGACTTCCCATTCAGTTTTCCCTCCCTTTCCCTATGACCCGCTTCACTGTTTCTTATATTCCACCTATGAGTGAAACCATATGATAATTAATTGTCTTTATATGATTGAAAAAGTAAGATTTAGATTTAGGTTTTCTTTAGTGCTATACTTATGTAGGATACTGTTTGCAATAGAGTAAGTGCTCAATAATAAATATTTATTGAGGGATCCCTGGGTGGCGCAGCAGTTTGGCGCCTGCCTTTGGCCCAGGGCGCGATCCTGGAAACCCGGGATCGAGTCCCACGTCGGGCTCCCGGTGCATGGAGCCTGCTTCTCCCTCTGCTTATGTCTCTGCCTCTCTCTCTCTCTCTCTCTGTGACTATCATAAATAATTACAAATTAAAAAAAAATAAAGATGCGAAGAGTTTAAAAAAAAATAAATAAAATAAATAAATAAATAAATAAATATTTATTGAACAAATGAATTAATTCCCACTTTTCATTCATATATCTTCTCTAACTGCCCTCTCACTATATCTCTGAGCCTCAGAGCACTTACCCTTTGTGTTTATTCCCTGTGTTCATGCTTTTTGCATGTATGGCTCATTCTCAGATCTGAGCTGAAATCTTTTCTCATCAGAGAGGCTTTCCTTGATCACCTAATATAAATTATGCCTCATCCAGGTGTCCCTCCATTCCACCATCCAGCTTTATCTTGTCCATAACACTTTTCGCTATCTACATTCATTTTGTATATTCCTTTACATGCTTATCGTCTCTCAGCATATCACCAGCAGGTAGGGCAGTACCTTCACCTAACTGATACTCAATAGTTGTTGAATTTAATGTGTTCCAGAAGAATTGACAGTTCTCCAAAGTCAACTCCAGCTCTGCTTCTCTCAGGCAGTTTATTCCTTTGAACCATTATTACTACTTCTTGAGCTTTTTGGTAAAAGGGGGAGCAATGCATTGTACTACCAGGATATATGGGAAACAGATAAGAACTTTATTTTGTTTGCTACCTGACCTTTAAATTTTCTTTGTTGGGCTGGTTATTCCATGCTCCTGACTGAATACCTGCTCTTCCCACAGATTTATGGCTATTTTCAATATTACATGGGTCTCCAGTCTCATGCTTCCAGGTGATTTCAAAGTAGAATTTCTCTCCCCTGTTCTAGCTCAGGCCTCCAGTCAGAAAATAGGATGTGGCTGGGGTTTTTGTCTGTTTGTTTGTTTGCCTGCTTTGCATTTCTACATTATCTTTCTCTGCTTGGTCAGTAAGGCTTTGAAGAGAAATGAAGCAATTGAAAATGGGGTATAGTCATATTCTTACTTGGCTGGTACCACAATGGACAACTACTGATGTATTTTCTGGGACTGGAAAGTATTTACGGTTAATACTTTCTCTCTCACCCCGGGCCAAACATATACAATAGAAAAATCAAGGCCAAGGATTGACTAATTCAACTGGTAAAGATGCAGTGATATTATTTTACATTCACAGAGTTTATTATCTTACTAAAGAAAGTTATTACTTATTTATTACATAACTAAAGACAAGACAAATGCTCAAAGGTGCAGGGTCTCCTTGGTCCCTGTCCCACATACTAAAAATGGTATCATTGAAACCAAGGGGCTAGGTGACTACAGTGTGTGTGGGATGTCTCACCATGGAGGAGCCAACAGTACTGTTTACTAACAGGTTATATTCTACAGCTGTGTTCTAAGGGGGGTGCAGGGCATAAAGAGCCTACCTCATCAAGATGTGGGAGGTGATGAGAAACTGTCACATGACAGTCTCCCATGGAAGAGAAGGAGGCATATGGGAAATGATCTTGGTGTAGCATTTCACAGATTTCTCCATCGTCTTGTGTTCCAGGAGTGTCATGAGGCATTCTGTCAAGACCCAGATAGGCTAGAGTTCAACCATTTGCTTGTGTGACCTATGCAGATACACGCAAGGTCACTGAGGTGCCCTGGTGGAAACTTTCCCTGTGCTTAGTGGTTCTTCTTGGGTTCCTCAGCACCACCCGACCCTCATACTGGAGATCTCTATTTACAGTTTTCTTGATGCTGTTGAGACACTTTGCTCTAGTCTATCTTTCACTGCTCTTTCTAAGCCCAGTGAATTACCATCCCAGGGTCGGAAACCTGTCTTAAGCTCTCAGCTGTGCCTTCGAATTTCTTCCCCATAAGCTTTATTTTTTATCTAAAGATTTTATTTCTTTATTCATGAGACACACAGAGAGAGAGGCAGAGAGAGAAGCAGGCTCCTCGCAGGGAGCCTGATGCGGGACTCAATCCACAGACCGGGATCACACCCAGAACAGAAGGCAGACGCCCAACCACTGAGCCACCCAGGTGTCCCTCTTCCCCATAGGCTTTAGGTGAGGGCCTAGCACCTCATTCCCACCCCACAATAAATGGTACTCATTGCATACTCCTTCCTGTCTTTCTCCAACAATCCTTTTCTCAAAACCTCTCAATCTGACTCATGATCCCTTTGTATCTAGGTATGGGATATAGGTTTGATTTTAGTATTTATCAGCCTTACTTCTTTGCTTAAAGATCTATTTTAATACCATGTTATACATAGTTATATCATTCTAAATAAATCATAACAGTTTCCAGTATGATTGTAATTTATTAAAGTCCTATAAGTCTCCTTGGCATGTACTTTTCAAAATATTAGACTGTTGAAGGACAGATGGCAACTCTTTATCCTTTCATCTTACATATTTATCTGTAAGGATTTGGTAGTACACACTCATTACATTCAGCAGAGAAAACCAAGATTCCCTGTTAGGTCAACTGGAGCAATTGAAATGGGAAGATGAGGGCAGGAGGTCCTATTAGAATTAACTATAAGTGAGCTATATCAAACTGTGGTGCCTTCCACAGAATTTGGTACTTCATCCCATTTGGGGCACACATCGTCCTCTCCTTCCTGGTCAAGGATCACGACATTGTGAGTCATTATAGCAGATGTGATTTTAACTTCCCTCAGACTGGTTGAGTTGACCAAAGCAGGATTTTTTTTTTTTTTAGTTTATTCCTCATTTAACTTTTATTTATTTATTTATTTATTTATTTATTTATTTATTTATTTATAATAAATTTATTTTTTATTGGTGTTCAATTTGACAACATGCAGAATAACACCCAGTGCTCATCCCGTCAAGTGCCCCCCTCAGTGCCCGCCACCCAGTCACCCCCACCCCTCGCCCTCCTCCCCTTCCACCACCCCTAGTTTGTTTCCCAGAGTTAGGAGTCTCTTGAGGGAGGTTTTAACATGGGGTCCAGTTTATTGGTAATACGATGTATCTATTCAGAATACAATAATTATTCCTCCATTCATTCACTGAGCACATGTGTGTTGAATGCTTTAATATTTTTTTGGCACAAGTTTGAATTTGATTTGATAATTTCCACTAGACAAGCATTTGGAATATGGAATTCTGAAGATTAAGGTGATACCACTAAATACCAGCTCTTTACGTACTGTGCAAATTTCAGTAGGGCCATGTTTGTGGACTATTATGTAGCAGATGGAGAATATTGTAGCTCTGTTTTACGTAATCCACCCTTAATTCTATGCACATATATCTCAGGCATGGAAGCAGAAAACTCCTAGCTTCTACCTTTCTCCATATTTTTTCCTTCTGCACTTTAGCTATTAGGAAAATTTCCGAATAAATACTTTTTAGAACTAATTTACAGGACCCGGTTGAAATCTTACAAACTTATCATGTTGTAGACCTCAAATGGCTGAAATCTTTGGCTTATTTGCCATTTTCTGACCTTCATCAGTAACCTTCGGAATGTTAAGTTTGGGGTGTTTTGTTGGCTAATCTTTGTATAATACTCAGGTTCTTCCTCCTCAGGATTAGTGTGGTAAGCAAGTTCTGTTTGTAATTTTTAGCACATCACCCTTGGATCAGCAGCATGAACTTTGGTGGGGCATTTGATGGGATGAACACTGCGTGTTATGCTATATGTTGGCAAATTGAACTCCAATAAAAAAATAAAAATAAATTTAAAAATCAAATTTTAAAAGTTAGTGTCAAAGGTAAGTGGATTAAAAAGTCGTTTCCTAAACACTCCTTTTCTGGTTGCCCCCTGGTCAGCAGAATAACTAATCCCCTCAACAGTTTCCAGTATGATTGTAGTGACTTCATTCCTGAAGATACTCAAGTATGCAACCTGCTCAGAGGTTTTAAATTAGTCTTTAGTGTCTTGTAAATTTTAGCATCAATCTGTTCACAGGTACTTCTCAGACCTGCAGTGAGCCAAGTGTGCTTTTCTGTATATAGCAGTCTTCTCATACCTTTCTTACTATTGTTCCAAACATCAAAATGACTCTACTTTGAAAAAAATGACTCTACTTTGTATGTGAACATTACTCAGATCATAATCCCAAATAAGTCAAGTATCACCAATCTATAAGCCATGGGTTAGCAAGTTATAGCCCATGGACCAAATTCAGCCAGCTGCTTGTTTTCATATGTGAAGTTTTATTGGAAAACAGCCATGCTTACTCTTTTTTTATATTGTCTGTAGTTGGTTTCCCATAACAATGGAAGAGGACAGTAGTTTCGAGAAAGACCTATGGTCCAGAAAGTCTAAAATATTTACTATCTAGATCTTTATAAAAAAGTTTGTCAAATTCTGCTCTAAAAACAGAATTGATGTCACTAAATCAAATATTCAAATTTCCATTTCCCATGCCTTCATGACCGACTTGAAATTTATCCTTCAGAATAATTCAAAGTATCCACAGGCAGTTCAACTATCTGTGCTGGTTACTTGTTGTGATTGCATCCCTGTTGGAAGTCTGATGTCCCAAAGGGTTGCAGCAGTTACAGATATGCATCACCGATTCAAAGCTCCAGATATGCTAATATTGACTTTCCAGTACAGACATAGATAATTTTACACATGTGATTTTCTGATTGAGAGGAACTGGTGGGCAGAAACTTCCAGGCTTGTTATAGCGGTGATAGAGTCCATCATGCCCAATGGAGTAATGATAGTCACTGGCAGGGTGGTGAGAGAGGTAAAACTATTATGCCTAGATGAGATACAGTTGCAAAATGTTCACACTCAGAGGACAGAGAGGTTTTACGTCATATCTCCCAAACCTTAGAGATAGGTGTCTAGGTAAACTATAGCACTCGTTCTTACTCTGGCTGTACGTTTGAATCTCCTGCAGAGCTTCTAAAAAATACTAATAACCAGGCTTTGCCCCATACAAATTAAATCAGCATCTCTTAGGATGGGCCTGGCTAAGGCTATTTTAAAACACCAATTCTGAATTTGTTTTTAGAGAGTAGTTGGAATGGAGTCCAATCCCCCAGATGTCATTTCCCATTTGTTACAGTGGTATCGTTCCTGACAAACACTAATGACAGCTTCAGTTTTCAGAAGAAAAAAAAAAACTACTTGTAAAATGCCAAAATTCCACCTTATATATTTCTCTTTTTTTTCCCCTTTTGGCTATTTCAGCATCTTGGCTGGTTTTCTCTCTTTCTCAATCCATCAGAAGAGCAGCAAGGAACATTTTGTAAAGTTTCCATTTAGATTAAATTAACCCTGATAGATACATTCAAATACTTTGCAAATTATTATGGAAATCCCCATATCTGAAACTTTAAAGCCTAACATTAGCTGAGCACCACTTAGGCATTCACTGTGGCACTAGATCCTTTCCATACACAATCTCATTTAATCATCATAACATCTCAAGTCTTATTTGTCCATTTTACAATGAGAAATGTAAAGCAAACTATAAGTGACTGACCCAAGTCCATCCAACTAAATAATGACAATATCAGGATATGAACTCATAAATATCTGGCTCCAAAGCACATGTTTTTGCCACTACACCCACTATACTGCTTCAGACCTTTGCAGTTTGCTTTACTGGCCCCTTTACGAGAAATGACTTAACTTGAGCCTTCACTCCCAAGTTCAGCCTTTCTTTTCTGAAAAGAAGATCTCTTTAAAAAGATAAGTATCACACTCTAGAGTTACTAAGTTTCATAGTCCTTGAACATCTTCTTTCTTCTTGGCATTATCGCCCTTCTCTACCACCCTATGGTATATACTCAGATAAATCTGAAAGGAGGGAAGAAAGGAAGGGAGAGAGGAATCTCAGAGTGAGCCACAGCTATAATGGATGAATTATTTCATCAAGGTGTTTCTGCACATTGGGGAAATGGAGTCGGAGGAAATGTTTATTAATTATAACAGCTAACATTTAGAAGGTGCTTACTAGGTGTGAGATGATTTGCATAGTTTTCATTTAACCCTCTCAACCACTCTACAGGGAAAGTATTCTCTAAAGGTCCTTGTTTTGCATTGCAGACCCTGAGGCAGCTGTGTTACAGCAACACAGCTTAAAGTCACCGGGGTAGTAAGAGGCAGATATAGGGATCACACTTCGGTTCTGCATTATTCCGGAACCCATGCTCTCAACCACTCCTATATAATATATCTGTCAGAGTATAAAAAGAATTTCTATATTATGAAAATGATACTCTTGAGCTCTAATACCTCATTCCCTCAATAAGTGTGAAAAAAGTTTCAGTGATAGGAGATTGTTCAACTAAATCACCATTTCTCAAAATATTCTGCAGAGCACTACTTATAGGAGCTGCTCTGTGAGAAATAGGTTTCCTCAGTCAATTACGTTTGTGACACACTGCATACTAAATCTTCTTCATGGAGATTCACCAGGTAAATGTACATATCCCAGATTCTGAAAAAAAAAAAATCTTCAGGAAACACACACACACACACACACACACACACACAAACAAACACACTGTGCAAAATTACTTTAACTTAGTATTTCCAAAAGTAATTTGACAATGGAAGATCCATCCCCTAGCTATATTATAATCCTAGTGAATTGCTGTTCAGTGAATTAACATTGAGAAATGCTGACTTAAATCATTTGACCATTTAAATGATTCTGTTGTAAACTGGACAACTCACAAAGGTTACACTGACAGTACCTAGAATGTTTGAAAGTATTACATTTAATAAATTCTTCCAGAGGGAAATCTGTTTTACTTACCTCCCATCCTCACCACGTATGCATGTGCAAACACACAAACACACACACACACCACTCCATTACCACCACTACCATATCATATTTCTTCTTGGAACTCCTGTTTTGGCTGACTGAAATAGAAATCTGTCATAACCTCGGTCTCTCACTTCTTCCTGTGAATCCCCCAGATAAAGAAGGTGTCTGTGGTAGATATGAAAATGTGCCAATCATGTCCCCTGCTCCAAGATGTACAATTGACAGATGGTCTCAGCAGCTGCCCTGTAAATCCAACACTACACTTGCATTGAGGTCACATTTCCCATGGTCTTCTCTCAGTTAATGAGAATTGAACAAACACTATGTCCGGCTTATTCCTATAAGTTGTACAACTTCTCAGTGGCCTCACCAAAACATACCTAGAATTGCCCTATGTTCTGAGAAATCTGTCTATCCAACCTTCATTCCTTTCCTCTCTCCTTCAGAGGGGTTAGATCTGTGTCACAGTCTTATGGTTCCCTCCATTACCCCTACTGTTCCCTTACTTTTCCCTAATAGGCATTTCCACAACAAATCCCTCAATATCTAATCTCATCCTAGCATCTGCTTTTCAGAAGGTTTGAACCAACAGAGTGTTCTTCTTCCATCCAATAGTCAAGTATATTTTCCATACATCTATATTTTTTCTATTTATAAATCCATGACTTCAACTGAAAAGTATAAATTATATCTTGATTGTAATCAAGTCCAATACAATCTACCCAGAGAAACACTGGTCAAAACCAGTTATATATCATTTGGTTTCTAGCCATGTGTCTCATCTTCTTAGAGAGGAGATTAGAATTCACGTACCCTCTACCAACCCTGAGTCCATTATTCCCTGTCCATCCTACTTGCTGATGGCTCATTTTATAGATCATTCTTTCCTCTGGCCCTAAGCTTAGATGTGATTCACTCCCTATCCAGGGCGAGTAGAAAGCCTACAAATAGTTGTGCACCAATCAAACCCTCATCTAGTTCGCTCTATGTACCAGGTATTGTATTCAGATCCAGAAATACCATGAGAAACTCCCCAGGATGTGATGAATGCTATACTACAGATATAACCAAGGTCTTAAATGACTACAGTAGAAGTAACTTTCTTTGCCTAGACCAGTCAGAAATGCAAATCAAAACCACAGTGAGAAAACCTCACACTTATTAGAATGGTTATTATCAACAACAAAGATAATGAGTGTTGGTGAAGATGTGGAGAAAACGGAACCTTCATACACTGTTAAAATATAAATTGATGCAGCCATTGTGAAAAGGCTCCTAAAATAATTAAATAGAACTACTATATGATTCAGAAATCCCACGTCTGGTTATGAAAAAGAAAGTGGAACACACACACACACACACACACACAATGGGAAGGAAAAAAGGGAGGAAGGAAATAACAGAAAGTGGGCTCTTTCCACTTACCAAATGAATTACATTGGCAAATTAATTTTATTGCTTAGAATATATTTACCTTGCTATAAAATTATATCAATAATACCTGTCCCATTTACCCTACATCGGTATTGTGAATATAAATAAAACAATTTGATCTAACTTTTCCATTTATCTTTTCCATTTACATGGTGCTTTCTATAGCTACTCCCCATTCCTTTATTTAGCAGATATTTTCTGAGCTCCTCCTTTGCATCATACTTTGCTTGGGGTGCTGGGAACACATAACTCTCAAGGAGCTCATAATCAATTGTAGGATACCAATACAGATAGGGAAGTGTTTAATGTGGGATGTTGATTGGGTGATGTTCAACATGCTCTAGGTACACCTGACCCAACTTGTGAGAGGGTGGGGAAAAATTGGCTTTATGTAAGATGTGGTGCCTTAGCTAATTTTGCAGAATCAATCAATAAAAGCCAGGAGGATAAAATATGCAGTAAGATGAAATGTGTGATATGAGTATTTCAGCAGAGGGAAAAACAGAAGCAAAGCAGCAGGGAAGATAGAGAAAACATAGCATATGCAGTAGTTTCAAGTAGTTGTGTCAGGCTAGGACATAGGAAACAAGGAGGGAAGGTGGTAGCAAGAGCAGTATCTCCATATCCCAAATTTCTGCCTAGATATAAACAGAAAATGTTTAACAATAACTAGGTGGTCAGGTGATATTTAGATGAAGTTCAGCTTCGTATGTCAAAACAGCTTGATAACTCTTGAATAGTAGATATGTTATCTGTTTCTAATATTACTTTTTTCTTGTAAGTACCTTTTGATTTCATGCTAGAGATGAAAAAGTATTGAATTCAAATGTGAATGGTAGGTGATAAGAATTCTGGGGAATAGACAATATCTGGTAAGTGACAAGATAGCTTTGAGAAATAGAAGGATAATTGTTCTTTTGTTGTTGGCTTATACCTTTTTCCAAACCAAAGTTGTTTTTTTTTTTAAGATTTTATTTATTCATGAAACAGAGACACAGAGAGAGAGAGAGAGAGAGAGAGAGGCAGAGACACAGGCAAAGGGAGAAGCAGGCTCCATGCAGGGAGCCTGACATGGGACTTGATCCTGGGACTCTAGGATCAGGCCCGGGGCCGAAGGTGGCGCTAAACCACTGAGCCACCTGAGCTGCTCCATAAGTTGTTTCCAAGTAACACTACACTTTGTTGAGGGTTGTAGGATAGTAGATAGGGGAGGTGAACAGGTGATCTAGAGAAATGACTGGGCAGTGATAAACAGAATTAATCAAGAAATTAGATTTAAGATAGTATAAATGATGACTATTCTTATTTGATTTTTCTAATTCTTAAAAATATGCATGATTTATTTTCACTATCAGATTAAGAAAAGTTTATATAGGATAATTGGGATCAGTCTGAGGTCCTACCTCATGATGAAATAGCAAAATGTCAAAGTGCCTGTTTTCAAAGTTCAGAAGTGGCAACGTTACAGAACTCAGAATGGCTAGAAGTGAATAGCTTGTGTACAACTAGCAAAGGAAGCTCAGTCTGACAAGAATGTCAAGTTCCCAATGTGCAATAAACATAACAATAGTTTCCCATTTAAGAAGGCAATTTTTGCATTTCATGTTCGTGTCTTCTAAATTTTTCTTTTAAAATTCTACTCAAAACCTAGATCTTTTAAGTTTATCTCTTATTGAAAGGATAAAAGGAAGCATATCCTAACAAAATGTAGATCTATATTATTTGACACTTAAACCAAATGTGGATTTATGGATAATAAATAACTGAAGTGACAGTGCTAGATTTAACAAACTTAAAGTCTTTCTTTTTTTTCTTTTTTTATAATAAATTTATTTTTTATTGGTGTTCAATTTACCAACATACAGAATAACACCCAGAGTCTTTCTTATCTTTGAAAGCACCTCAAAACAAGGAAAAATCTTCATTTTTGGTAAAATAAGGGGACAGCTGTATAGGCATAGCTCTATACTTCAAAATATATGAAGAGGAATTGCCAAGCACAGTAAAATTTATACTAAGATGAAGGAAGATGCCAGGAAAGAACATATTCTTGCTGCTGCTCTTATTGGGCAAAGCCAGCTGACCATTATCTTTTCGAAAGTAGGTAGCTCACCTCAAAGGTCAAAAGTTCCCAAGGACACGTTTCCAATGGTAAAGGTATACAACGCTGATATCCATCTAATAGTAGATATGGAAAGTAAACAAAGGTGACCTAATATGCTTATAATTAGTATCTTTGAGAAAGAAAACAGAAGGTGAAAATAATTTCAAAGACATAACTCAGGAAAACTTTTGTAACTAATCGAAGATTCAACTCTATAGATCAAATGAGCTCACCATATTTCAGGAATATTGCTACTTAACAACCACAGTCATCATATCAGCAAATAATAAAAAAATAATAGCATCAAGTGTTTGTTAAATAATAATAAATAATAATAAAAATAATAAATAATAATAAGTGTTTGTTAAAAAAATAATAGCATCAAGTGTGAGGAAAGCATATTGTCATTCTCTACTTACGGGAATATAAATTTATGGTGAGTCTGAAAGGCTATTAGAAATTACATATCAGGGGCACCTGGGTGGCTCAGTGGTTGAGTGTCTGCCTTAGGCTCCGGTCGTGGTCCTGGGGTCCTAGGATTGAGCCCCATATCAGGCTCCCCACAGGGAGGCCTGCTTCTCCTTCTGCCTATGTCTCTGTCTTTCTCTCTGTGTCTCTCATGAATAAATAAATTATTAAAAAAATAAATTACATACCAAAAGTATTTTAAAATTAGTTTTTGACTATTAAATTCCTTGAAATTTAAACTGATTACTTAATAGAATATTCATAAGGCATGGTTACAATGTATTATCCTTAATAATAAGTTGAAAATGAGAATCTCTAAAGTCCCAAGATATGAGAAGATTCCCTAATGTATATATGAATATATATGGAATATATTTATATGAAAAACATGTGAAAGATCAAGATATTTACATATCATCTTAATAAGTGGTTATCTTTCAGTGAAGGACTTCGGTGATATTAATGTTTTAGTTTTCTTTCTTTTTGATTATTTCTATTTCCTTTTCCTGTAATGTGTATGTATTGGAAAAGGTAGGGACTTTCAGAGTAGGGGAATATAGTCTGCTAGTACTCAAGCTAGTCCCTAAGCATGACCAGTTCAAGTCCCAAATGTACAAGCTGAAAAGGACTTTAGGGGAATGGTAAGCAAGTTACTTAGCTAAGGAAGGGAATGTAGAGTTAGAGGAAGAGATAGATCTATACCCCGATACTCAAATTCCTTCTGTAAGTCTTACTCTGTTTAGTGTAACTCCAGTGTTCAGCATTGTGTCCCTCAGTACTGAACTGCTGGAATCATGTCAATTTTAAGGCAATTATGTATTACATATATTTTTTTATCAACATCAATCTATCTATAGCTCTGTGAGCTAAAAAAAACCATATTATTGGACGTGTCAAGGTTGATTACAGCCTTGTATACATACATATATACACATATGAAATTAAATTATTTTCTAGACACAAGTTGGTAACAACTAGAAGGCTTTTAGGTTCAGCATGGAGTTCTAGCAAGCTTATCTAAACCTACAAGTTGCTGTATATTTTAATCCTGGTAGCGTTTGATTCCTAAAGTATAACTTGATTAATATATGACTTCTAAGAATGAAGATGAAAAAGTAGTGTCACACAAGTAAATCAGTGCTGTTATAAGTTTAAAAATAATTATCTCAATCAATCCAGAAGATTCAGATCATGCATAAACTTGCCTGTGCATTATTTTTATTATTCTAGAATTTTATGGAGTGTAAGCTCATTTATTTCATTTTTATGCTTAAACACAGTGGCAATGGATAATTTTTGTTGGGTGAGTAAATTAATGAATTTTTGTTACGCTTTGGGATTTAACAGAGCAAGAGCTTTGAAAAACAATAGAGCTTTTTGAATCCAGGCTCTCTTGCTTGAGAAGTCAGTTAACTTCTCTGAGGCGCTGATGCATCATTTCTAGAAGAGAGGTTCTAGTTTCCTCATAAGATCAGTTTGAGGATTAAATATCATGAATGTCAGAACTATATGAATGGTGATAACAGTATTCCTTGATTGGCTGCATTGCACCTTCCTTGGTCAACCAATAAGACTTTTTGGAGCTCTCTGTGCTGCTCGTACATTTGAATGGTACATACCAGGTCTCATGGGGCCTAATGACTGGATGTAAACTGACTAACAAGGGGCACCGTGGTGGCTCAGTCAGTTAAGCATCTGCCTTCAGCTCAGGTCATGATCCGAGGGTCCTGGAATCAAGTCTGACATCACTCCCCGCTCAGTGGAGAGTCTGCTTCTCTCTCTCCTCCTCCCCCTGCTCATGCTTACTCTCTCTCCCTCTCTCTCAAATAAATAAATACAATATTTTAAAAATAAATAAGTAAATAAACTGACTAACAAGCCTCTGGGTGGGGGGAAATCTGTGAATATTGCAGGCTCAGCCTCAATAGGTCTAACTATCCTGTTAACATCTTTCTGTGGTGATTTAACCTACTCCACATGAGACTGTCTCAGTTATTCCTGCTGATTTCTAGAGATGGAAAAAAATCTCTACTTAGTTATATCTTGTAATATCTGAGAGGAAATGTAGAGAAAAGTAAATATATTGTCCATCTGTAAAAAAGAAGATAGACACATAGTGTTTCTTAAGTGTATTTCCCGTAACCTCAGGGTTTGGCTGAGCCCTTCCAGGTCTCCTGGGGATAAGGCAAAAGAAGATTATGTTTGAATAAAGGATTCTACTGCTAGAATAAACTCAAAAGCTAAATATATGATGGTAAAAACAGTGTGTTCAGTGTCAGGAAATGGTGATGATGATGATAAGTAATATCTCTATGGCACATTGTAGTTTACTAGAAATACTCACACAGAGTACTTCATATGATGCTTACAAAAGATATTATGAAGTAGGTACCTTATTATCTTCATTTTGCAAATGATAAAAACAGAGAGTTTAAATGACTTGCTTAAGCCATACAGCTAGTTAGTGGTAGAAATGTGGTGAAAACCTACATGTTATAATAGAACGAGCTGGTTTTATGATTTGGCTTTGCCAACTATTGGCTGTGTGGAATTAGATAAATCTTATCCTCTCTTTAGTACTTAGTTTCCTCATCTGTAAAGTAAAAGATTCCATCCAGGAGGCCTTTACTTTAACCCCGTTGATATATTGGAGTTCCAAATGTATTCTGGTTGAAGAAAAATATTGAATGGTTTAAAAGAATAAATAAAAATAAATATTGAATGGTTTAAAAGAATAAAAACTGTTTCTAAAAACTGTTAAATAGCATTAAATATCTTCTACTTATTTGATTGTGTTTGATTGTACCATAAGTGTCCATACTGTAGGCAATTCTAAGACACTTTATTCATCATATACTGCTATTTCGCAGATCGAAGACTTTCTGTAACATTCATTGCAAAATAAAATATCTCCCCCAAGCACACATGCATATATGCACAAACTTACGGGCACGTGCATCCCAGATGAAAATACCAGTTGTGTGGCTGTTTTAGTCAGCTTGGGCTGCCATAACTAATTACCATAGAGTATCTTAAACAACAGGAATTTATTTCTCAGAATTCTGGAGGCTGTGAATTGAAGGGCCTTTTCCTGGTTTGCAGACTGCTACCTTCTCATTGCATCCTCACAGGGCTGGGAGAGGGGGAAAGTGAGCTCTGATCTCTTTCTATTACTGTAATCCCATCATGAGGGCCTGGCCCTCAAGACCTCATCCAAAGCTATTACTTCCCAAAGGCCCCACCTCTAAATATCTTCAGGTTGGGGTCAGAACTTTATTTATTTATTTATTTATTTATTTATTTATTTATTTATTTATTATTCATTCATTCATTCATTCATTCATGAGAGACACAGAAAGAGAGGCAGAGACACAGGCAGAGGGAGAACCAGGCACCATGCAAGGAGCCCAAGGCAGGACTGGATCCCGGGAATCCGGGATCAGGCCCTGAGCCAAAGGCAGATGCTCAACCACTGAGCCACCCAGGGATCCCAGGGGTCAGAACTTTAACATACAAATTTGGGGAGGACACAAACACTCAATTCATAACAGTATGAAGTTAGTGGGTAGATAATGTGAGACAGGGCCAAGATGTCTTCTAGTTGACATAGAGCTGCTGAGACTGTACTTGTTAAACTTGATAAAATAGCAAAATCATAGTCAAAAAACAAAAGCACGAGTTTAGTGGTGAGATGCCTCAGCTATGAAGAAGTACAGATTAGACTCTTTGACATTAGAAATAATGGATTTGAAAGAGCCATTGTGACCACTCATGTTGATGATAATGGAAGCCTTGTTGACGTCTACTGAGATCGTAATAGCGTATCGGACTACGTTATAATGAATGTATTGAAACGGTAGATCTTTAATGTCCTTATGCTTTTGATCTTACTTTCTCTCTTTGTCTCTACACTATACCATTTACAATTTTGAGTGAGCTAAACAACTAGCCAGCAACATAAAATGTTAACACCATGAAATGCATACTTAAAATATAAGAGGTGTGTTAATAGAAATTTTCCCTCACTTCTCTTCCTTAAAGCATCTGTATTCGTTCTTCAAAGCTTTTAAGCCTTTTTTTAATGCATCTTTTGCCATATTCAACCAGAATGATAAATTACATCTTAACATGAGCTCCCTTTCAGTGTATTCTTAAAATTTCTCCAGCAGCTTTCTTTTCTTTTGGAGAATTAGCTCTAACTAAATATTTGTTGACAAAAAAGAGATGATTTGGAACTTATAGTTGTATTAGTTAGGATGCAATAAGTAAAGGAGAATGTGTTGATGCATTTGACAATTTCTCTTTTTTTTCTCGTATATTTACCTGTGCAAAAGCCTCACACTGCAATTCATCATTTCAAAAAACATGTATCGCTATGTGTAAGATACTGTGCGAGGAGCTGGAAAGAAAGAAAAAGAAATAAGCACTTAACTATAAGATACTTGAAAGCTCTGGGCAAGCACTTGATTATAAACTGCCTGAAAGCTCTGTGTCTAACGCAGCATTGTATATATATATATATATATATATATATATATATATATATGATGTTTTCAAAGTATCTGTTGAAATGTATTTAGTTGATATAATTACTGTAGGAAGATCATTAGCTCGTAGGTAAAATAGGAAACATGGACCTCAGTTTCTCCATGTATGAAATGATGAAGTACAAATAGATTATCCTTCATCTTTATCTCCAAGGGAAGTAAAGTCAGGAAGGAGGTAAAGTTTTTGCATTTTTGTTAATTATAAAACAAAACCAAATCACCTTTTTCCTCCAACAGCATTCAAGGACAAAAGGAGTAAGGTGGGCATAATGTCCTATCCCCTATGATCTTGCTTCTGATTCTTTGCCCACTTCTAAGAATGTGGCCATGATCATTTGCTCAACAGTTGTCCTGTGAGTTAAGAATAAAGACTACTTAAAAATTTAAAAAAAATTATAAAATCAATATGTCCTGTCATAGAATCATTTGAATACACTGAAATCCATATTCTTGCTTGATTCCAAATTAATCATACCCCAGCACAGTAATCACAGGTTAAAGAAAACTCTGTAGTCATGAGCTCAAATCTAATTCAAAATCTTTAAAAGCAAGGCATATTTATTAAGAATTATGAGAGGAACACTCTGGAATAATAAAATATAAATAACTGATAGAGCTTTGTATTTTTTAATTAAAAATACACAAGTAAATAACTTGTAGAATTTCACATAGTTCAGTTAAAAGAAGAAAAATTTGAAAGTGCCTGGGTGGCTCAGTTGGTTAAACATCTGACTCTTGGTTTTGGCTCAGGTCATGATCTTGCAGTTGTGGGATCAAGCCCTGCATCAAGCTCTGCACTCAGTGTGAAGTCTGTTTCAGATTCTCTCCCCCTCTCCCTCCCACTCACTCTCTCTCTTTTTTCCTCTCTCTCTCCCTCTCTCATAAATAGATAGATGACAGATAGATGATAGAGAGATGATAGATGATAGATAGATAGATAATAGATAGATAATAGATAATACATTATTTTTTTAAAAAAGAAGGAATTCTAATTTGTTCAAAAATCTTTCTGGTGGATTTGGTGACACAAGTGTAGTTTATCATAGGATCATGTTCCTTTAATTATTGGCCCACTCAAAACTTCTGAACCCAAAGACTGAACTCAAAACCTGCCTCCTCTTAGGGAACTTTTCTGACTGGTCTAGGCAAAGAAAGTTACTTCTACTGTAGTCATTTAAGACCTTGGTTATATCTGTAGTATAGCATTCATCACATCCTGGGGAGTTTCTCATGGTATTTCTGGATCTGAATACAATACCTGGTACATAGAGCGAACTAGATGAGGGTTTGATTGGTGCACAACTATTTGTAGGCTTTCTACTCGCCCTGGATAGGGAGTGAATCACATCTAAGCTTAGGGCCAGAGGAAAGAATGATCTATAAAATGAGCCATCAGCAAGTAGGATGGACAGGGAATAATGGACTCAGGGTTGGTAGAGGGTACGTGAATTCTAATCTCCTCTCTAAGAAGATGAGACACATGGCTAGAAACCAAATGATATATAACTGGTTTTGACCAGTGTTTCTCTGGGTAGATTGTATTGGACAAACAACCTTGAGTTTTCTAGGGCTAGAGTTGTGCAAAGTAATCAGCCTTGCTATTAGAACTCATTGAGCAGTTAACTTACTCTATGACTAATTTTGATTTGCTTATTCAAATATAAGTTGGACAAATGTAATACTAAATGGATGCAATAAGATTTGGCAAACCTGTAACACAAAAGCTACCAACTACCTATCTTACTAAGAATATTCATAAGTGTAAAAGTTTACCTTTGTTTACCCCGAGCTCAAGAGTCGTATATGTTCTACTGACTAAGCCAACCAGGTGCCCCATACCTTATTAAAAATTTAGATTAAACAAGCCTAAATTTGATGGAAATATCAATGACAATTTTTTTTAATTGGTGGAAATACTTCTACTTCCTCGCTACTTTGGTCCTAGAATTGTATAATCTGACCCTTGTAAATACTCCTTGAATTGAGATTGTCCCACAGTGCTTATGAAATACATATTTGCAGTTAAAACCTCAACCTCCATTCTCCATTTGTTCTATAGAAGCTCACTTCAGTAGGGGCCACTGGGTTGAGCATCTGATGTGTGGATGTGAGGCCTAGATCTGCTGGAGCTGTTTTGCTACCATGAAGGAAGCCAGTCTGGCGAAGAATCTAGCGTAGGTAGGAGAGCAGAGCTGTGCTAATCATAGAGAAATAGAGCCACTGATGGCATCATGAATCTGTGATTGAAACTCTGAGTGAGGCATATCCAACCTTTGGACCTTTCAGTTAATGAGCCCGTTTTCTTTATTCTTTAAATATGTTTGATTTTCAGTTTTGCAACACTTTCTCCTAAAGGGCCTCTTATTCACATAGTTCTCTCTGTTCCAGGCCTTACACTAAGCTTTTTATATAGGCTATCTCATTTAATCCTCACCAAAAATCCTACAAAGGGGGTGTGGCAGACCTTTGGTCAATCATTTCTCTGAGCCCACATATACTAGCAGAATCTTCATCCATGCAGAGCTCCAGGTAGCCGTTACCAATCAACTAGAGGGGACTTGGACAATGAAAGTAATCACTTTCTCTGCCGTAAACTACTGCCAGGAAGCTGTGGGTCTAATGCAGCACTCTACACAGAGAGTGCTTAATGAATACCTTTTGGAGGGTATTGAGTTGGGATAATTAATGTAGAAAGATCACCACAGTAGTACTTTCAATGGCTTACTCTTTCCAGTACCTGAGGACCCAGGAGCCCATTGAAAAATAATTGTAATATCCTCTCACAGGGCATAAGGATTTCTCCTTGCCCTACCTCCAATCATCTCCAAGCTTTTGCTCTCTTGAGTACTCCCGTGTATCATTTTTTTTCCTCCACTACTCTTCCTTTCTGTCTGGCTCCTTTCAGTTGATTATTCAGTCAGCCTGTCTATCTACAATCTGATACAGCTTCCATTTGCTCATATTTTCCATCCTTGGACTAAACCATCCTTAACTCTATATTAATGAACATCTTAGTCAATTCCTTATTCAGCCCTATTGTCAGCTTTACATCAGGAGAAGTGCCCTGTACTAGTGGGAAATGAGGTAGTCGACTGCCCCAGGAAGACATTTTACAACATGTTAAATACAGGATTTGACAGACTGCTTTATTACCATAAAGATAAAAATTATGCTTTATGCTTCAGTGTTACTTTTTTTTTTTTTCCCATCACTAAACCCAGCTGAGTATTCAATGACATAATCTGATCAGTGAAGTTCACATTGCACCTTTCTGGAAGAAAAAGAAATGCACATTCAAGTTTCCTGGGACTTACATTAAGGTTTGAAATAGTCACAGTTGATATAGTAGCAATTGTTTCTTGTCACTAGCTGGAATGAGAATAGCATCCTATATGGTAAAAGATATTACAGTTTTCATTGTTGTTATCTACGACAATATATTAGCATCCACTTGGGTGTTTCTTGTTACAGCCAATTTATTGACAATGAGTTTGTGACAGGAAAAAAAGACATCAAAGAGAATATAGAAAAGACTTAACCGTAATTTCAAATTAAATAATGAGATTATTCTTATTCTGCTGTGGGATATGAAACCTCACGCCAATGCTTTTGCATTTCTGATTGTCATTTAGTGTGGAGTAGAATCTGGCAGAGGCAGTTGCCAATTGCTTGTTGAAATGAAATGGTACATTATTGTGGAAGAAAGCTACCACCTGTGCCTCCTTCCAGTAGGTGTAATTATCTCTAAATGATCCATGGCAAGATTAAGCAATATTTGTATTTTATATAAACCAAATAGTGCTTGCCTGTTATACAAATTTGGACAAATAATAAAAAGGAAATACAATATATTCTTTCTCAACATAACGTTAAGAAACTTTGAATTTGATTTCATTTCCTGGACATGTCTCTGTGACAGTGTCTATATGCTATGTAAGAGACTACATGTAGAATCTTTATGCCAATATTAATATCTGGGAAAACCAATGAATATGATGCATGCAACACCATTACTGGTGATACTATTACTACTAACTGCGCCTGTCATACTCCCAAGCTCCCTGAATCTGAACATCCTTTCTGTGTTTGGGAAAATCCCATATCATCAGCAGATCTCACTTCTTATTCATTATTTTAAGCTTCACAAAAATTTAAGAACATCTGGTCTAGGATGAATCCTTGGATTTGGGATAGTAAAACAAATTAGAAAATAGAACTTCCCAGCTGGGTGGCGAACCTCTAGGCTAGCTCAAGGGTACTCTGCAAACGACTTTATACCCAACATCCTCATTATATTGTCTGTCTGTGATAGTTCTTTAAGTAGTTTCACTTCTTGAAGAATTCAATCGCCTAAGCCCTCCAGAAAATTTAGTATTATTGCTTTAATTCCCCCCTAGTGATATTATCAAATGTAATTTTTAACCTATTGTAGACTATCTTCTAGAGTTTACTTGATCCTTGGTGATGCTTTGTTTTCTTAGGAGTCCATAATTGTTATCTTTCTGTGTACTATTACTTTTTAATAAGAAACAATATCCACCAGTACAAGAGAAGCTAGAGGACTCCCTCATTGACTCCAAAGCGAATCACCTAACACCACAAAACTTCCCTCTTCAGAAACCAACCTATGTCCCTAGGATTCATGGGTCTACCTTTGGGTTAAGAGTCATAATGCAAAGCTAAATCATAGAGAAAAAGATGAGTTTTAGGTGGTTATCTTAGTTAGGCCTGAAGTATGTGCCAGGCAGATTTCAAGAAGATTCTTTGAATTTTTGTGCCAAATATATACACAACAATGGACTTGTAGTGATTATTATTGCCCTCCCTGTACATTATCCTTATCCTCTCTTTTGATAAGAGTTATAGTTGAGGCACTTATATTTGAGGCATTCGTCCTCTACTACTTGAGGTCCTAGTAGAATTGTCAATTATATTGATCCATTCACATCCCACAAACCCCCCGTCCCTACCTAGGCTGAGCAGATCATTATATTCCATTCCTGGGTCCAATTTTGGTCTAACAGCAGGTACTGGGCTCGTGGATTACTCATCAGTATTTTCCCCAAAGTGCAGACATTGGAAGAAAGAAATTTTCCACTAGATTAACTAAGGAGAGTATGAGACTAGAGATAACTATAGCCATCTTACCCATCACATTTGGGGCACATCTACGTAGAAGACAGCCAAGCAAGACAAAGAGATGGTGAGACAGAAAGATTTGAACCTCTAGACTCAGCATCTCAGTTTGTGTACTTCTCAGTCTATGAGCCAATAAATCTCCACTTTTAGTTAAGTTAGTTCATTTTGACTTGGGGTTCTTTTTTAAAAAATTCTTTATTTAAATTCAATTTAGTTAACATATAGTGTATTATTAATTTTAGAGGTAGAAATTAATAATTTATCAGTTGCAGATAATACCCAGTGCTCATTCCATCATGTGCCCTCCTTAATGCCCGTCACCCAGTTACCCCGTCCCCCCACCCACCTCCCCTCCAGCAACCTTCAGTTTGTTCCCTATAGTTAAGAGTCTTTTATGGTTTGTGTCTATCACTTCTACCAGAAAGAGCCTTATGGATTCAGCCACTTTGTGAGAAAGTTGTGGTAATGGTGGATTTTATTCTGTGTTTTGAGTAAAATTAACATGCTGTCTGGATATATCTGATTGACTGGAGCAGTGCACAAGTTAAAGGCAACCAGAGTTGAAAATAACCAAGCCTGAGCATGAGATAGGACAATTTCTTCCAAGGTGGCTGGTAGTCTTTCCAATAAGACTCTATTTGGAAAGGTTGCAAAATAATGGAGTCAAGTTATTTGGGAAGTCTGTTTGAAACATGAAATCTCCATTTTTTTTTATTAAAAATTGTCAAATATTCTCAATTTAATTTGATTCAACCTAATAAAATTTTTAGATAAGCAGAAGATGTTTCACTTGGGATAAGCTGACAAGTCATCATCCTGTGCATACTAGGCCACAATTTTTGTTCTTTATGAGGCCTCCGTTGAAGTCTTAGAAGCACTGAAACCCAAGGTTAACCATATAGCTGGAAAATTTGCTTTATTTTTATGTTCATATCCACCCTATCTTTGAACTAAATCTGTACATTCTTGTGAACCTAATGATTCTGACAAACACAAGAAATTTTTAAAGTTTTGACCAGTGTTCTCATCCTAGGTCTTAGTATTTAACCTCTACTACTACTAGACTCTTGGCTGGTAGTATTCTCATTTTAATTATTAATTCTCAAATATTTATTAACAACATTAGATGTACTAGGCTATGTGAAGTTGTGGTAGATTTATATTAATCAACCAACAAAATCTGTGCCTTCCTGAAGTTTACATTCTGGTGGGGAAAAAGAGACAGAAACAAAAATGAAATTATATATTAGAAGTTCACAAGTACTATAGGAAATAATAATGCAAAAAAATTGGTAGGGAATGTGGAACAGTTTAGAATTCTATTTTGGATGTTTGGTGGGATGGTTGGGAAACATTTCATTGAGAATATGGCATTTAGGTAAAGAATTGATGGGACTAAAAGGACAAGCCATGTAGACATCTGAGGGGAGAGTGTTCTTACAGGAGAAACAACAAGTTTAAAGTCTCTTTGAGGTACCTGTATAATGAATATTTTTAAAGAACAGGGAAGAGTCCAGCTTGGCTGGAACAGAGTGAGAGAAAATTAGTGAGGAAGAACAGAGGTCGGAGAGGACAGAGGAGGCCATTTCTGTGGCTTATAGCCATAATAAGGTTTCAATGTTCAGTGAGATGGAAGCCCTTAGGGCATCTTTAGCAGCAGAGGAGTGGCATGATCTGACCACTATTTTGACAGAATCACTTTGGCTAATGTGTTGGGAACAGACTGAAAGGGAATAAGGTCGAAAGCAATTATGTGACTATGCAGTAGTCCAGGTTAGAGATGATGGTGACCTGGACTAGGGTCATAACAGTGGAGGTGGTGAGAAATGATAGGGTTCTGGCTGTAATCTGAATATGGAGCATATACCAATGGTCCCCATTAGTCTATATCTGACCAGTTCTTCCATCATACTCAGTTGGGAAAATGGTTCCACCTGTGAAATCTGCCCAAATGACAACAAAAACTTAATAATCTTGCCCTTTCAAATTTTCTTCCAATTTTCTTCTCAGTTAAGGGCATTGCCTTTCTGACTCTCCTCATTCAATATCAATTCCTGAGGCCTATGTTTTATCAGCAGAATAAAGAGACTAGAAAACCATTTACTACAGACTGGCCAAATATACTTGATCCTTTATGATACAATATTTTCCTGGCCTTATCCTATGAGTTCTCACTAAATGTTAGTTAAAGGCAAATGAAGGCATTTGACATTTTTCCAATAGCTTTTTTGAATTTCTCAGGTGTGGGGACAAGAGGTCAGAATGATAGGTAATGAGTGAGGGGTTGAAGGGGGGGTATGCGAGGAAATGTTCTTCCGAACTAGGCATGTTGACTTGGTTCTAGTTGAACTATTTTATGTGCTAATATATTTACAGAATCTTTTTTTTTTTTATTTCCAGAATCTTATAGTCTACTTAAAACCATGTGTTTTCAAAAGCATTTTGTCTGCACAATGCAACCTCCAGGGTGTGTGTTTGCCTGCTAATAAACTCACACCCAAGGCGTGTATGTATTGGCAGACAAGCCCATACCCTGGGGTGCGTTATTGCTTGCATAATTAGCCATCAATTATCACCAGTTACATTTGCACCTGTTCCATTTGCAGATCTTTGGAATTTCAAGCTTGCTCAATTAGCATGTTCTGAACTTTCTCCCCCTTGTGAGAAAGTGGGATAATACTCCCTTCTTTGAGGAACCTCTCCTTAAGCAGGATCTCTACAACAGCCATCTGAAAAGGCAGTATTTCAGTCAACCACTTTAGAGACATTGTGAAAATATTAGTATGTCAAAAACAACAAAGTTATTTATTTGCAGTCATAGTTTTTTGGAGTTTGAAAGGCCTCTTGAAATCGTTTCATTTTACTGAGGAATAAAATAAGCTCTGAAAAGTGAAAGTGACTCTTCCAATGTCACACACCATATTAGTGGCAGAGCTAGTGCCAGAGTCCAATTATTCCTACCTGAAGTCTGTTTCTGCTCTGGTGTGTGGTTAAAATTCACCTTTTACTGTCTGACTATATTCGAGACTGGACTTGTTGGGGATATGCAGAGGTATGGTATTAAATGGTACATTTGAAAGTATCCCTTTACTTTTCTTTTTCTTTTTTTTGTTTCACACATTTTATTTATTTATTTATGTATTTATGTATTTATTTATTTATTTATTTTTAATACTAAATTTATTTTTTATTGGTATTCAATTTGCCAACATATAGAATAACACCCAGTGCTCATCCCATCAAGTGCCCCCCTCAGTGCCCGTCACCCATTCACTCCCACCCCCCGCCCTCCTCCCCTTCCACCACCCCTAGTTCATTTCCCAGAGTTAGGACTCTTCATGTTCTGTCTCCCTTTCTGATATTACTTACCCATTTCTTCTCCTTTCCCTTCTATTCCCTTTTACTATTATTTATATTCCCCAAATGAATGAGAACATTGTCTTTCTTTGATTGACTTATTTCACTCAGCATAATATCCCTTTTCCTTTTCAGTTGTACCAATTGCTGATTATAGTAAGCTTAGAATGAATATATTCTCATATGAGTGCTTTTGTGCTGTCTGTAGTTATTTTGAAAGCTTTGGGAGGCATACGTCTATGGCAGTATTGGGTCTTTAACTCAAGGTGGACTTCCATGTCTTTCACTTTTGCCTGTGGTTGGACGCAATTTAAAGTCCGGCTGTATGTGTGGCTTCTACGTCTAGTTTGCCAAAATCAGTTTTCCAAGTTGCATTGGTAGCTAAGGTGACCTTGATTGCCCAAAAGCCACAAGTGTTAACATAATTCTATTGTAAATTATACTAGAAGAAAAAGTTAAGGATAAATTATGGTTCTGACCTTTGTATTTTACTGCTTATAAAAATGAGGCTTCTGGATCTTTAAATTATAGACTTTGGTCCCCATTCAATTGTATGTGTCCTTGATAGCTACCTATTTTGGCTTTTTCATAGGCATAATTTGAAATAGTCCACCCTCCAAAGGGTAAATCTGTATGCAACATGCTTGAAAAGAAACTATGATTAGTGGCACAGTTGACAATTTAACAGACGTCCTTCCACATAACTTTTCCTGTATGAACTTGTTATAGTTATTATATTTGGTTCCAGTGGTTACATTACCTAGGATTTTTTTTTCATTTACAAAACTTATTTCTCACAGCACTGTATGCACAAGGATTCATTAACTAAAGCTTAATTTGATAGTTAAAATCTTCATAACTGGATGGTTGTATGCTATAGTGACTAGAAAATTATACTAAAAAGTCAAGAAACTATCTTTCTGTCCAAATCCACCAATTCTGAGCTGGTCTCTTGGATCAAAGAGGAGTAGGACTGAGAGTATGACTTTTGGAATGAAACTAACCCATCACTTACTCAGACCTTGTACCAGCTGATTCTATTTATTTATTTATTTATTTATTTATTTATTTATTTATCATAGACACACACACAGAGAGAGAGAGAGGCAGAGACACAGGCAGAGGAAGAAGCAGGCTCCATGCTGGGAGCCCGATGTGGGACTTCATCCCGAACTCCAGGATCGAGCCCTGGGCCAAAGGCAGGCACCAAACCACTGAGCCACCCAGGGATCACCCACTGAGCCACCCAGGGATCCCTGTACCAGCTGATTCTTTTATGCTTTAGTGTACTCATCTGTAAAATGGAAAATTATGACTGTTTCACAGACTTTATTATAAGGATTATATGGCATATAAATATCTCAGCACTTAGGAATTATGCTTATTACAATTAGGAACTGAAGAGGAGACACAGGACTAGATTCTGAGTGTGCTGGATGAAAGAAGTGGAACCTACAGTCAGGTAAGAGAGTTTGTCAATTTGAGGATACTCTTCCATGTTATAAGATTTAACATCCATGTAAGAATTTCAGGGGAGTGTGAGGAAGCATTGTTGGGAAGGCTCCCTGAAAACAACAACAAACATTTCTCTGTAAGAAGTGAGGTTGAAATTCCAGAATTGCCATAGTAGACATAAAGGGAGGGGTTAAAAACCTTCAAAGAAGTAGACATTATAGATATACTACCTCACCTTTCTTGTGCAAGGCAAGAAAACAGATCTAATGATTATTTCCCACTGGGCATCTGAGGGTAGATCACTTACCAAAGCAATAAGGAAGACATCAGTGAAAGGGGTACCAGCATCACTGTGGAGTTCAGTGGGGATGATATCTATAGGCCAAATGACAGGAGCTGCTGTTACAAAAATGGGCTCATCGATGGCAATGGGATGATAGGATCCAGAAAAAAAAATAAAGGTTGCACGATGGTGCTGAACATCAGAAGCAAGGTGGACGCAGTGCTCATAATAAGTGAGCATGTTGCAGTGGCAGCCACAAGATCCTGCTCTGTCGAAAGTTACAGAAATGGCTAATTGAGTGCAACATCTTTAGAGGCAGACTTGAGGGCAGCCAAAATAGGTGTCAATTCTCAATCAAGAACAAAAATGGAAAACTAATCAAGGATGGATATTTGTGAATCTAAGGGCTTTCTTCCCTTTCAAACTCATTATCTCTCACCCAGTTTCCTGAGTGAGCCTATTCTCAGATCTCTAGAAGCCAAGGACTGCAGAAGCCAGATCCCCATAGTGAGGTCTCTGCAGTGCCAGGGCAAAGTATACACGGAAACAATTAATCCACTACTTCTGCAAAGGGAAAATAACTCACCTGTGGATAAAATATTTAAGCTTAAAAAGGAGGGTGCAGAAATGTTATTAGGAAATATGGAGACTATATGTTTCTTTCTCTCTTTTTTGAGCAACAAAATGTGTATATGTTAATGAAGTCAAAGCATCACATGAAATTAAAACCAATATAATTATTTACCTGTCAAATAACAGCACATGCTTCCTTTCATCTATATCTCTCACCCTTGCTCTCATGCACTGCCTCTCTCCCTCTCCCTGTTAGTTGACAACAGGATTATATAGGTTTTTTCCTTTTATATTCATTTGGTGGTAACAAAAGTTGAAAACTTCAGTACAACCTAAAATAAATTGATTACTGTGCACTCACAAATACATGCACATGTACTCAAAACACACATAGCCACATTATTTATACAGAGTTACTCAAACATTGTTGAATTGTTGTGAGAAACATTTAGGACAAATTTTAAAATATCAGTTAACACACATCTCACGGAACAAAAAGTATAATTGATCAATACAAAGGATGGCATGTTTATTAAACACTTTCTATGAATGACCAAGTTTATGAGAATATGTTTCCAATGTTGGATGCTGAAACTTTCATAAGCATGACTCAGAAGGCAAACCTGCAATGATCAATGTTGTTAAATTTGATATGTGAAGACTAAATATGATCTACTCCGTATATAACAAGAATACCAGAAAGCAAAATAAAGAAATTGAAAAAATATTTCTAACACATGTAAAAGGTAACAATTAACATTAATAATGTACAAATTTTACCTAAAAATCAATACGAAAAATATAAATATTAAATAGAAAAAATGGCAAGGGATTGGAGCAGAGAATTTGCCAAAGGAAAAATTAAAAAGGTGATCAATTTTACTGGTAATTCAAGAAGTGAAAACTGAAAAACAAAAATAGTCTAGTGTCATTTTTCTTTTTAAAACATTTTTTTTAATTTCAATTAGCCAACATATAGTAGGACACCCAGTGCTTACCACATCACGTGCCCTCCTTAAGTGCCATTTTTCACCTAATAGATTGACAATTATTTAAAATTCAGCAATGTTAAGTCTTGACCAAAGTGAGGAGAATGGGCTTCTCTTTTTAAATTAAGGCATAAATTATTATTGACACTTTGGGGGAGAATTAAAATATAAATGTTGTATCCTACTACTTTCTACTACTGTCCTTTCTACTTCGCACATCCTAGCCTGGAAATATACTGGGTGCTGGCATGTGTGTATTATACATTAGATACAGATCTAGCTGTAGATATAAATATAGATAGCAGTTTATTATTACATTGAGATAGTGAAATATTAGAAATAATACAAATACCCATTAGCATGGAACAAATAACCTCTAGTGCAGCTGCACTATGAAATATGCTGCAGTAGTTAAAATATAAATTAAAATAAAACAAGGTATATAGGTGATGAAATGGAAAGTTTTTGACTTTATCTTTGTGTCTGGTGCAAGAGAGTGGTCTAGTTCCATTCTTCTGCATGTGGATGTCCAATTTTTCCAGCACCATTTATTGAAGAGATTGTCTTTCTTCCAGTGAATGGTCTTTCCTGCTTTGTCGAATGTTAGTTGACCATAAAGTTGAAGTTCCACTTCTGGATTCTCTATTCTGTTCCATTGATCTATGTATCTGTTTTTGAGGGTGGGGGTGACTGGTGATGGGCACTGAGGGGGGCACTTGATGGGATGAGCACTGGGTGTTATTCTATATGTTGGCAAATTGAACACCAATAAAAAATAAATTTATAAAAAAAGAAAGTTTTTGACATTATCATTGACTATAGTAAGTTGCATAATGATCCATGGAGTACAATGTAAACAAATATATACATGAAAAAACACATATTTCTACCAGTTTATGCATTTAAACACACAGTACAATCATTAGCAAGTTCATATATCCAACAAAATGAGCAGATTCCAATAAGAAGTTTACTTAGTGTAATAGGGTATGTTTGGCAAAGGTGTTTAGAATAATATGATGATAAAGAAGGATGTTTCTCTGTGAAATTTGAGAATTCTACAATATTTTACAATTTACTTCTATAAATAAGAATTCATCTAAATTTAAGGAACAAAGCAATTCAGGTACTTTCTTCGCTTCAGTGTTTTTAGGCAGGTATAAGGTATGAAAATGATTCCATATCTGATGCTTGAAAGAATGCACCTCTTAAGCCACATACTCAGAGGTACTTGGGGAATGTTTCTTTGTTGTTGCTTTTTCTTTCAGTTTTCACCACGGCTATTAATTCTTTCAGCTTTTGAATTTAAGAGAAATTGGTAATTTTCTCAGAAAATAGTATTTTATTGAGGTTTTTAAATTTTTTTTTAATTTATTTTTTATTGGTGTTCAATTTACTAACATACAGAATAACCCCCAGTGCCCGTCACCCATTCACTCCCACCCCCCGCCCTCCTCCCCTTCTACCACCCCTAGTTCGTTTCCCAGAGTTAGCAGTCTTTACGTTCTGTCTCCCTTTCTGATATTTCCCACACATTTCTTCCCCCTTCCCTTATATTCCCTTTCACTATTATTTATATTCCCCAAATGAATGAGAACATATAATGTTTGTCCTTCTCCGACTGGCTTACTTCACTCAGCATAATACCCTCCAGTTCCATCCATGTTGAAGCAAATGGTGGGTATTTGTCATTTCTAATAGCTGAGTAATATTCCATTGTATACATAAACCACATCTTCTTTATCCATTCATCTTTCGTTGGACACCGAGGCTCCTTCCACAGTTTGGCTATCGTGGCCATTGCTGCTATAAACATCGGGTGCAGGTGTCCCGGCGTTTCATTGCATTTGTATCTTTGGGGTAAATCCCCAACAGTGCAATTTACAATTGCACCCAAAAGCATAAGATACCTAGGAATAAACCTAACCAAAGATGTAAAGGATCTATACCCTAAAAACTATAGAACACTTCTGAAAGAAATTGAGGAAGACACAAAGAGTTGGAAAAATATTCCATGCTCATGGATTGGAAGAATTAATATTGTGAAAATGTCAATGTTACCCAGGGCAATATACACGTTTAATGCAATCCCTATCAAAATACCATGGACTTTCTTCAGAGAGTTAGAACAAATTATTTTAAGATTTGTGTGGAATCAGAAAAGACCCCGAATAGCCAGGGGAATTTTAAAAAAGAAAACCATATCTGGGGGCATCACAATGCCAGATTTCAGGTTGTACTACAAAGCTGTGGTCATCAAGACAGTGTGGTACTGGCACAAAAACAGACACATAGATCAGTGGAACAGAATAGAGAATCCAGAAGTGGACCCTGAACTTTATGGGCAACTAATATTCGATAAAGGAGGAAAGACTATCCATTGGAAGAAAGACAGTCTCTTCAATAAATGGTGCTGGGAAAATTGGACATCCACATGCAGAAGAATGAAACTAGACCACTCTCTTTCACCACACACAAAGATAAACTCAAAATGGATGAAAGATCTAAATGTGAGACAAGATTCCATCAAAATCCTAGAGAAGAACACAGGCAACACCCTTTTTGAACTCGGCCATAGTAACTTCTTGCAAGATACATCCACGAAGGCAAAAGAAACAAAAGCAAAAATGAACTATTGGGACTTCATCAAGATAAGAAGCTTTTGCACAGCAAAGGATATAGTCAACAAAACTCAAAGACAACCTACAGAATAGGAGAAGATATTTGCAAATGACGTATCAGATAAAGGGCTAGTTTCCAAGATCTATAAAGAACTTATTAAACTCAACACCAAAGAAACAAACAATCCAATCATGAAATGGGCAAAAGACATGAACAGAAATCTCACAGAGGAAGACATAGACATGGCCAACATGCACATGAGGAAATGCTCTGCATCACTTGCCATCAGGGAAATACAAATCAAAACCACAATGAGATACCACCTCACACCAGTGAGAATGGGGAAAATTAACAAGGCAGGAAACAACAAATGTTGGAGAGGATGCGGAGAAAAGGGAACCCTCATACACTGTTGGTGGGAATGTGAACTGGTGCAGCCACTCTGGAAAACTGTGTGGAGGTTCCTCAAACAGTTAAAAATAGACCTGCCCTACGACCCAGCAATTGCACTGTTGGGGATTTACCCCAAAGATACAAATGCAATGAAACGCCGGGACACCTGCACCCCGATGTTTATTGAGGTTTTTAAATGCATTATCATAAAACTTGTCACTACATCTGAAGATGTTTATGATAATACAGTTAAGAGCATGGGCTTGGGGTGCCTGGGTGGCTGGGTCGGTTAAGTGCCTCCCTCCAGCTCAGGTCATGATCCCAGGGTTCTGGGATTGAGCCCAGATCAGGCTCCCTGCTCAGCAGGAGCCTGCTTGTCCCTCTCCCAGTCCCACTCCCCAGCTCATGCACTCCCGTGTTCTTTCTCTCAAATAAATAAATAAAAATATTTTTAAAAAAGAGTAAGGGCTTTATAGCTAGATGGATTTGAATCACTGGCTCTCTTACCGGCTGTGTGATCTTTGTAAAATCTTATGAGCTTTCTGGTCTGTATTCATTTCCTCTATAACATGAGCATAATATAACCGACTTTAGAATTAGGATGTGAGCACAGAATGAGAGTGTTTATAAAGTGGTTAGCACACTACTTTCTTCTGCTCCTGCTGCTTCTTTTATATGTTCACTCTTTTTTCTTGATTTTGTCAGATGTCTATATATTAATGCTTTCAACAAATTATATTCAAGATGTGTTGATCAACTTATTGTCTAAGTTCCTTTCATCAACATTCTTAATTGAATATTGAGCTAATTTAACTTCATTATTTCTTATTTACTAGTGCAAACATTTATAGCTGTGAATCTTCCTCTGTCATGTTGGCCATATTCATTGAGCTTTGATGTATAGGATTTTATTATTTTATAAATATATTAAATATCTTTCAACTTCCCCTTGACTCATTTGGAGTGTAAGGGTGTTTTTCTTTTTGATTTCGTAAGCAATTTTGTTTAAATATGATTTAACATTGATTTCTAACTTATAATTTGATCGGAAAACGTACATGAACTGCTTATTTTGTGATTTTAAAATATATTGAGGTTGGGTTTTTTTCTTCGCAATTTTTATTTAAATTCTAGTTAGCATACAGTGTAATGTTGATTTCATGAGTCAAATTTAGTGATTCATCACTTACATATAACACCCAGTGCTTATCATAACGTGCCCTCAGTACTCATCACCCATGTAGACCATCTCCTGCCCACCTCCCTCCATCAACCCTCAGTTTGTTCTCTATAATTAAGACTCTCTTATGGTTTGCTTCCCTCTTTTTTTCCCTCCCCACATGTTCATCTGTTTTGTTTCTTAAATTCCACTTATGGGTCAAATTATACAGTATTTGTCTTTCTTTGACTTATTTCATTTAGCATAATACACTCTAGCTCCATCTGTGTCTCTGCAAATGGCAAGATTTTTCTTTTTGATGGCTGAGTAATGTTCCATTGTTTATATATACCACATCTTCTTCATCTGTTCATTGGTCAATAGACACTTGGGCTCTTTCCATAGCTTGGCCATTGTTTATAATACTGCTATAAACATTAGGGTACATGTATCCCTCTGAATCTCTTTTTGCATCCTTTCAAACTGGTGCAACAACTCTGGAAAGTAGTATGGAAGTTTCTCAAAAAGTTAAAAATAGAACTACCCTATGATTCAGAAATTGTACTGCTAGGTATTTACCCAAAGGATACAAAATACAGAGGCTATGTTTTGATCTTGGATATGAATCCATTTTATTCACACAGACTTTGTTTTTAGAGCAGTTTAATGTTCACAGCAAAATAGAGCTGAAATTAAGGAGATTTCACTTTTTCTTTTTTCAATATTTTATTTAAATTCCAGTTAGTTGACATATAGTAATATTAGCTTCAACTGTAGACTTTATCTACTCATCACTTACACATAACACTCAGTGCTCATCTCAACAAGTACTCTCCTTTTTTGAAAAAATATTTTATGTATTTATGTACTTATTTATTTAGAGCAAAGGGAAAGGGAGAGAGAGAGAATCTTCAGCAGACTCCCTGCTGAGCATGGAGCCCAAGGCAGGGCTTGATCTCACAGTCCTAAGATCATGACCCGAGCTGAAATCAAGAGTCAGACACCCAAATGACTGAGCCACCCAGATGCCCCAAGTGCCCTCGTTAATACCCATCACCAATGTAACCCATCCCACTGCCTACCTCCCCTCCAGTAGCCTTCGGTTTGTTCTCTATAGTTGAGAACTGGTTTGCCTCTCTTTTTTCACCCATGTCCATCTGTTTTGTATCTTAAATTCCACATATGAGTGAAATCATATGGTAATTGTCTTTCTGATTTATTTCACTTAGCATAATACTCTGTAGCTCCATCCACGTGATTGCAAATGGCAAGATTTCATTCTTTTTGATCACTAAGTAGTATTTCATTGTGTACGTATACCACATCTTCTTTATTCATACATCAGTTGATGGGCATTTGGGTTCTTTCCATAAAAAAAATAGATTTCATATATAACCCCTGCCACCATATACTCACAGTCTTCCCCACTACCAACATCATGTACCATGATGGTACATTTGTCATAATCAAAAATCTATACTGACACATCATCATTACCCAAAGTTGATATTCATATTAGAATTCACTATTGTTGATGTACATTCTATGGTTTTGGTAAATGTATAATGACATAAATACATCATTATAGTTTCATACAGAATAGTTTTACTGCTCTGAAAATTATATGTGCTCCTCCAAATCATACCTCCTTGCCCCAATACCCCAGGCAATGACAGATCCTTTTATTGTCTACAAAGTTTTGTCTTGTCCAGAATCTCATAGTTAGGATCATACAGTATGTAGTCTTTGCAGATTGGCTTCTTTCACTTACTAATATATCTTTAGTTTTCCTCCCTATTTTCTCAATGCTTGGTAGCCCATTTCCTTTAGCACTGAATGATGTTCCCTTGTCTGGATGTACCACAGTTTATTTATCCATTTACCTACTGAAGGATATCTTGGTTGCTTCCAAGTTTTGACAGTTATGAGTAAAGCTGCTGTAAGCATTCATGTGCAGGTTTTTGTGTGGACAGAAGTTTTCAACTCCTTTGAGTAAATACTGAGGAGTGTAATTGCTGGAACATATGGTAAGAATATGTTTAGTTTTGCAAGAAGGCGCCAAACACTCTTCCAAAGTGGCTATACCATTTTGCATTTCCACCAGCAATGATGAGAATTTCTGTTGTTCCACATTCTCACCAACACTCGGTGTCAGTATTTTGGATTTTGGCCATTTTAGTAGGTGTAGAATGAAATCTTATTGTTGTTTTAATTTGCATTCCCTGATGGTATATGATGTGGAGCATCTTTTCATATGCTTATTTGCCATCTGTATGTCTTTTTTGATGAAGTGCCTTTTAAGATCTTTGACTCATTTTTTAAATTGGGTTTTTAATTTTCTTATTGTTGAAGTTTAAGAGTTCTTTGTATATTTTGGATAACAGTCCTTTATCAGATGTGTCTTAAGCAAATATGTTCTCTTAGTTTGTGACTTGTCTTCTCATTCTCTTGATGTTGCACTTTGCAGAGCAGGAATATTTAATTTTGATGAGTCTAGCTTGTCAATTATTTATTTTATAGATATTCTTTTGGTGTTGTATTTAGGAAGCCATCATCATATCCAGATTATCCTAGGTTTCCTCCTATGTTATCTTCCAAGAGTTTTGTATTTTTGTATTTCACATTTAGATCTATGATTCATTATGAGTTAATTTTTGTGAAGAATGTAAGATCTGTCTAGATTCTTTCTTTTTTTTGCATGTTGATGTCCAGTTGTTCCAGCACCATTTGTTGAAAAGACTGTCTTTGCTTCATTGCATTGCCTTTGTTCCTTTGACAAAGGTTAATTGACTTTATTTATATGGGTCTATTTCTGAACTCTCTGTTCTGTTCCATTGATGTATTTGTCTATTTCACCAATTCCACACTGTATTATTGTAGCTTTACAGTAAGTCTTGAAGTTGGGTAGTGTCAGTCCTCTTTTTCAATATTGTTAGAACATTCTACTTCTTTTTCTTTTCCATATATATTTTAATTTATTTTGTCAATATCCAGAAAATAAGTTGCTGGGAGTTTGATTAGGATTGCACTGAATCTATAGATCAAGCTGTTAAGAACTGACATTTTGATGGTATTGTCTCTAATAAATTTTTGAAGTATTTTACTTCTTATCATGTATTAAATGATTTTCAGAAGCATAATGGATCATTAAGATGAAATTCCATTTCTTTTTTTGTTTTTTTTTAAGATTTTATTTTTTTTATCAGAGGCACAGAGAGAGAGAGGCAGAGACATAGGCAGAGGGAGAAGTGGGATCCCGGACTCAATCCCAGGACCCCGGGATCACGACCTGGGTCGATGGTAGACGCTCAACCACTGAGATACCCAGGTGCTCACATTTCTTTGTTTCTATATTGTTTTATCAGAGATCCAAAGTAGATTTCTTTCTGCTTATTCAATGTGAAACAAGAACATAACGATGCAGATCCCATGCTTATCAACAAACAGAATCTGCAATGTATTCTCTTTCATGGCCCCACTCTCTTTCCATATGAATAGTGTTGCCATATAATCTCAAGGTTATATTAAACTATAAAGTCTATGGTCTCATGTGAAAGCAGCAAATCAGCAGAATAATGAATCTCAAAACACCAGAGTAAGAACATTTGCATGAAAGTCACGATAGAGCATGTCTTTACTTGATAAAATACTTAGCTACGATAATCAGACCTAAAATTTACACCTGGAAAACCCTACACTTGGATGTTGGTAGAATGCCCTTGGCATATTTATGGCTAGATGACAGATGGATGTGCATAAGAGTCAGCCCAATTTTCAGTGAATGTTCTTCTAGTATGTCTCATTGGAATTGAGTTGAAACATGTACTGATTTCCACCATTTCTCTTTATCTTACTGAACCAAAGAAGCACGTGCAACCCAAAGGCCCCCATCATGTGAAGAAACTAGGATTCTTCCTCTTTCTATCCCATTCATTAGAAATTTACAGGTGATTATTCTCCCCTTCCAGAAGCAACAATTAGTTATCACTCCCCTCAATCTCCTGCTGTATCTTAAGTATGAGTGATTGTATCTCACTCTGTGGGGAATAACCAGAGATCTGAGAGGAAGAGTCCATAGTACTTTGGACCACCTTCCAAAACCATATCCATGAATATTGCCTTTCGATCATAACAGAGTGTCTGAAATCTGACTTGCATTGAACTGGAAACAAGTGGAAAAATGGACAAAATATATGAAACATTTGTTTTCAGATATTGAAAAAGATGCACATCATGACAGTGATACCTGAGGGAAGGAAAACAAAGGAGGTGAAACTTTTGATCACCCAGGCTTCCTGCCCGGGAACACCTGCACTATTGTGCAGCAATGGGAGATCAATGCATAACATAGAGGTTGTGTTGAATTGAGGCAGATATTAGAGTTAAAAGAGGCCAATGCAGCTAAAATATGAGGGTAGAATCTTGGAAAGAGGGGTCTATATAGACTAAGAGCTCCAGAAGTCTGCACTAGATCTCCATGAGTATATTGCTGAATATGGAATTTCACATACATGTGGCAAAACTTCCCAAGTTTAGGCAAATTAATACTGGGATGCTGAAGGTGAACAATTATAAAAGTTCACACGGGACTGGAATCCATTCGAGTTTTGACCAGCCAGGGTGGAGAGACTTTCCTGGACACCTGCCACTTTTTAGTAGAAATCGCAGAAGAATTACTCTTCAATAGCAGGGATATGGTAGGCTTAGGGTAAAGGCAACTATAGAAGTTGTTCTAAAAGGCATAAAAACAATCCTCAAAGGGACCTCGCCCAGATTTTTACCCAAGGGAAATGAAAACGTGTTTATACAAAGACGTGCACAGATTTTATAGCAGTTTTTTGAAAATTCCTATATTTTGAAAACTACTGATTTCCACAGCACATAAATGTTTTAATATGTTGATACAATTAATACCACTATGCAAAGGAAATGAACTACTGATGCACACACACATAAGCATAGATGGATCTCAGAAACATTATGGTGAGCTTAAGAAGCCAGATACAAAGAGCACTTACTGCATAATATCATTTATATGGAGTTTAAATAGAGGAAAATTCAATTTGGTTGATAAATATTAAATCAATAATTGCCTATGGGAGGGATCGATACTGACTAAGGCAAAGCATCTTTCTTCCAGGCTTTCAGATTTCCTTTATATGGGGATGTATGCTATATTAGTTGAATGAGTCTTAACTCAGTGCTGTGGGTCTTGAAGTAAATAGAAAATTTTCTGGAGTGATAGAAATGTTAGATATCTTGATTGTGGGGTTGATGATGGAAGTGTATGCACCTGTCAAAGCTGAGTTAACAGCATAGTTAAAATAGGTTCATTTTATTATGTGTAAATATATTATGCCCAATAAAATTGCTGTAAAATGTAAAAAATATATATAGAGAGATGGCTGTTCAGGTTTCTGATTGTTACAAACCCTGGATACCTCAGTCACAGCACAGGCAGGGGGAGAAGGGCAAAGCATCTTCCTTGCAGGCTTTCAGATCTCCTTTATACAGGGATGTTTAAGTTATATTAGTTGAGTGAGTCTTAACTCAGTGCTGTGGGTCTTGAAGTAAACAGAAAATTCTCTTAAATTAGGACAATAGACAATAGACTCTTTTTTAATGGGGTTTTTAAAAAGTTATCATGTGTATTTTAAGAAAAGGTTTAGTGGTGCACTACTAGGTAAATGCCATCTTAGTCCAAAGTGTGAGGTGCAAGGATATTCATCTCCATTGCCTTTCTACTAGGAAGAGTTTCTCTCAGTTCTTATGTTTTCCTCTCATATTGACTCCTATATATTTATCCATTTCTTTTTTATTTTTTGCAATCAGCATGTATTACCCTATATAATTTCTCCTCTACTCATCATCCTCTCTCTACTCGCTATCCCCTCTACCACCTAATAAATCCTATACTAAAGAGTGCCCCCAAGTAAAAAATCTACTTTGGCTGATAAGGTCCATCAAATCAACTACAGATTTTCTACAATGAAAACAAACCTATGAGGGGTCCATTAGTTGGATGATAAAATTAGAAATAACTGATAGTTTGCTGATGGATAATGCAGTGGAAAAATCCTGGGCTTTAGAGTCTTGGCTTTCCTATTGGTAAAAAGAGAATTATCTCCATGGTCTCATATAATTTTATGAGAGTTATATGAGCCTAAATGTGTGATATGCCCATAAATATGTGGTATACCTTCAAATAATCAAATATTCTGTACCTTGCAAATTATGTATGTAGTATATATGTATATATGTACAGAATATATATTCATATATATTTGTGTGTGAATATTTAAAATGTTTTATATGTGATGAATCCACACATATATAGGTATTGTAAATACGCATACAGTAGCATTAGAAAATAAACAAAATAATGGCTTTATCATATATCTCATTAAACTTCAAGGTTATACATAGAAAATTCCCATAAAGCTATAATTTTTTTGTTCTACTGAAATGTTTGTAATTTGTCATTTTATTTCATAGGCGTGTGCATATCAAGATCACAGAATTTGCAATACATTAATGAAGGTGTTAGGTTACCCTGTACAAGCCTCTTGACATCTTAGCACATAATTGATATTGATGTAACCTTGCTAAGAAGTATAACCTAACAAGGAACATTGGATTCTTGTACCATTTCCAATTTGGATAAGACACGAATATTTGACAGTAATTTTTATAATCAGCTGCAAGACTTTTGTTCTGGTTTAGTTAAGCTGAATATCTGGCCTAATCAGTGGATATTCTAGTTAAAAACATCAGTATTACATAGACATTTGCTGCCATATCAGCTTAAGAGTCTTGTTTTTTTTTGATATCACAGTATGCATGTTGATGATATGTGTAGATTCTATAACCCCAAAAAATAGAAGCCTCATATAAATAAAGCACAAAAAAGAGGCAGCGAATATTTCTTTTTAAAATTATAACTAAACAACAGTTATTGCTTTTGTTAGCTCTGACACAACTTATTCATTAGAGAGCAACAAGTGTGCACATCTGTATATTTGCATACTAAAAATAGTTGTTCAAGAAACAAAAGGTTGCTTAGAATACATAACCTCTTACTCGTTTAAATTATATGTTTCTGAGTGTAGTATTATGATCTTGTTTTCAGCTACATGTATGTGACTACCTAATTACAAAGCAGACATTTTAAACATAGTGTTTATTTCAAAGCATTGTATCTCAGAATAAAAATGCATTAGAAGCAGTGATCAGGAAGGAGAGGCTGACATGTTCAGAGTATTAGACACAGACATCAAGATCTTCACCCTCCATTCTCAAGAAGTTTCATTGTGACCAGGCACCATGCAGGATGGATTAAATGCAGTTGTTTAGCTATGAAAATACTGACCGCATGATCAATCCATGAAGAATCATGTCAAGTATTTTTATTTTACCTGAGATTCATTATCACTGAAAATGTTGAGGGTGGGCAGAGAATGGGACCAGGGGAAAGCTGTTGCATTGTTAAAATCTGTATTTATTATCTTTTGGTTAGCTTTGTCAAGTAGGGGATAAGGTTTAGTGGTGGTGCTTGCTGCTGGGGAGAAGGAAAGGTAACTAGGGGGGAGGGATTTTAGTGGGGCTGAGCCTCGGGATAGGACTAGACACTGAGAATCATGGCCAAACTATCCAGTGTATAAAGTCCAAAGGGATGAGATCATTTTGAGCTGGTTTTTAGCAAATGTGGTTTCAGTCCTTTCCCAGCAATATCCCAGCGAGTGTTTGAGGAATGGAGAAGAGGATGGGGAACATGGGAGGGGCATGCAAAATCCAGCCCTCAAGGAAGAGGATAACAGGAACTAAGTTAAATATCAGGCACCAGGGTTTAGAGGTGTCCAGTGGTAAGTGTAGGACTTGGCAAATAAACTGGAGGAAAACCCTAACCATCACAGAGAGTGCACTGATAGGGTGGTTCATACAGGTATACAAGCACCTATTAAGTTGAGAGCAAACATGTAGCTCTAGGCCCCACTCCGTGGTTTGTGGTGGCTCTCTTTTTAGTCCTTCCCTCAGCAGGATTGGCTCAGGGATTGTGCCGGTGGAGAGATCAGTGCCTCCAACTGTAAGGGGTTGGAGGAGACAGGTCAAGACAAAAGAGAACATGTCTCGTAATATATGTCTGTGCAAACAGTGGCACATCTACTCTGAGAATAGATAATGACATCTCTCAGTTCTTGTCATCTTGCATTTAGCTCCAAAGGATGTGGAAGGAAGAATTCAAATGGAGCGTTACGTGGTATTTTGGGTTAGCTAATAAACACAACAAATGTGACCTAAGGATAATTTTTAATGTAGAAACAGGTATCAGCATTTAGTTGACATTTAAGTACCAATGGCACTTAATCTGTGCAATGTTTGAGATGTCCTTGCATTTAAGATAAGTACTTTCAAATAAAGATGATGGGAGCAATTCCACACACATATTAATATAAGCCATGACAAATCCACATGTAAAGACAGCTTTACATGCCACAGCAAATAATCTCTGGCATAATCAATTAGATGGTGTTTAGTTACCTGTAATTTTATTTATTTTTAAGAGTTGAATATATTGCTATAATTCTTCTGAGGCCATGGTATGAACACATTGGATTCCTAATTAGTCATCACATTGGTTAGTGAAATTTGACAGAACAAAACCTGGAATCTGAATCCCTTTTTAAACAGTTTATGCAAATTTACTCTTTATTCTCAAGCTATTTGCAATCACAATTGAATTTTTAAGTGGAGTAATAATTTTATTTAATAAAGTACGCATGCTTCTAGCATCTATCCCTGCTCTTTCACTTATTTATTCTATAACAAAATGATAGTGTCATCACAGCATACATTTTTAGTTCTTCTTAAACCCATATTGCTAGAAAACATGTTGGTCCCCAAGGTTCAGCTTTGGTGCTGCAGACAGAACTTTTTCCCTTATAGATGACATTTGACAACAGTTGGCTGAAACCTTCTCTCCATGCCACAGTTACAGAAGCTAAATGGGCCTTCTGCCTCTTTTTCCAGTTGAATTTAAAGGAAAAGCAAAAGGTATTTTCCCACACACACTGTCAGGCCTGTGATTCTAGTCTACTCTGGCCTATTCTAGTTCTATTCTCTAATCCCCCTCTTTCTTTCTAGATCACATCATTTGATTTCAGTCAAATACAGTGAAATCAATGCAATCTCTAGCCATAACTTTAAGTGAAAAGTATTGCCTTCGCATGTTTGCAAATTGTGAGCAACAGAGAAATAACTGAAGAAGTAGCTTTGCTTTAGAACAGTGTCTTTGTTTTAAACAATGTTGGTTTTCTTTTTCTATAAGTAAGGATGCTAAAAGATGGTGACAGAGATGAGAAGTGGAAAGTCACAGGCAGGAAAATGTTACAGTCCAAGGGAAACTTAATCTGAATTATTAGGAAGGAAGAGTTAGCATTTGCTGGAGAAGATGAGTAATGTAGCTCTTGGTGAGATGGATGGTATGCAAAAAGAAGGTAGGGCCAAGTGCTCAGAATGAGTGATATTTTGCACTGGGTAGAGATCCAGGTCAGAATTTACTAAGTGATATTGGTTAAGAGTATGAGGACACAAAAACAAATTACAGACTAAAGCCATAGGGAAAGCAAACCTTTGAGGTCCCTGAGTAAGTGGACAGTGTCTCCTCTTCAGTAAGTTTCCAACAGTCTTGACTTGTAGTCTGGGAGAACTAGGATGAATTAGCATTGACTGATTCTTTAAAACTGCTTTGAGGGATCCCTGGGTGGCGCAGCGGTTTGGCGCCTGCCTTTGGCCCAGGGCGCGATCCTGGAGACCCAGGATCGAATCCCACATCGGGGTCCCGGTGCATGGAGCCTGCTTCTCCCTCTGCCTGTGTCTCTGCCTCTCTCTCTCTCTCTCTCTGTGACTATCATAAATAAATAAAAAAAAAATTAAAAAAAAACTGCTTTGAAAAAAATAAAATAAATAAAATAAAACTGCTTTGAATGAAGAATCTAAATAGGTTGTGATGGTGGAGGCTCATCTGACTCAAGGGTGAAAGTGGTTTTGCCTAGTAAAAGCTGCATCTACCCTGAAGTTGAATGCCACGATCCTTAAGAACCACTCAACTGTAGCAGTCACCATCAGTATAGAAAATCAAAGGGTTCTGTTGTCCAGAGGTTTAATTTGATAAAAACAATTTATAGAGGTGAAATAAGCCACTGGACAGAGCTCATTTTCTATTCTGGTTGCATTAAAATATATTGAATGTTCTCCTATAATGAATTAATAAAAGAATACAAATAAGGGCTACAGAATCAAATAAAGTGTATCTGCTTCCCACATCTACATTCAGGCCAAAAATCAATCAACAAAATGAGCAAAAAGAATACATCTCCGAGGGAGTGGACACCTCTTAAGCGATTTCTGTAATGTTAGAATACTTTGATTCATGTTCAGATAGCAATTCAGGTTATAATTTTAATTCCTATCGTGGTTATGGGCGTCCCAAATTCCCCATCAACTTCAATTTTGCAGAGGGAGTAAATCAGTATGCATGACGTTTCTCTCATTTGCCTGGAATTACAGATGATGACTCCAACACCAGTGTTCTGGGCTTTATCTTGCAAATAGGACATTGACTAGAATATGAAGACCATTGTGGCCCTTGCACTCATACAATTTGCATTCTGGACACAATAAGTTCTGCTTATATAAGGATGGCCTGATCAGTTCTCAGATGCAGCATTTTTGAAAATAACCACATCAGTGCACATTTTGGAAGAGAAGTAAACTGTCCCAGAAGAAAGAACATAGAGATAACAAGGGTTCTAAACCAGCCTCTAACACTATCTTGCAATATGCGCTTTGGCTAAATCACTTCCTGTCTGTTGGCATAGTGTTGCAACTCTTTCATTTTTATTTTGTTTTGTTTTGGGGTTTTTAATTTCTTTTATTTATTTGAGATAGAGTGAGAGTGAGAGCATGAGCCAGGGGGCGAAGGGAGAGGGAGAAGCAGGCTCCCCACACTGGGCAGAGAGCCCCACATCGGGCTCCATCCCAGGACTCCAGGATCATGACCTGAGCCAAAGGCAGATGCTTAACTGACTGGGCCACCAGGTGCCCCACAACTGTTTCATTTGTAATGAAAGAATATTCAACTACTTCTAGATTCTCACATGGGGGTGGCAGGTAGAGCGTTGGAGAGGTAAGGAATATGCCTCCAAAAGAGTGTATCAAAAAATCCTGGATGATTTTTTTTTCTTTTTCAAACCACATGCTCCCACCCCCAATTCTACTCTCTTCAGATCTTTTGGTTATTAACAAGACCTAATATTAGTGATAATATGTTACCTATATTGCCAGTACTGAGGCCAAACTGCTTTAGAACCTCTGGACTAGATGATCTCTAAAATTTCTTCCAAGACTAGTATTTTATGGTTCTATGAAGACAATGATTGCTTACTTGTACTACTAAACATGTATATCCAAGTGTTCTCTTGCTTCATAATACTGTACTAGGAGAATTAAATAGTATTGACGATGTATGAAACAGCAAGGTGTTATACCTGGTACATAGTTCTGCCCTCCAAGAGCGGAACTTGCCTTCCTTCTATCCACAGCAATAGATAAAATTTTACTTATACATAATGTGTTCTGTGATGGGAGATATAAAAACAGGAAGAAGATGAACAATAGCTTCTCACGAGGGACCTAATAAGTTGGAAATTACTCTGTCTGGACACTGAGTTAGCTCTAAGCCCCCTTGATTCATGCCAAAATTTAATGGTTTTCACTGTACCACTGTTATTTAGGGAGGAGATATGACTATTTCACATACTGTGATATGCAGGCAAATAGCCATATTTTTGCATGTAAGCTTATACTCATTTTTGTTTAACATATATCCTTCCCCAAAATGAGTCCTACCTCGTTCATTATGCAGGAAATACCCCCCCACCATTGTTTAGGGAGTAGTTATGTATGTTTTTCACATATTAGAAGGACAAGTGATCAGATACAATTCTTTTATATTGGGTAGCTTTATTCACATGCCTTAAGCATATAGTCTACACACATTTGTTACATAGAAGCATATATGTTTGGCATACGTGAACATTGAGTTTTATAAATAGATACGTATCTGCATTGGGAGAACTTTTAAAATGCCACATATACATTTATTATACAATAGTATCTATCTAAATATAATAAATGCATGTTTATTTAGACTCAATTTATTTAGGTGCAAATCTAAAAGGACGGGACCAAGACCTAGAGAAAGAAAGGAATTAAGACTATAGAAGGAGAGCACTTGATGTACTGAGCATTGGGTATTGTATGAAATTGACGAATCACTGAATTCTATCTCTGAAAATAATAATACACTCTATGTTTACTAATTATTTTTAAATTAAAAAAAATTAAAAGAGTATATGGGAGAGCAAGAGAATGAAAGTGAAAAATACGAGGGCCCCCAAATATACCTGAAACAATTATGTATGTTTCCAAAGTTAAACTTAAATTAGGTATAATGAGAAATTATCATTGCCTTAATATAAAAAAAAATGAGCACTTCTTTAATGAAATTCAATAATAACTAGCTGTGCTTGTTTTGGTGAGCACTGTACTATGTGCTTTACTGTTCAGTCCTTATATAGTATGTATTCTGATTATTATTGTTGCATAACAAATGACCCCAAATTTAGAGTAAAACAAAAATGTTTACTATGCTCATGATTTAACTAGTCAGGAAATCAAGAAGGGCTTCACTGTCTAGTTCTTCAGGTTTCTTATGCCACTGCAGCCAGATGTCAGTGTGGACTTCAGTCATTTGAAGGTTCAACTAGATTGAACATTCAAAATGGTTTGCTCATGTGGCTGGCAATAGATGCTGGCTACTGTGTCTAGTAGATGTAGGCTGAAATCCCAGCTAGCTACCAGTTCACCACAGAAGTCACAGAGAAGTTGGACTTCTTACATGGCAGCAACCTTCCTTCAAGCAAGTGTCTCAACAGAAGTTGGTAGAAAGTTCTGTTTCAGCATCAGAAATCATATAACATGACTCAGTTGTCCTCTACTGCTCAAAACAGTCATATATCCAATCTGATTAGAGAGGACAGGTACAAAGATCTACCTACCGAGAGTAGGAATCTTCAAGTCACATTATAGAAGAGCATGAAGAATGAGAGATGTTATTGTGGCCATATTTGAAAAACATAATCTTCCACAATTGATATTGCCATGTTTTTCATGTGGGGAAAATAAGGCTCAAGATGTTTAAGAAACTAGAAAAAGATCTAACTGGAACTTGAACCCAGATCTATCTTCCTCTAAAACCTATATTCTTTCTACTGTGCTGCACTGCCTCATTGGGAATATTATTCTTAGATGATTATATATTTTTTAAAATGTGAATAAAGTAAAATTAAGCATCAAAGACAGATAATGTAATTAAGAGTTATAGCCCTGATTTCCATTCTTGTTTGTACTACTTTAATGATTTGGGTTAGTTGTTTCCTTTCCCTGGGCTTCTTTTCCACATCTGACGAGCAGAAAACTTGTGCCATGTTGTCTCCAAACTCCCTGACACTTCTTGAATCCTATGTTTCATGATGTGAAAACATTACAAAAGTGTGTGTGTGTGTGTGCGTGATAGAACAGTATTAAAAGCCTTAATAATTTTTAATAGCAAGATTACAATACCTATTTATCTCACTTCTAAAATGTCTAATTTTGGTTTTGTGATCCCTGCTTGGGATGCTCATTAACCTCTGAGGCAAGAGGCAAATGATTTAATTAGTTGTACAATTGTGTCTTTCTTCTCTGAATATTTCCTTTCATATTCAATCACATTTCCTGAAGCAAGAGGTTCCCTCAGCAAGAGAAAGGCTATGGATTTTATGGGTTTATTTGGGTTACCAACTAAAATGGAATGAAACTATCATGGGTTTGAAGAACAGTTTAAGGAATATAGTATTCTAATTCTGCAGGCATGACATAGTAATTTGTTTCTAGGCAGCAGGATATGCACTCTTGGAAAAAAATGTGTCCTCTTAGAAATAGCTTACTGAATGATTGTCTCATACAGTAATGTAAATGGTCTGGTGAATTGTCTGAAAATGTTCTAAGTCTGGCACAAACCTCTTTGAAGACCCTCTGTATGTAGACTAGAGTCTAATTCCTTCATCTAACATTATTCTAATCATTAAATTCATTGCAATTTCACAAAATCACAGAATTCAGAGTTTTCAGGGATCTTTAATATCATGGACCTCAGTTGTTTCTCAAACTTTTTTTTCTCACCAAAACCTTTATTCAAACAAAAATCAGAAGCAAAAATGTAGCTTCTGTATCTGAAGTGGGGTTGAAGCTCCAGAAGCCCTCCTTCTGTTACCTCTTCCTCTCCTTTATACTCTTTCTTCAAGTTATCTGTAAGGAGCTTTTAGAACTTTGAAGAATCTTGCCTGAAAATCACTTATCCGGTTCATTATCTGATTCATAAAAGATTTGGTAAGATTTCCCTGTGCAATTATATTGTACTAGTGTTGTGTGGTGAGAGATGTTAGCTACACTTGTCATGAGCAGAGCAAAATGTATAGAGTTGTCAAATCACTGTGTTGTAGACCTGAAACTAATGTAACATTGTGTGTCAACTCTACTCAAAAAAAAAAATTAAGTACATATCTATGTTAGACAGAGGTAAATAAAATGGACAGAATTGCTAGTCTTGAAGACCATAGTTCTTAGACTATAGGGGACCTAAACCTGTAAACAAACCATTTTAGCCCTATTGTTGATGTGCTAATTATAGTTTATCGTAGGGATACCTAATGTGATCTGGGGGCTAGTGGTCAGAAATGGCTTCCTAACATAAAAGAAAATATTGACCCCTGAAATAAAAGTAAGAGCAAGCCATAAAAAAATGGAAGTAGGAGAGGGAAATGCTTCAGTAACAAATAAAAGCATGTATAAAGCCCATGTGAGGAGGGGCATGGCATATTAGAGATTTTCTTGAGTATAAAATGTGAAAAGATCCAAAGGTAAGGGATAACCCTGTAGATATAATCAGAAGCCACATCATGATGACCCTTGTAAGTTGTTTTATAAAATCTGAAGTGTAACCAAAGGGTAATTGGGAAGGGCCACTGTAGGAGGTTAAAGGAGAATGATATAATATGAAATGTATTTCCAAAAGAGCACTCTAGCTGATGTTTAGAGACGGGATTGGAGAAGGCCAAGATAGAAAAAAGAGGGATCTGTTTTGGAGATGGATTTGGCATAATTGCTGATGGATTGGATGTCATCCAGGAAGAAAAGAGAGAAGTTAAGAAAGATCCTTAGGTTTTGGTCTGAGAAATAGGTGGATATTGATGTTATTTACTTATACATGGAAAACTGGCAGATGAGCAGTTTGGGGAGAAAACCAAGCACTTTTTATAAGTGTAAGATATATATTCAAGATCACAGTCAAAAGGAACTAAAACACAAGGTAGGCAGTTAGATATGAGAGCGAGAGCGAGAGCGAGAGGGCGAGAGAGAGAGAGAGAGATGAGAAGCAATACATATTTCTCCAGATCTTGATCATGGAAAATGGCATTTTTCTGAGAATATTTGAACAAATGCTGAAGGACTCAGCCAATTAAACTTTACCTGGATCAGTGAGAATTAGAATTGTAATCAGGTCACACAATAGAGTGGCAAAGGATATGGGACATAAGGAGCAATATTAGAAGGAGAAAGGTCTTCCTAGATAGGAGAGGAACCATAAAGGAAAACACTGATAAAATGGATGGCTCAAAAATTGTAAACTTTTATATAACAAGAAATAGTACAGACATTTCAAAAGACTATGTCTTGGAAAGTTGTAACTCTTTAATAGATGGATGACTGTTATGGTTAATATACAAATAGCTCTTACAAATATATGACGGAAACACACAGATAAACTGGGGGGAGGGTCAATAATGGGAATAAGAAATGCACAGAAGGAAAATAGTGAACATATGAAGTGATGTTTAACCTATAAAAATCCATGAAATACACTGTATTTTGCCTATCACATATGAAAAAAAAGAACAAGGTAAAAAGATGGTAAACTACGTTATTGGCAAGGATATGAGGAAATTGTGTCATTGTTGGTTGACTGTAAAATGCCATATCTTTTCAGAAGGCAACACAGCAATTACTCTGAACATTAAAAGCATACCCTAAACTCAGAAATTCTATTTTTAAGAAACCTATCACATAGAAATGCATGCACGAATATTTACAGATGCGTTTACAGGAGTTAAAATAGCTGAGTAGTGGGGAGCCCTGAGCTTACCTAGTCCCTTGAACACAGCTAGATCAACATCAAATCATTTTGAACAACTAGGAAATCAATCTGAGGATTAAGAAAATAATCTGCACAGTTGGACGGAGAGAACATGGCAGAGGCGAGGTCCAAAGCTGTGAATTGGGGGAGATAAAAGCCTAGGTGCTGTGAATGGGAGGGAACTCTTCACAGAGTGAAGTCAGGGAGAGAGGGAGATAATGGGAGAGGTAATAGCATGTAGGGTTCATACAACACGCCCTAGTGAAGGGCTCCCCTGAGTTGCACTGGGAGAGATCACTCTCCCTCCTGGAGTACATAAGAGGGAATTTTGCCTCTCCAAAGACAAAAGGCCCATTGGGAGCCATTGAGTGGCCGTTCAATAGGAGGGGAAAGAGGTGCACATAACCAAGTCGCAGCTTTTCCCTGTGCACCACAATAGACCCCAGCCACCATGTACAAGTGGTGACTGCTTTTCTGAGACAGAATGATGCCAGGAGAGCTGAAAGGCTCTCCTCTGGGGGAGGGGAGTGCCTTGCTGGGCCCTTTAAGATTTAGAATCTTGAATCCTAGCCACCAGCCAGAGATAACACACAGGAGAAATATGGCACTGAGCAGCCATCAGCCAAGCACAGAGAGGTTAAAGGCAAGGATCAAACAAAGGCCTGGGACATAGGAGATATTGCTCACTTTTTTTGGGAGGGCCCCCTGAACAGCAACAGCTGCCCTGGGATGGGACAAGAGGGTGAGGTGATGCCATCTTCCACCCTCCAGCATAGCCAGACTTCAGAGAGATACACAGTACTTCCAGTGGAGGCTGGAGTCTCTTACACCAAGCCCTACCCCCTGTACCCCAGCAGAGGCATCTTTACTAGGGCAGGTGTAACTTTTACCAGCACAACTGGCCTCTCCCTCAGAAGACCAACACAGGTCCTCTGCATGTACCAAGTCTACTAATCACAGAAGGCTCCAAAGCATCAGCTTCAGTTCTGGTGGGAATAGGACTAGGTTTTCTTTCTTTTTTTCTGTTTTCTTTTTTCCTTTTTTATATTTCTTTTCTTTTTTTCTTTCTCTTTGTTATCAGACTTATAATTTTTGTTCATTTGTTTGTTTCCTTGTCTCTTTATTGGATAAGCATTCTTTTTTTCCACTTTTTTCCTTCCTTCTTTCTTACTCTTTGGAATCAGGCTTATGGATTTTTCTTTGTAGTTTGTATGGTTTTTTTGTTTCTTTTCCTTTTCTCTTTCCTGGATCAGACTTTTTTCTTTTCCTTTCCTTTTTTTCTTCTAGGTTTATCTTAACAAACAAATCAAATTACATCTAGTTAAAGGCCTAAATGTTCCCCACTGTAAGCAAGGAGGAACTCTATAGAGCACTGATCTGTGGGAAAGAGCAGCCAAAACACAACAGCAGAGAGCACAGAGATTTGCTCAAAACAGATATAAGCAATATATCTGAACAAGATTTTAGAATAACAGTCATAAGAATACTACCTGGGCTTGAAAGAAGTATAGAAGACACCAAACAAACCCTGACTACAGAAATAAAAGTCTTAAAAACTAGTCAGACTGAAATAAAAAATGCTATAACTGAGATGCAAAACTGACTGGAAATAGTCACAATGAGGATAGAAGAAGTAGGGGTCAAATAGGTGATACAGAAGGTAAAATTATGGAAAATAATGAAGCTGAAAAGAAAAGAGAAAGGAAACTATTATATCATGAATATAGACTTAGGGAACTCAGGGATTCCACAAAGCACAATAATATCCATATCATAGGAGTACCAGAAGAAGAAGAGCAAGAAAAGGAGGCAGAAGGTCTAGTCCAACAAATTATAGCTGAGAACTTCCCTAATCTGAGGGAGGAAATAGGCATTCAAGTCCAAAAGGCACAGAGAACTCTCCTCAAAGATCAACAAAAACAGGTCAACACCAAGACATAGTCTAGTGAAACTTGCAAAACACAAAGGTAAAGAGAGAAATCTGGAAGCAACTAAGGACAAAAGATTCTTATCCTACAAGGTAGACACATAAGGTCAGCAGCAGACCTGTTCACAGAAACTTGGTGGCCAGAAAAGCAATGACATGATATATTAAACATGCCAAATGACAAAAATATGCAGCCAAAAACACTTTATCCAGGAAGGCTGTCATTCAGGATAAGAGAGATAAAGAGTCACCAAGACAAACAAAAACTTAAAGTCTTTATGAACACAAAACCAGCTATACAAGAAATAATAAAAAGGACACTTTGATTGAGAAAAAGAGACCCAAACCAACAAAGACCAGAAAGGAACAGAGGTAATCTACAGAAACAATGACTTTACAGGTAATACAATGGAACTAAATCCATGCCTATCAATAATCACTCTGAATGTGCATGAACTCAGTGCTCCAATCAAAAGACACAGGGTGCCAAAATGGATAGAAAAAAACAAGACATTGACATGCAGCTTACAAAAGACTCATTTTAGATCCAAAGACATCTCCAGACTGAACGTGAGGGGTTAGAGAACCATCTTTCATGCTAATGGCCATGAAAAGAAAGCTGGAGTTGCCATATTTATATCGGCAAACTAGATTTTACACTAAGACTAATTAGAGATGAAGAAGGGCACTATATAATAATAAGGGGGTCTAGCCAACAAGAAGATCTATTAATTATAAATCTTTATTCCCTCAACTTCAGAGCAGCCAAATATATAAATCAATCAATGACAAACTTAAAGAGGGGCAGCTGGGTGGCTCAGTCATTTGGACATCTGACTCTTGATTTTGGCTCAGGTCATGCTCCTCAAGGTCACAGGCTTAGGCCCGGTGTCAGATTCTGTACTCAGCAGGTAGTCTGCTGGAGATTCTCTTGCTCTCTCTCTCTCTCTTTCTCTCTCTGCCCCTCTGCTTTCTCTCTCCATCTCTCTTTTTCTCTCTCAAATAGACAAATAAGTCTTTGAAAACCAAAAACCAACAAAAATAACAAGCTTAAAGAAACTCATTCATAATAATACATTAATAGTAGAGGACATTAGCACCCCACTCCCAGCAATGGACACATCATCTAAGCAGATCATCAGGGAAACGACAGCTTTGAATGACATGCTGGACCAGATGGACTTAACAGATATTTTCAGAACATTTCATCCTAAAGTAGCAGAAAACACATTCTTTTCAAGGGCACATGTAACATTCTCCAGAATAGAGTACATGCTGGGTCATGAATCAGGACATAACCAGTACAAAAAGACTGAGATCTTACAATACATATTTTCAAATTACAACTCAATGAAACTTGAAGTCAATGATAAGAAGAAATTTGGAAGGACCACAAATATGTGGAAGTTAAAGAACATCCCACTGAAGAATGAATGGGTCAACCAGGAAATTAAAGCAGAAATAACAAAAATACATGGAAGCCAATGAAAACGAAAACACAACAGTCCAAAGCCTTCAAGACACAGCAAAGGTGGTCAAAAGAGGGAAGTATAATAGCAATACAAACCTTCCTTAAGAAGCAAGAAAAGTCTCAAATACTCAGCCTAACCTTATACCTAAAGGAGCTGGAGAAAGAACAGCAAATAAAGCCTAAAACCAGGAGAACAAGGGAAATAATTAAGATTAGAGCAGAAATTAATGATGTAGAAATTAAAAAATAAAAACAGTAGAACAGATCAATGAAACTAGGAGCTGGTTCTTTGAAAGAATTAACAAAACTGATAACTCCCTAGCCAGACTTATCAAAAAGAAAAGAAAAAGGACTGAAATAAAATTCTGAGTGAAAGAAGAGAAACCACAACCAACACTCTAGAAATAAAAACAATCAAAAGAACATATTATGAACAACTTTGTGTCAACAACTGGGCACAGTTTGGAAGGAATGGATACATATCCTAGAAACATATAAAGTACCAAAACTGAAACAGAAAGAAATAAAAGCTATTAGAAATGACAAATACCCACCATTTGCTTCAACGTGGATGGAACTGGAGGGTATTATGCTGAGTGAAGTAAGTCAGTCAGAGAAGGACAAACATTATATGTTCTCATTCATTTGGGGAATATAAATAATAGTGAAAGGGAAAATAAGGGAAGGGAGAAGAAATGTGTGGGAAATATCAGAAAGGGAGACAGAACATAAAGACTGCTAACTCTGGGAAACGAACTAGGGGTGGTAGAAGGGGAGGAGGGCGGGGGGTGGGAGTGAATGGGTGACGGGCACTGGGTGTTATTCTGTATGTTAGTAAATTGAACACCAATAAAAAATAAATTAAAAAAAAAAGAAAGAAAGAAAAGATTTGGACAGACCCATAACCAGTAAAGAAACAGAATCAGTAATCAAAAAATCTCCCAACAAACAAGAGTCCAGGGCCAGATGCCCTCCTAGGGGAATTTTACTAAATATTTAAAGAAGAATTAATACCTATTCTTCTGACACTGTTCCACAAAAATAGAAATGAAGGGAAAACTTCCAAACTTATTCTATGAGGCCAGCATTACCTTGATTCCAAAATGAGACAAAGACCCTACTAAAAAGGATAATTACAGGCCAATATCCCTGATGAACATGGTTACAAAAATTCCCAACAGGATACTAGCTAATCGAATACAACAGTACATGAAAAGGATTATTCACCTTGATCAAGTGGGATTTATTCTTGGGCCGCAGGGATGGTTCAGTATTCACAAATCAATGTGATACACCATGTTAATAAAAGAAAGGATAAGAATCATATGATACTCTTAATAGAAGCAGGAAAAGCATTTGACAAGCTACAGCATCCTTTCTTGATAAAAACCCTTAAGAAAGTAGGGCTAGAAGGAACATGCCTCAACATGATAAAGGCCATATATGAAAGACCCAGAGCTAATATCATCCTCAATGGGGAAAACTGAGAGCTTTCCCCCTAAGGTCAGGAGCATGACAGGGATGTCCACTCTCACCACTGTTGTTCTACATAGTACTGGAAGCCCCAACCTCAGCAATCAGACAACAAAAAGAAATAAAAGGAATCTAAATCAGCAAGGAAGAAGTCAAACTTTCACTCTGCATAGACAGACAACATGATACTCTTTGTAGAAACCCCAAAAGACTCCACCAAAAAATTGCTAGAACTTATACATGAATTCAGCAAAGTCATAGGACATAAAATCAATGTACAGAAATCTGTTGCATTTCTATAGCACCAATAATGAAGCAGCAGAAAGAGAAATCAAGGAATCCGTCCCATTTACAATTGCACCAAAGACCATAAGATACCTAGGAATAAACCTAACCAAAGAGGTGAAAGACGTGTATTCTGAAAACCATAGAACACTTCAGAGAGAAATTGAAGAAGACATAAAGAAATGGAAAAGGCATTCCATGCTCATGGATTGGAAGAACAAATACTGTTGAAAGGGCTGTACTATCCAAAGCAATCTGCACATTCAATGCCATCCCCATCAAAATACCATTAGCATTTTTCACAGAGCTAGAACAAACCATTCTAAAATTTGTATGGAACCAGAAAAGACACCAAATAGCGAAAATAATGTTAAAAAAGGAAAACCAAAGTAGGATGCATCACAATTCCAAACTCCAAGCTATATTACAAAGCTGTGATCATCAAGACAGTATAGTACTGGCACAGAAGCAGACACATAGATCAATGGAACAGAGTAGAAAGCCCAGAAATAGACCCACAACTGTATGGCCAACGAATCATCAACAAAGCAGGAAAGAACATCCAATGGAATATAGATAGTCTCTTCAACAAATGGAGCTGGGAACATTGGACAGCCACATGCAGAAAAATGAAACTGTACCACTTTCTCTCACCATACACAAAAATAAATTCAAAATGGATGAAAGGCTTAAATGTAAGACATGAAACCATCACAATCCTGGATGAGAAGGCAGGCAGCAGCCTCTTTTACCTTGGCTGCAGCAACTTCTCACCAGACAGGTCTCCAGAAGCAAGGAAAACTAAAGCAAAGCTGACCTACTGGATCTTCATCAAGATAAAAAGCTTCCACAGAGCAAAGGAGCAATCAACAAAACTAAAAGGCAACCAATGGAATTGGAAGAAGCTATTTGCAAATGACATATAGATAGGATAAAGGGCTAGTATCCAAAATCTATAATTTATCAAACTCAACAAATAATCAGTTCAACCAAATAACCAACCAAATAACAAATAATCAACCAAAAACAAATAATCTAGTTAAGAAATGGGTTAGAAGAGATGAAAAGACACTTTCCCAAAGAAGACATCCAGACGGCCAACAGACACATGAAAAGAGGCTCAATATCACTCAACATGAGAGAAATACAAATCAAAACCACCACGAGACACCTGTCAGAATGGGTAAAAATAACAATGCAAGAAAAACATGTGTTGGTGAGGATGCGGAGAAAGCAGGACCCTCTTGCACTGTCAGTGGGAATACAAACTGGTGCAGCCACTCTGGAGAACAATTTGGAGGTTCCTCAAGTAATTAAAAATAGAACTGTCCTATTATCTAGCAATGAACTACTAGGTATTTATCCAAAGCATACAAATGCTGATTCAAGGGGACACACTCACCCCAGTGTTTATAGTAGCACTACCAACCAGAGCCAAATTATGGAAAGAGCCTGAATGTCCATTGATGGATGAATGGATAAAGAAGTGGCATATGTACAAAATGGGATACTACTTGGTGATCAAAAAGAATGAAATCCTGCCATTTGCAATGACATGAATGGAACCAGAGGGCATTATGCTAAGGGAAAGGAGTCAGTCAGAGAAAGGTAAATGCCATATAATTTCACTCATATGTGGAATTTAAGAAACAAAATAGATGCACATGGGGAAGGAAAAAAAATAAAATAAGATAAAAACAGAGAGGGAGGCAAACCATAAGAGACTCTTAACTATAGAGAACAAACTGAGGGTTGCTGGAGGGGAGATGATTGGGAGAGGGGGTAAATGAGTGATGGGCATTAATTAGGGCACCTTCTGGGATGAGCACTGGGTGTTGTATGTAAGTAATGAATCACTAAATTCTACTCCTGAAACCAACAGTCCTCTATAAGTTAACCAACTTGAATATAAATCTTAAAAAATAAAAATAAAATGTATTTTAGAGGATATCCAATGCTATATTATGAAACCTTTAAAAAGTAGAGAACATTCTAGTCTCAGTCAATGAGGTATTCAATAAGTAAATTAGGAAATGCTAATACACTGGTGCAATGGAATATTATGCACCAATTGAAAGGAATGATGAGAGATATACAGGAATGACACATGTGTACAATGCATATTAAGTAAAAACAAAAAATCAAGAAGCAATGTGTATCATATGACCCCATATTTGTAGAAAAGGAAAAATTTCACAGTAAATGTTACATGTCTTCAGTAACATTTGAAATGACACAATGTGAATAATAAATTGCATTACACATGTTACATGTCATCTGACCCGCCTGTTTTGTGTCAGTCTCAGCCTATCCATGGTGATGCTATTGGCTAGGAATGCCTGGGACAGTCACCTGGGCTGTGCTTCTTGTGGTGACTTCTATAGACATTTCCCCAACAGGACCCAATGTTGTGGCTGGATTGACCCTTGTAGTTTGTATTATGATTGTAAGACATACCTCAGCAACAACCATCAGGGGGTTTTGAAAATACAAGGTTTATTACTCACAAGTCCTGTACATGACATGCCCGAGGCCACACATTGCGGTCATGGGAAGAGAGAAAGAGAAAGATCATGCTGGAATGTTCTTCCTTTATTAAGGTTGAGGGTGGAGGCCTAGGGTTTTGCAGGTTCACTCTACTGGTGAATTTTATTTTATTTTATTTTTATTTATAAATTTATTTTTTATTGGTGTTCAATTTGCCAACATATAGAATAACACCCAGTGCTCATCCCATCAAGTGCCCCCCTCAGTGCCCGTCACCCAGTCACCCCCACCCCCCACCCACCTCCCCTTCCACCACCCCTAGTTCGTTTCCCAGAGTTAGGAGTCTCTCATGGTCTGTCTCCCTTTCTGATATTCCCCACTCATTTTCTCTCCTTTCCCCTTTATTCCCTTTCACTATTTTTTATATTCCCCAAATGAATGAGAACATATAATGTTTGTCCTTCTCCGATCGACTTACTTCACTCAGCATAACACCCTCCAGTTCCATCCACGTTGAAGCAAATGGTGGGTATTTGTCGTTTTACTGGTGAATTTTAAACATGAAAGCAGGAATTGAAGTGTGGGAAGGGAAAAGCAAGGCCGTTGAACAGGTGAGTTATCTAGGCCACTCAGAGTTTTCTAAAAATGGAACTTCATGGATGGGGTGGACTGGCTCTTTATCTAGTTGTGTAGCTGGCAATGTGTTTCTTCCAGATAGATATCATTAAAATGAAGGCCTCGGCAGTCAGAAGCTTATTGTCAAGCACTTACATTACAATCAAAAACTCTAATTGTTAGCTACTTACAATACATTGTCATATGGCATAATATAGATGACTTTTTTTTAAAGATTTTATTTATTTATTCATGAGAGACACAGAGCTAGAGAGAGGCAGAGACACAGGCAGAGGGAGAAGCAGGCTCCATGCAGGGAGCCCGACGTGGGACTTGATCCCGGGTCTCCAGGATCAAGCTCCAGGCCGAAGGCAGGCTAAACCACTGAGCCACCCAGGGATCCCCAATATAGATGACTTTTTAAGAATATAAATTTTTAGTAGTACTTATCCTTGAGGACTACAATTAGGGGGCACATTGGGGTTACTTCCTTTTATCTCTAATTTCAAATACTTATGTATTTTTTGAGAGTTTATACTCATTGTAATTTTGTCTTTTTTAAGTTTTTATTTTAATTCCAGTTAGTTAACATGCAATGTTATATTACTTTTAGGTATACAATATAGTGATTCAAAACTTCCACACTTTACACCCTGTGTTCATCAAGACAGCTACCCTCCTTAATCCCCATCACCTATTTCACCCGTTCCCCAACCCCCACTTATGTATATATTTTAAAATATTTTTAGGAGGGCAGGGGGTGGGAGTGAATGGGTGACGGGCACTGGGGGTTATTCTGTATGTTAGTAAATTGAACACCAATAAAAAATAAATTAAAAAAATATTTTTATAGACAGTATAATTCTGAAAACATAATTTTTAAAAAATCAGTTACAAATACTACAGAGGGAACAGGACAAGGGCTAACAACTGGCCTTTTTGCTTTAGCAGCATTGGTCTTCTTCATGGCACTTTCAGTTTTAAGTTAATATATTCTTAAAAACCCAAAATAATAAAAGTATAATCTGTAGTCATATAAATCACTCTCAAGAACACCTTCAGGATTTTGAAGTCAATGTAGTACCTGTATCTCTTGCAGCTGTCCATTTTGAACACCCTCTATTTAATTGGTTTTAATACCTCTCCTGTCACTTTCTTCAAAAAATTATCATTCGTGGATCCTACTACCTTCAACTTTCTTTCAGTTGAGGTATAATTAAGATAGTATCTATGGGGGCATGGGGTGACTGGGTGACGGGCACTGAGGGGGGCACTTGACGGGATGAGCACTGCGTGTTATGCTATATGTTGGCAAATCGAACTCCAATAAAAAAATATACAAAAAAAGATAGTTTGTACTGAAGAGGGAACAGGAATTATGTTTTCTGAATCCTTGCACACCTGAGAAGAGAGCTTCCCAACTCGTGTGCCACAGCATAAGGTTGCACCAAAAGCAGGTGACGTGTGCTGAGGAATTCACCCCCTTAAAGTATGAGGCGGCTGATCATAGCTTGGGGCAGACAGAGCCTCAGGTCAATAGTTTCTCGTTATGAGCAGCCATATCTACTTACCTTATTATGCCATAAAAACATCTTTTTCCATATGTGTTATGAGGTGGGAAAAGGGCAGGATAGTGGTATCACTACTTTAGAACATCATTGTGTTCTTTCCACCTGCATCACGGGTCAGTTGGGTACAAGCTTTAGGTTACATTTTTTTATTCCCCAAAATATGGTAGGAATTTCTTCATTTTCTTCTTGTATTTAGTTTTTTACTGAATAAAAAACTGTTCAGGTTGAGTTTTCTGCATTTGCCAGTAAACATTTTTCCTGCTTTGATGATTGGAAACTTTATAAATATGATATTAAAATTTACAGGTTTTGCAAAGGTATCCCAAGGTCTGAGTTTCTTTTTCATTAATTTTGCCTGAATATTTATGAGTACTTTCAATCTGCACATCTGTTTATCAGCAAGGGACTATTTTCTTTTATTTTGTTTTTCTTTACTGTTTGGGTTCCTATTGTTCTAGTCTCTTCTGAACACCTACACTTCTCTGGTCCTCCAAATTCCATTGATTTTGTGTTATTAACATTTCTTACATTTTCTTCTACTTTACTGATTGAATTTTCTTTCAGATTTTATCATTTATTACCTCCTATGCAAAGTTTTCTTTATTGAATTATTTTTACGTGTCATCATTGGCTTATTTTAGTCATGCATTCGTAAATTTTCCTTTTTCTCAGCTTGATCTCTCTGTTTTTGTCCTTATTCATGTTTCATAGATGTTCTCTTTTGCTCTTGCAAACAATCATGAAGTTTTCACCATTTGTCTGAAAAACAAAATATTTTGCAGGCATTAAAATTATTTCCTGTGGCGATGCCTCCTCTGCCTTTTTTCCCTGCCATATTGTTTTAGATGTGTTTCAATATTTGAGAAAGTGCTAGTAGAATGGAAACAAACCTTGGCTAGTTCAGAATTGACAGAGCATCATCCAAAATGTTATGCTTTTCAGGTGAGCCAAAAAATTCTCATGTTATTAGAGGGGGCAATTGTGTGGCTTTAAGATAAACTTATTAAAAGATATACAAATATATGTTAAGAGGCCATTGATAAATTTTGTATGTTTTATTGAGGCACTCAGCAGTCCTAGAGAAACTATATGTCATCCAAACTGGGACTGTTTTGACAGTAAAAGGAGCACTATATTAATACTTAGACCAGAAAAAATGGGTATCAACTGAGACAGTTGTAAGCAAAGTGAGATAAGTAGACACTCTGTGTAGTTATGCAGCAATTGGTTGCATCTTCAATATCTGTGTGAACCCAGCATGTGGGAAAAAGTAATTCTTCCCTTCTTCCAACCATCCTTTAATCACTTCCCACAAAAGATACATTTAGTGGCTCTTCCATCAAGATGGAACGTTCAGCATTTGGACTGCTCTTCTCTGTAGTCTAGCTTCTGTTTCTGTGTGCTTTTCTGATATTTTAATAGGATGTTGGAAAGGAGGTACAACAGGGATAACTTGCTTTCTGCCTTGCTCACTGACAAGCCTTAAAGGTTATATTTAGTGAATTGCACCAGTGACGTGTTTTATTTGGCTCAGAAAGCACAAAAGGTCTTCTATCCCCGTAAGGAAGTATGCCAGTTTCTCACCTAGGCATAATTTGAGGAACATACTCCGTGAAAGGGGTCAATGTTTTGTCAGGTTGAGCACCATGATTACCAGTGCCACAGCTGTTATCACTTAGGTAGGCTTTGATGGGAAACATAGGCTCTCATGCTGGGGAAAGGTAGGATAAAATGTGTAGAACAGGTGTTGGGAAAGAGACAAATCCTGGATCAGTTGGACCCCTCTGTCAAAAAGTCAAATAAAGCATATGCGAATTTGCTCTAAGTAGAGAACATATAATCTAGAGGGTGTAAAGAGCTCATGATAGCCAGAAATTTTAGGGCCTACGTAATCCCCCAATTTAAATGTGGAAATATCATGGTTCTGTGTAGTCAGTGAATTTTAGTAGTTCGTATTAATGAGCACTTACTGAATGCCATGTACTGTTATAGGTGCATTATCTTCATTAACTCATTCATTCTTCACAATAACCCTATGAGAACAGATAGTATTATCTCACTTTACTTGTGAGGAAATCAGGGCTCCAAGAGAATACTTGTGGCAAGCGAGGCAGCTGAGATTTATACAAAGGTCCATGGTGCAGTAGCCCAAGTCCTTAACCCCTCTATGTGATATGCTGCATTTGTAGTACTAACTCACACAGATAATGATGATCCAGTCCCTTGAGATAAGTGTCTTACAAGACCTAATAGGATGCCAGGTTTTCAGTCAATCTGATGGAGTTTTACGGGTTTTTTGTTTCAAGTTTCTATTTAAATTCTAGTTAGTTAACATATAGTGTAATATTGATTTCAGGAGTAGAATTTAGTGACTCATCACTTACATATCATACCCAGTGCTCATCCCAACAAGTGCCCTCCTTAATGCCCATCACCCATCCAACCCATCCCTCCATCATCCTTCAGTTTGTTCTCTATAATTAAGAATCTCTTATGATTTCCTTCCCTCTCTTTTTTCCCTCTTCCTCTATGTTTATCTTTTTTGTTCCTTAAATTCCACACATGAGTACAATCACATGGTATTTATCTTTCTATGACTGACTTGTTTTGCTTAGCATAAAACACTCTAGCTCCATCCACATCATTACAAATAGCAAAATTTCCTTCTTTTTGATGGCCAAGTAATATTCCACTGTATATAGGTATATATGTGTGTACATATGTATATATAAATTTATATATATGTATATAAAATATATAAATATATATTATATATTGTTATATATATTTATATGTACATACGAATTTCCTTCTTTTGATAGCTGAGTAATATTCCACTGTATGTATGTGTGTATATGTATACACACGTATGTATATATACACACGCCACATATATATACATGTATGATATATATACACACATATATATACATCTTCTTTTTTTAAGATTTTATTTATTTATTCATGAGAGACATGGAGAGAGAGGCAGAGACATAGGCAGAGGGAGGAGCAGGCTCCATGCAGGGAGCCCAATGCAAGACTCGATCCTGGCACTCCAGGGTCAGCAGAAGGCAGATGCTCAACCTCTGAGCCATCCAGGTGTCCCAACCACATCTTGTTTATCCATTCAATCAGATGGAGTTTCATCACAGGATAGTGTTAATATCTGATAAGAGGGAGGGTTAGCAAAACAGCAAAAATCTGAAGGCCAGTTGTATGGATGAACGAATAAAACAGTGAAGGGAGCACTAGGGAAAACTTGTACTCAAAGGCCACACAGATCTAGCTATAGGGCTTACCAAAACATGCCATGCCTTGGATAACATGACAGATCCCAGATCCTGGATGAGTTGGGTCATGCTCATACATCTAATGTCAGTCTGGTCAAAATTAACTCAGGATCAGGCAGGATGGGTAAAGAGGTGCCCCTGATCTTGAAATTAGAAGTAATAGACTGACTCAGGGTGCCTGGGTGGCTCAGTTGGTTGAGTATCTGCCTTCAGCTCAGGTCATGATCTCGGGGTCTTCGATCAAGCCCCGAGCTGGGTTCCCTGCTCAGCAGGGAGTCTGCTTCTCCCTGTGCCCCTCACTCTGCTCATGTTTGCTCTCTCTCGCTCTCAAATAAATAAAATTTTTAAAAAAGAAGTGATAGTACTGATTCTAGCTTGCAGGAGCTGAGAAATCAACAATTTTAATATCTTCAGAGAACTTCCCTTGTTAAAGACTTCTCTAAAGTTTGAAATTGAAGACAAAAGAGAAGTCATTCATGAGTAAGAGACACACTGGGGCAATGAAAGTCTTATATTGAAACATTGTTTCAAATGTTTTGGAAGGAAAACATTAGATTTAAAATTCAGTTACATCATGTAATTATATTTAATATTGTCTATGAATAGAGATCTATTTAATGATTCCAAGTTGAGAAAATAATTTTTGACATCTGTTTCAATATTTTGGCTGTATTCCTGACAAGTAGAATTTCAAAGATAGTTCAGTGGAGGCTCACTCATCATGAGAAAGAAAGAAGCTAGAAAAGACAATGAATTGAGGTATTGAAGCATCCTTTGGGACATATGGCAAATGACTTTTTCTAAAGAAAGAAAGAAATTGAACCATTATACAAAAGAAAGGTGTATTTGAGGATCAAAATTCAAAGCGAGCATCTTCCCTGTTCTTCACATTCGGGTGAAGCCCAGGAAAGCAGGAATTCATGGATAGAGATGGGATTTCATGGTGACAAAAATGTTCAACTATGGCTAGTCATGTAGGGGAAGGCAAGCAGTAGAGTCAGCGAGGTATGTGTGCAACGAAGTAAAAGTTGGGTCAGTCATGTTTTACAGATCCATCCTAGGAAGTGCCCAGGGCCATCAAAGCCAGATTGACATTATTGCAGACATTTTCAGGTTTGTTTGTAGAAACAGTGAAGAGGAAGACGTTACTCAGTGTCAAAAAAATATAGATTAGTATTTTCAAAATGACTCAGTGGGGTGGGCTGCTGTAGGGGTGGTGAAAACTTTATTTTCTGAAGTATAAGCCACAATATACAACCCCATTAAGGTATTCTCACATTTTATCCTCACAACCCTTTGTGGTAGGATACTGCCATTATCTGCATTTTAGAGATGAAGAACCTGAGGCTCAGAGAGGTAAAGTAACTTGCTTAAGCACACATACATGGTAATTTGGAATTTGGTTCTACTACAAAGGTCAGTGATAAAGATTAAATTAACATATCTAAAATGTTCAGAATGGTGCATATTACCTAAGTGTGCAAAGAATGTCTTTACTGTTGCTGTTGTTTGTTGTTATGGTTATTTTTGTTGTGAACATAAAGAGCTTAAGAGACCAAAAAAAAAAAAAAAAAAAAAAGAAAGAAAGAAATTTGGTTCTATATGATGAAAGCCTATAGTCAAAGTCTGTTGTTATGAAAAGTTACATTGACTCCTAAAGAATTCCTCATCTTTATGGGGTTCTCTGTTTACGATGTTTTCTCTTGGCCCTGTCTTTGGGAGCAAATCCCTAGTTCTAAGGAAACTTAGTGATTAGATCAGCATTAATTTTGTAGAACAAGTAGATATGTGTAGTTAGTTAATCTGGGGTCCTTCTGGATAAGATTCTGAGGGTCAAACCAAACCCCATGGACAGGTGTACGAAGTTTATGCAATGCCTCACGTGGATTCCAGGGGTTCAGATACTAAGATGTGCAGTGTACAGCCTTCTATCTTAAGGGAAGTTCAACCCTCAAGGCAAGGCAAAGAGATCCAGGTACAGGTTATCTCAATACTTTAAAATGCACCCTCGAGGGGGAGGAGCAAGATGGCGGAAGAGCAGGGTCCCCAAATCACCTGTCTCCACCAAACTACCTAGAAAACCTTCAAATTATCCTGAAAATCTATGAATTCGGCCTGAGATTTAAAGAGAGACCAGCTGGAATGCAACAGTGAGAAGAGTTCGCGCTTCTATCAAGGTAGGAAGACGGGGAAAAAGAAATAAAGGAACAAAGGCCTCCAAGGGGGAGGGGCCCCGCGAGGAGCCGGGCTGAGGCCGGGGCGAGTGTCCCCAGGACAGGAGAGCCCCGTCCCGGAGGAGCAGGAGCTGCACCGACCTTCCCGGGCGGAAAGGGGCTCCAGGGAGGTGGAGCAGGACCCAGGAGGGCGGGGATGCCCTCGGGCTCCCGGGGACAGTAACAGCAACCTGCGCGCCCAGGAGAGTGCGCCGAGCTCCCTAAGGGCTGCAGCGCGCACGGCGGGACCCGGCGGGACCCGGAGCAGCTCGGGGGGGCTCGGGGGCGGCTCCGCGGAGGGGGCTGCGCGGCCCCGGGAGCAGCTCGGAGGGGCTCGGGCAGAGGAAGAGGCTCCGTGCGGAGGGGCCTGCGCGGTTCCAGGAGCAGCTCGGAGGGGCTCGGGGGCGGCTCCGCGGAGGGGGCTGCGCGGCCCGGGAGCGCGAATCCACCAGCGCAGGCTCCGGAGCACAGGGCGCCGGGACACAGCCCAGGATCCCGCCTCCCCCGGGACAGGCAGAGGCCGGGAGGGCCCAGGACAGCGAGGACGCTCCTGCCCCAGCTGAGCAGATCAGCGGCCCCGCCCCGGAGCCTCCAGGCCCTGCAGACGGAGTTCCTGCCGGAGCTGACTCCAGGTTTCCAGAGCTGCCCCGCCACTGGGGCTGTTCCTCCTGCGGCCTCACGGGGTAAACAACCCCCACTGAGCCCTGCACCAGGCAGGGGCACAGCAGCTCCCCCAACTGCTCACACCTGAAAATCAGCACAACAGGCCCCTCCCCCAGAACACCAGCTAGACGGACAACTTCCAGGAGAAGCCAAGGGACTTAAAGTACACAGAATCAGAAGATACTCCCCGGTGGTTCTTTTTTTTGTTTGTTTGTTTTTGTTTTTGTTTTTGTTTTGTTTTGCTTTTTGATTTGTTTCCTTCCCCCACCCCCCCCTTTTTTTCTCCTTTCTTTTTCTTTCTCTTTTTCTTCTTTTTTTTTTCTTTCGTTTTTTTTTTCTCTTCCCCTTTTTTTTCTCTTTCTCTTTTCTTTCCTTCTTTCTCTCCTCTCTTTTTCTCTTTTTCCCAATACAACTTGCTTTTGGCCACTCTGCACTGAGCAAAATGACTAGAAGGAAAACCTCACCTCAAAAGAAAGAATCAGAAACAGTCCTCTCTCCCACAGAGTTACAAAATCTGGATTACAATTCAATGTCAGAAAGCCAATTCAGAAGCACGATTATACAGCTACTGGTGGCTCTAGAAAAAAGCATAAAGGACTCAAGAGACTTCATGACTGCAGAATTTAGAGCTAATCAGGCAGAAATTAAAAATCAATTGAATGAGATGCAATCCAAACTAGAAGTCCTAACGACGAGGGTTAACGAGGTGGAAGAACGGGTGAGTGACATAGAAGACAAGTTGATGGCAAAGAGGGAAACTGAGGAAAAAAGAGACAAACAATTAAAAGACCATGAAGATAGATTAAGGGAAATAAACGACAGCCTGAGGAAGAAAAACCTACGTTTAATTGGGGTTCCCGAGGGCGCCGAAAGGGACAGAGGGCCAGAATATGTATTTGAACAAATTCTAGCTGAAAACTTTCCTCATCTGGGAAGGGAAACAGGCATTCAGATCCAGGAAATAGAGAGATCCCCCCCTAAAATCAATAAAAACCGTTCAACACCTCGACATTTAATTGTGAAGCTTGCAAATTCCAAAGATAAGGAGAAGATCCTTAAAGCAGCAAGAGACAAGAAATCCCTGACTTTTATGGGGAGGAGTATTAGGGTAACAGCAGACCTCTCCACAGAGACCTGGCAGGCCAGAAAGGGCTGGCAGGATATATTCAGGGTCCTAAATGAGAAGAACATGCAACCAAGAATACTTTATCCAGCAAGGCTCTCATTCAAAATGGAAGGAGAGATAAAGAGCTTCCAAGACAGACAGCAACTAAAAGAATATGTGACCTCCAAACCAGCTCTGCAAGAAATTTTAAGGGGGACTCTTAAAATTCCCCTTTAAGAAGAAGTTCAGTGGAACAGTGCACAAAAACAAAGACTGAATAGATATCATGATGACACTAAACTCATATCTCTCAATAGTAACTCTGAACGTGAACGGGCTTAATGACCCCATCAAAAGGCGCAGGGTTTCAGACTGGATAAAAAAGCAGGACCCATCTATTTGCTGTCTACAAGAGACTCATTTTAGACAGAAGGACACCTACAGCCTGAAAATAAAAGGTTGGAGAACCATTTACCATTCGAATGGTCCTCAAAAGAAAGCAGGGGTAGCCATCCTTATATCAGATAAACTAAAATTTACCCCAAAGACTGTAGTGAGAGATGAAGAGGGACACTATATCATACTTAAAGGATCTATTCAACAAGAGGACTTAACAATCCTCAATATATATGCCCCGGATGTGGGAGCTGCCAAATATATAAATCAATTATTAACCAAAGTGAAGAAATACTTAGATAATAATACACTTATACTTGGTGACTTCAATCTAGCTCTTTCTATACTCGATAGGTCTTCTAAGCACAACATCCCCAAAGAAACGAGAGCTTTAAATGATACACTGGACCAGATGGATTTCACAGATATCTACAGAACTTTACATCCAAACTCAACTGAATACACATTCTTCTCAAGCGCACATGGAACTTTCTCCAGAATAGACCACATATTGGGACACAAATCGGGTCTGAACCGATACCAAAAGATTGGGATTGTCCCCTGCATATTCTCGGACCATAATGCCTTGAAATTAGAACTAAATCACAACAAGAAGTTTGGAAGGACCTCAAACACGTGGAGGTTAAGGACCATCCTGCTAAAAGATAAAAGGGTCAACCAGGAAATTAAGGAAGAATTAAAAAGATTCATGGAAACTAATGAGAATGAAGATACAACCGTTCAAAATCTTTGGGATGCAGCAAAAGCAGTCCTAAGGGGGAAATACATCGCAATACAAGCATCCATTCAAAAACTGGAAAGAACTCAAATACAAAAGCTAACCTTACACATAAAGGAGCTAGAGAAAAAACAGCAAATAGATCCTACACCCAAGAGAAGAAGGGAGTTAATAAAGATTCGAGCAGAACTCAACGAAATCGAGACCAGAAGAACTGTGGAACAGATCAACAGAACCAGGAGTTGGTTCTTTGAAAGAATTAATAAGATAGATAAACCATTAGCCAGCCTTATTAAAAAGAAGAGAGAGAAGACTCAAATTAATAAAATCATGAATGAGAAAGGAGAGATCACTACCAACACCAAGGAAATACAAACGATTTTAAAAACATATTATGAACAGCTATACGCCAATAAATTAGGCAATCTAGAAGAAATGGACGCATTCCTGGAAAGCCACAAACTACCAAAACTGGAACAGGAAGAAATAGAAAACCTGAACAGGCCAATAACCAGGGAGGAAATTGAAGCAGTCATCAAAAACCTCCCAAGACACAAGAGTCCAGGGCCAGATGGCTTCCCAGGGGAATTTTATCAAACGTTTAAAGAAGAAATCATACCTATTCTCCTAAAGCTGTTTGGAAAGATAGAAAGAGATGGAGTACTTCCAAATTCGTTCTATGAGGCCAGCATCACCTTAATTCCAAAACCAGACAAAGACCCCACCGAAAAGGAGAATTACAGACCAATATCCCTGATGAACATGGATGCAAAAATTCTCAACAAGATACTGGCCAATAGGATCCAACAGTACATTAAGAAAATTATTCACCATGACCAAGTAGGATTTATCCCTGGGACACAAGGCTGGTTCAACACCCGTAAAACAATCAATGTGATTCATCATATCAGCAAGAGAAAAACCAAGAACCATATGATCCTCTCATTGGATGCAGAGAAAGCATTTGACAAAATACAGCATCCATTCCTGATCAAAACTCTTCAGAGTGTAGGGATAGAGGGAACATTCCTCGACATCTTAAAAGCCATCTACGAAAAGCCCACAGCAAATATCATTCTCAATGGGGAAGCACTGGGAGGCTTTCCCCTAAGATCAGGAACAAGACAGGGATGTCCACTCTCACCACTGCTGTTCAACATAGTACTGGAAGTCCTAGCCTCAGCAATCAGACAACAAAAAGACATTAAAGGCATTCAAATTGGCAAAGAAGAAGTCAAACTCTCCCTCTTCGCCGATGACATGATACTCTACATAGAAAACCCAAAAGTCTCCACCCCAAGATTGCTAGAACTCATACAGCAATTCGGTAGCGTGGCAGGATACAAAATCAATGCCCAGAAGTCAGTGGCATTTCTATACACTAACAATGAGACTGAAGAAAGAGAAATTAAGGAGTCAATCCCATTTACAATTGCACCCAAAAGCATAAGATACCTAGGAATAAACCTAACCAAAGATGTAAAGGATCTATACCCACAAAACTATAGAACACTTCTGAAAGAAATTGAGGAAGACACAAAGAGATGGAAAAATATTCCATGCTCATGGATTGGCAGAATTAATATTGTGAAAATGTCAATGTTACCCAGGGCAATATACACGTTTAATGCAATCCCTATCAAAATACCATGGACTTTCTTCAGAGAGTTAGAACAAATTATTTTAAGATTTGTGTGGAATCAGAAAAGACCCCGAATAGCCAGGGGAATTTTAAAAAAGAAAACCATATGTGGGGGCATCACAATGCCAGATTTCAGGTTGTACTACAAAGCTGTGGTCATCAAGACAGTGTGGTACTGGCACAAAAACAGACACATAGATCAGTGGAACAGAATAGAGAATCCAGAAGTGGACCCTGAACTTTATGGGCAACTAATATTCGATAAAGGAGGAAAGACTATCCATTGGAAGAAAGACAGTCTCTTCAATAAATGGTGCTGGGAAAATTGGACATCCACATGCAGAAGAATGAAACTAGACCACTCTCTTTCACCATACACAAAGATAAACTCAAAATGGATGAAAGATCTAAATGTGAGACAAGATTCCATCAAAATCCTAGAGAAGAACACAGGCAACACCCTTTTTGAACTCGGCCATAGTAACTTCTTGCAAGATACATCCACGAAGACAAAAGAAACAAAAGCAAAAATGAACTATTGGGACTTCATCAAGATAAGAAGCTTTTGCACAGCAAAGGATACAGTCAACAAAACTCAAAGACAACCTACAGAATGGGAGAAGATATTTGCAAATGACATATCAGATAAAGGGCTAGTTTCCAAGATCTATAAAGAACTTATTAAACTCAACACCAAAGAAACAAACAATCCAATCATGAAATGGGCAAAAGACATGAACAGAAATCTCACAGAGGAGGACATAGACATGGCCAACATGCATATGAGAAAATGTTCTGCATCACTTGCCATCAGGGAAATACAAATCAAAACTACAATGAGATACCACCTCACACCAGTGAGAATGGGGAAAATTAACAAGGCAGGAAACAACAAATGTTGGAGAGGATGCGGAGAAAAGGGAACCCTCTTACACTGTTGGTGGGAATGTGAACTGGTGCAGCCACTCTGGAAAACTGTGTGGAGGTTCCTCAAACAGTTAAAAATATACCTGCCCTACGACCCAGCAATTGCACTGTTGGGGATTTACCCCAAAGATACAAATGCAATGAAACGCCGGGACACCTGCACCCCGATGTTTATAGCAGCAATGGCCACGATAGCCAAACTGTGGAAGGAGCCTCGATGTCCAACGAAAGATGAATTGATAAAGAAGATGTGGTTTATGTATACAATGGAATATTACTCAGCTATTAGAAATGACAAATACCCACCATTTGCTTCAACGTGGATGGAACTGGAGGGTATTATGCTGAGTGAAGTAAGTCAGTCGGAGAAGGACAAACATTATATGTTCTCATTCATTTGGGGAATATAAATAATAGTGAAAGGGAATATAAGGGAAGGGAGAAGAAATGTGTGGGAAATATCAGAAAGGGAGACAGAACGTAAAGACTGCTAACTCTGGGAAACGAACTAGGGGTGGTGGAAGGGGAGGAGGGCGGGGGGTGGGAGTGAATGGGTGACGGGCACTGGGTGTTATTCTGTATGTTGGTAGATTGAACACCAATAAAAAATAAATTAAAAAAAAAATAAAAAAAATAAAATGCACCCTCTAGGGATCCCTGGGTGGCGGAGCGGTTTGGCGCCTGCCTTTGGCCCAGGGCGCGATACTGGAGACCCGGGATCGAATCCCACGTCGGGCTCCCTGCATGGAGCCTGCTTCTCCCTCTGCCTGTGTCTCTGCCTCTCTCTCTCTCTCTGTGACTATCATAAAAAAATAAAATAAAATAAAATCCACCCTCTAATAAATCCACTCTTTGCCTTTCCTATCCTCCACTCTACTGCAATGAATACCTCACCATTTGTTTTCAACCCTCCCCATCTTTATTTTTTTCCTCTCCATCTTTAAACAACGTAGCTCTCTGCAAGAAATATCCATAATTTATTAACCTCTCAGTTAATTTCTATTTATCCTTCAAGAACGAGCTCGAATGACGTATCATGAGTGGAGAACTTCTTAATTCCCAAGGCAAATGCAATGACTTTGTCTTCTGAAGACCTCCAATAGTTTGTCCAGACTTCTGCTATAATATTTTCTAGGTAGCATAGCATAGGTCACAAACCTGTAAGCCATTCCAGGTCATCATCCATTTATCCTCTTCCTAAATCAACATCTACATCATAGTAAGTATCAAATAATATTTGATGAATAAAATTTATAACACACAAGCACTTAAAATGATGTGTTATTAACCAGAAATTTTACTTATAAATAAGGCTTACTTGTGGCAAATTTGGTGATAGTATAGTCATTTAAGTTTCTAAAATGCACTCACTTTGGGGGTATGTGGGTGGCATAGTCAGTTAAAAGATGACTCGGGCAGCCCGGGTGGCTCAGTGGTTTAGCGCCACCTTCGGCCCAGGGTGTGACCTGAGGACCCGGGATCGAGTCCCACGTCGGGCTCCCTGCCTGGAGCCTGCTTCTCCCTCTGCCTGTGTCTCTGCCTCTCTCTCTCTCTCTCTCTCTCTCTCTCTCTCTCATGAATAAATAAATAAAATCTTTTAAAAAAAAAGATGACTCTTGGTTTCAGCTCAGGTCGTGATCTCAGGGTTGTAAGACTGAGCTTCCCATCAGGCTCTGTGCTCAGCATGGAGTCTATTTAAGACTCTCTCCTTCTCCCTCTGTCTCCCCTCCTCTCTCTCTCTCTTCTCTCTCAAATAAATAAATAAAATCTTTAAATTGCACTCACTTTTGAGTAACTGTAGTGAGAGGGCAGGAATATAAATTTAGGACTGAAATGGAGATGATCGTAAGATCTTACAAAGGAGACATGGTTACATGGCACATAGAAATGTGGATTCTGGGGTGAAAGAAACCCAAGTTTAAAACCCTGCTAATAGAGCAAAGTGACAGAATCAGAAGCTGCAAGGCTTCTTTCTTCCACCAGAGATACCAAGTTAAGAACAATATACAGACTAGAATACCTTTCTGAGAACTCTAGACAACAGTTGAGAAACTACAACATCCAAGGCCACTATAAAATCAAGAAGGGATTCCAGTGAAGGAGCAGTAGGAAAAGTCATAGCACTTGGGGCATCTGCTTATACCCCTTCCTCTGTGCAGCATAGCAAAGAGCAACCAAGTAGGAAGACCCCCATACCAGGGCTCCTCTCACAGGACAGAAACAAACAAACAAACAAATGGATCATGTGTCCAATGCTTTGTCTTGTCTGGGGGTTTCTCAAGGGACTGATTTGTGTTTCACTTAACTTGAAGTACTGATGGGACTGGCACCAGGGTTTGGAAGCCACTGAAAACAGAGGTGAGCATCAGTTCTTCGGGCAGATGCTAGAGGATACAGGAGATAAGAAGAGGTTCAGGAAGTTCCTAAAAACTTCCAGCCAGACAGATTGGTGGTCTTTCCTTGCAGGAAGTCAGCAGGCAAAGACTGAGAGAGATGGTTGTTTTATCAACTGCCAAATTCCCAGCAAAAAATTACAAGGCATACAAATTTAAACAGGAAAATATGGCCCAACTAAGAGACCAAAATAAAACTCCAGAAACTGACTCTAAAGAAATGCAGATCTATGAGCTGCCTGACAAAAAATTTAATGTAACTGCCATAAAGATGCTCAGTGAGGTAAAAGAGAACACAGATATACAACAAAACAAATTCAGAAAAACGATGCATAAACAAAATGAGAATATCAACCAAGAGGTAAAAACTAAAAAAAAAATAATAACCACATAGAAATTCTGAAGTTGAAAAATTCAATAACTGAACTGAAAAAATCATTAGTAGGATTCAACATCAGAATTCATCAGGCAAAAGGAAGAATCACCAAACTGGAACATAGATTATTTGAAATCATCATGTCAAAGAAGCAAAGAGAAAATAGAATGAAGAAAAGTGAGGAGAGGCTAAAATAACTTATGGGATACAATCAAGTTATCAATATCTGCATTATGAAAATCTCGGAAAGAAAAGAGGAAGACAAAAAAAGGAGGATCCCTGGGTGGCTCAGCGGTTAAGCATCTGCCTTCAGCCCAAAGCGTGATCCTGGAGTCCTGCGATGGAGTCCCACATTGGGCTCCCTGCACAGAGCCTGCTTCTGTCTCTGCCTGTGTCTCTGCCTCTCTCTCTGTGTCTCTCATGAATAAATAAATAAAATCTTTTAAAAACAGAGGAAAAGAAACCAGAGAGCTTATTTCAAGAAATGATGACTGAAAATTTCCCAAATATGAGGAAAAGAATTGACATACAGATTCAAGAAGTAGAAAGAACTCCAACTAGAATAAATTAAAAGACATTTGGGCTTTCCATAATTTGGCTCTTGTTGACAATGCTGCTATGAACATCAGGGTGCACGTATCCCTTTGATTTAGTATTCTTGTATTCTTTGAGTAAATATCTAGTAGTGCAATTGCTGGATCATAGGGTAGTTCTATTTTTAACTTTTTGAAGAAACTCCATACTGTTTTCCACAGTGGCTACACCAGTTTGCCCTGCCACCAACACTGCACAAGGGTTCCTCTTTCCCTGCATCCTCTCCAACACCTGTCATTTCCTGTGTTGTTAATTTTAGCCCTTCTGACAGGTGTGAGGTGATATCTCATTGTAGTTTTGATTTGTATTTCCCTGATGGTAGGTTATGTTGAACATCTTTTCATGGCTCTATTGGCCATCTGGCTGTCTTCTTTGGAAAAATGTCTATTCATGTCTTCTGCCCATTTCTTAACTGGATTATTTGTTTTTTGGGCATTGAGTTTTGTAAGTTCTTTATATATTTTGGATACTAACCCTTTATCAGATATGTCATTTGCAAATATCTTTTCCCATTTTATGGATGACCATTTATTTGTTACTGTTTCTTTTGCTGTTTATTTTATTTTGATGAATGAAGAAGATGTGATACACACACACACACACACAGTGGAATATTACTCAACCATAAAAAGAATGAAATCTTGCCATTTGCAACATGGATGGAGCTAGAGTATTATGCTAAACAAAATAAATCAGTCAGAGAAAGACAAATACCATGTGATTTGACTCATATGTGAATTTAAGAAACAAAACAAGTGAACATGGGGGGGTGGTGGAGAAAGGAAAACCAAGAAACAGACTTAATTATACAGAAAAAATTGATGATTGCCAGAGGGGAGGTGGATAGGGAGATGGGTTAAATAGATGATGGATATTAAAGAGGGCACTTGTGATGAGCACCAGTTGTGGTATGTAAGTGTTAAATCATCAAATTCTACACCTGAAACTAATAATACACTGTATGTTAACTAACAGGAATCTATTTTAGAGAGGGAGGGGACAGAGAGAGAAAACCTTAGGCAGACTCTGCACTGAGCATGAAGTCCAACACAGAGATCAATCTCATAACCGTGAGATCATGACCTAAGCCAAAATCAAGAGTCAGTCACCCAACCGACTAAGCCATCCAGGCACCCCAAGTAACTGGAATTTAAATAAAAACTTAAGTTACAAAAAAGAATAGATTAAAAGAAAACGATACTAGGCCCATTATAATCAAGTTGTCTAAATAAAGTCAAACAAAAAGAGAAATTTGAAAGCAGCAAGAGAAATTGATTTGTCACATATGAGGAAACTTACATAAGATTTTCAGTAGAAACTTTGCACTCCAGAAAGGACATATTTAAAATCTGAAAGAAAAAAACTAACAACCAAGAATACTATATCTGGCAAAAAAAAAAAAAAATCTTTCAAAAATGAAGAAGATTTCCCAGATAAAAACTGAGGAAGTCCATTACCATTAGACCTACTCTGCAAGAAATGGTAAGGAGAATCCTCTATGTTGAAATGAATAGACATAGCCTAAAACCATAGAAAAACTGAAAGTTCTTCCATAAAAGTAAATTCATGAACAAATACAGTAACCTATAATATTATAGTTTTGGTGCATAGAATTTATTTTTTTAAGATTTTATTTATTCATTCATGGCAGAGAGAGAGAGAGAGAGCGAGGCAGAGGGAGAAGCAGGCTCCATGCAGGGAACCCGACGTGGGACTTGATCCCGGGTTTCCAGGATCACACCCCAGGCTGAAGGTGGCGCTAAACCGCTGACCACCGTGGCTGCCCGGTGCATAGAATTTAAATGGAAAAATTTAAAAATCATAAATCTGTGTTAAAGGGTATACAATATGTAGATGTAGTTTTTGACATTCATAACAAAGTGTTGGGAAGGTCTTCAAAAGCACTGGAGGTTTTGTACGTGATTGAAGTTAAGGTATTATTAGTTTATAAAGATTTATAAAGACTATGTTTCATTTCAGTAATTGATACAACAACCAGACAGAAAATCAACAAGGCAATGGAGGACTTGGACAGAAATATACAAACCATTCCAACCAACAACAGCAAAATATACAATCTTCTCAAGTGTACATGGAACATTCTTTAGTATAGACATATTTTAGGCCACGAAAAAAATCTTAAAAAATTCATGAATACTAAAATCATACCCTTTTTTTAAAATCATACCCTTTTTGATCACAATGGAATGAAACTAGAAATCAGTAGCACAAGGAAAAGTGAAAAATCCACAAATATGTGAATATTAAGCAATACACTCATAAACAACCAATGGGTCAAAGAAAAAATCACAAGAGACATTGGAAAATACCTTAAGACAAATGAAAATGGAAATACGACATACAAAAATTATGGGATACATCAAAAGCATCGCTACAAGGGAGGTTTAGAGCTGTAAATGCATACTTTAAAAATATCTTGGGTAAGTCGTGGGAATAAAAGGCAGAACTTAAGGACTATAATCAATGATATTGTAATAGGGCTGTATAGGGACAGGGGTAGCTACACTTGCAGTGAACACAGCATAATGTATAAACTTGTCAAATCACTACATTGTACACCTAAAACTAATGTATCATCGTGTGTCAACTATACTCAATAATAATAATAATAATAAAAAATAAATCAACATAACAAAGAAGAACAGGATGAACCCAAAACTAACTGAAGAAAAGAAATAATAAAGATTAGAGCCAAGATAAGTGAAGTAGGAAATAGACAAGCAATAGAAAAAAAAATCAATGAAACTAAGAGCATTTTTTAAAGATAAAATTGGCAAACTCTTAGCTAGAAGAATAAGAAAAAATAAGACTCACATAACTAAAACCGGGAATGAAAGAGGGACATTGCAACTGATGCAACAATAATAAAAGAGGATTATAAAAGAACACTGTGGATAGTTGTATGCCAACAAATTGGATAACCCAGAAGAAATGTATAAATTCCAATAGCCACACAACCTAGCAAGACTGAATCATAAAGAAATAGAAAATCTGAACAGAACAATAGGTAGAAAGGCATTTGCTAGCTGAGACTCTGCTATTGTAACCAAGAATGCTTAGAAAATCAACTGCTCCCACTTCAGAACTTTCCCAAATGTACAAAACTGATCAAAGTGGCAAGATACCAACCAATTGTAAATTGTTTACTATGTTCAATTCGTTTCATAATAACATCCTACATTTAGAACATGTTCTGAAGAGTAGGGGACTTCTGGCTTTTAAATACATTTTATCATTCTTTCTTGAAACGTACTGGGATTTTCACATCCTGTCTGTCCCAAACATGCATTCACTGGTTAAAGACCATCCAAACCCAGTATTAATCTGGGCCATTCTTGGTGCAGACAGTAGGTAGGGGCACTAGTGAGAATTTGACTGATTCATAAAGAAATTAGGAGAAAAAAGGTAACTCTCAGTCTTAGGTGGTGAATTTAAAATTGCCTGAGCCCTGTCAGTGGCCACAAATCAAAAGGGCAGTGATTGATTTAGGATACTTAGAAAGTGTATATGAATTCATCATTTGGTTAGGAGTACAATCATAACTTACAGGAGTTTCTTGGGAAATGCACTTACCATTCAATTCCTAGTACTATTGATCAATTCTAAGTTTAGCTGCTCAGAATATTTCTTGTTAGGAAAGTCTTTTACCTTTTTCTCATATTCCTCAATGTAACTTTATGAGCTTAAACCTGACTCCATGGAGTTAGGTTCATTCCCCCGCCTATGACATTCTGTGCGCTATCTCCTCTCTTGTGCATGCAGCAGGTAACTCTGCTGACAACTAAATTCAACCTGTTGCCTCTGTTCAACAGTGGACAGTAAACATTTGTTGTATCTGCAGTTTATTTTCTTATCATATAGGTTACAAATTCTCAATATGATTAACCTCACTACAAGCCTAGAGATTAAACTAAAAGAAGATAGAAAATGGAGACTGTAAATAGGAAAAAATGCAAAATACAAAAAATACAAAAAAAGAAAATGCAAAAAAAGAAAATACAAAAAAAAGAATTCTTAAAACTAAGTACTCATGAGAAGCTGAAAGAAAACATAATGTAAAAAAAAAAAAAAGAAAAAAAAAGAAAACATAATGTAATGATGAATGGACCTTTTTCCATGAAAAAGTTCAGGAACTTCAAGGAGAGCAATGTTATATGGAACACAGTGCTAGTCTTTACTCAGTGCTGGAACTTTCCCTGACCTCCTGGGTAGATTTAATTGTTCCTTCTTTAATACCACAACATTGCTTTGATCCCATCCTCATCCTGGGGGAACCTATGATTTTCAGTTTGGTTGCCTTTCCTACTAAATATTGAGATCCCTGATACTCTCCTGGAGCCCCAGGGCTGGGCACAGAACCTGGTATATGATAGGTACACCATAAATATTCCATGAGAGAATGAATGAATGGCAAGAAAAAGCAACATAAGAGCTTTTTGAAATATGAGGTCATAATCCACTAAGAATTTCAGAGATAGTAGTTCATGGCCCAAAGACATAAATCAGCCATACCTTACTACTAATTCATTCTGCTTCTTTCCCTCATGTTTTTAAGTACCAATGCAGACACTGTTGCTGTCTTCTTGGAGCTTGGGTAATAATAGTAATTATAATATTATTAAGTAATACTATTAAAGTGATAATAATAATGATAGATGCTAATTGTCCAGTGCCTACTGTATGCTGAGCACCGTCCTAGAAACTTCAAATACACAAAGTGTAACCCAGACACAGCATCAACCCTCATGAAGTTTATATCACAGTTTGGAAGCCAGGCACACTGCAGATGTCCAATATAGAACTCATATTCTCCACTCTTACTCCAAGCCTGCTCCATGTATGTATAAACCATTTACTCAGAAGTCCTGGTACTCAGAACAAAATTTAAAACAAAAAAATGAAAGAAGAAAGAAAGAAAGAAAGAAAGAAAGAAAGAAAGAAAGAAAGAAAGAAAGAAAAGAAAAGAAAGAAAGCAAGCAAGCAAACAGCCCCCTCCCATTATTTCAGAGTCTCCTGGATCAATTTGTTTAGTCAGAGAACAACACTGAGATAGAAGACTAGTGGGTCTGACATGTAGTTCAGCTTCCGCCTCTGGTTAGCTGTGTAATGTTAACTAAATTGATCTACCGTCTTTGTAGTTTCCTCAACTGGATAATGTGGGGATTAGTGTAGACAATATCTATAAAGGCTCAAACAGCTTAAACATCCCATAGTTCTATGAAGTGGCAGATGACAATGACCTTTGAAAGTGAGAAGATGGGGCATCTGGGTGGCTTAGTGGCTGAGCATCTGTCTTCAGCTCAGGTCATGATCCCAGGATTCTGGGATTGAGTCTCACATCAGGCTCCCCGCAGGGAGCCAGCCTGCTTCTCCCTCTGCCCATGTCTCTGCCTCTCTCTGTGTGTCTCTCATGAATTAATAAATAAAAATCTTTAAACAAAATGTTTAAAAAGTGGAGAAGACCCAGTTACTACACTCTCATTTTTTTGTGGATACAGAATTGTTCTGAAATGGCAAGAAATAGGCTGAAATTAGTACATATGGTTAGATTATAATAATGTAAATATATTCCATGAGATATATACAATTACTAACACTACAGCAGAACCTCATCTAGATTTCAGATTTTACAAAAGAGTGCCTTGGGTATGTCAGTTTCTTGATTCACAACCTCGCCTACACGGTCAAATACATGTACTAGTTTTCTTTACTGGTTGACGGGCACTGAGAGGGGGCACTTGACAGGATGACGGGTGTTCATGCTGTATGTTGTCAAATCGAACTCCAATAAAAACATACAAAAAAAAAAGTCATCTGTGATCCTGTTGTAAGTTCCCCTATAACATTCTTACTCTATCACATTGCTAATACCCTTTGCTTCACCCAAATTAATGTAGTCCTTGTTCTTGGAAGAAATCAGTGTAACACTTCTAAGCTGCTATTTATGCCATTCCCCTTGCTTATTTAGTGGGATGTTAAATGGGACTTTAAATATATCTTGTAATTTCCAAAACAGGAGAGAGTGGATGTCAAGTGCCCAAATATTGCAATAAAAGTGGATGGACATGCCCTTATAGAACATTTGAAAGCTGGATAAAACTGCTCCTGAAATTTTATACCATCACCCACTTCCATAGAATATAAGAGAAGTCAAGAGATTCAAAATATTCATATAATTAAACAATTATTTCTTTGAAGATGGTCATATGTGTAGTAGGGAGTACTATAACATTTCAGTACCCTTTACCATAACCCATCCCCAGCCATATGAAAAGGCCCAGCAGGCTCCGAATGATGCCATATGGCCAAAGTGGTATTAAGATTTGTGTGGTAACTTAGCTCACGTTCCCTAGAATTTGAGGGAACACGGAGACTGGTGCCTGATTCTTACCTGGCAAAATCTAAAAGGCTACTTCTGAGGCCTTTAGCAGAAAGAGCTCCCCTGAAAACCATTTGCACTTTCACCAAATTAAGAAAATGTTTCTGTGTCCAATGGGCCAAGTAGACACTGTGAGTAGTAGAGAGGCTAAAATAACCTTGGCAGGAGAGGCTAGAATAATCTTGATAGAAAAAGAAAAATAATCTTGATAGGAGGGCTGTTTTCATCAGCACAAATTGGGGTTGGGGGGTAGGAAGTAATAATTGCAATGGAATGAGTGATAATGGATACAATTAATTTTGATTGTACTGGACATTTAAACACTATCAAATTACATTATTCTAAATAAACAAACATGGCTGGAAAAAATATGGACTCCTCCGTGATATTAAGAGGGCAATGAAAGAAGATCTTAGGAGTTTATATGAAAAAAAAATGCAGTGATAAAGCTTTGTTGTTTATATCCCCACCATGTTCAGCCCATAACATAAATGGGTTACATTTGGAAGATCCTCCTGACCCCTTTTCTATTCTGAGCTTTTCTTTCTTTTAAGAAGCTTCTCCTGACCTCAGTCTTTGGACATTTCCTCTGAACTCTTACTGTGTCCACTATGTATGCCATTCACATGACTCTGTCTATGTTTTATTATTCCTATGTTTTATTATTTACATGCTAGCATCTATACTCTGTTTCCTCAACTGAGTGGTAAGGCCAAATGAAGGGAAAGGAAACTACCATTTCTTAAGCACCTACTCTGGTGCCAGGAACTTTATCTACTTTACTTTATCTACTTTGCTCAGTAACTCCTAGCAATGGGCATTATCTCCACTTGTTACGGATAAATACATAGAAGTTCAGTGAATTCATATAGTTTGGTCATTGAATCATTTTGTACTTTTAAGTAAACCTCGTCATTTTTTCTGAATTTTCCAGGTTGACAATTTGAGTAGATTATCTTTATCCTTTTCAAGATGTATACTTTTTTTTTCTTGTAATGGCTCTAACTTCCAAAACAGTTAAGTTTTAGAGATGATGGTAATCAATCTTGCATTGCTCCAGTTTTTTTTTTAATTGAAGCATAGTTGACACAATTAGTTTCAGGTGCACAACGTAGTGATTCAACAAGTCTGTACATCATGCTACGCTCTTCACAAATTTAACTTCCATCTGTCACCATACAACACTATTACATACCTTTGGGTATTGCTCCAGTTTTTAATAAGAATGTTTTTATTTTATTTTATTTTATTTTATTTTATTTTATTTTATTTTATTTATTTTATTTTATTTTATTTATTCAGACACACACACACACACACACAGAGAGAGAAAGAGAGAGGCAGAGACACAGGCAGAGGGAGAAGCAGGCTCCATGCAGGGAGCCCGATGTAGGACTCAATCCTGGGTCCCCAGGATCACACCCTGGGCCGAAGACGGCGCTAAACCACTGAGCCACCAGGGCTGCCCAATAAGAGTGTTTTTATATTACAGCATTTGAGTTATAACATTTAATCCACATGTAAGTTTTAGATATATGTATTTTATCATTTTAATCTAAGAATATTTTTAGTTACCTATGATATTAGAGGGGGATAGATACTAAATTCCTTTTACTTATGCCTTATGGGAATCTATCAAGATGATCATATGGTTTTGGTCCTTGTCAGCTTGATGTGATGAACAGAAGTTTCATGAATAAAAAACACATACTTCTCTGAAATAAATTCTACTGGCTCTTTAACTATAGCTGTGTTTGAATTGGTAGTATTTTATTCAATACATGTATTCTGGGGTGCATAGATAGGATTAAAGCAAAAAATATACTTTTGTATTTTGTGTCAAGAACATATTATTTTTCTAAAATAAATGGAAAAGTAGCTTTTTTTATGCGTTGTATAATAGCATACATTGGCGATAATTGGCTATTCGATAATTTAGAAGAAATCACCTCCTATAAAATTTCTAGAGTGGGTACCATTTTTTAATGCAGTCCTTTTCTTCTTAATTCAGTTGGTACACCTAAGTTTTCTATTTCTGAATGCATTTGTACAACTGACTTTTTTCTAAAATCATTTCAAGATTTTCACTTTTTTAGCGTAAAATTGTACATAACTACTTATAATTGTACAACTTCTATTATTTGTGGTTATGTTTCTTTTTATATCTACACATATTTTATGTACCCATTTTCTCTCCTTTTTCCCTTGGTCAGGCTTGCCAGAAGTTGCTCTCTTTATTGATATCTTCACCTATCCTATGCTTTTATGTTTTCAAATTCATTAACTTTCTATTTTACCTTTCTTAATTCATTCTTCCTGCAACATTTGATACTTGTTTTTATTACTGCTTTTAATGCTTAGACCATGTAGCTCATTTTAAACATTTTCTGTAATAATGAAATCAATTGACACTAATTATGTTTTACTGAACACTGTGAGTATTTATGGTTTGGCCAGGAATGTTTCAGTGAATACCACTTTAGGCACTTCTTAAAGGTTTGACGTGTCCTTTTCTCCTTGTATTTACTTTTAGAATCCTCTATAACTGAAATTATGATTTCTTCTTTGACCAAAGAAATAGTTTTGTAAAGATGTTTATATCTAAATGCTTAAGGTCCAAATTTTTGGCCTTTCCTATTTCTGAATTTTAGAATTAATGAAGTTTCTATACAGCATAATAAATAACAGTTCATTAAACTGATATTTGTAGACCAAAAAATAATTTTACAGTTTGATGGCCAAATGGATAGATATATACATAAAACTTCCCATTAACTGAGTTATTTACACTCAATTCATCTATGTCATTTGTATTCATCAGTTTGACTTATCAAAGACAAAGCAAGTTGTGTAACACACTCCAAGTATGGTGGTATTTTATCAGTTTTTACTATCAATAAAAACTATTGTTTTATATTTTGAAATAATACTATTCACTACATAAATGCTTAGCATTGGCAGGTCTTCATTATTCTGTGTGACTTTTGAATATGAAATAAACATCTTATACCCATTGAATGCTTTAAGGTTTGCATTCACCTTTATCTCTAAGTAATATTAAAGTATCTGTTTTCATTATATTGTGATTTCATTATATCTTTGCCTAGATACTCGTTTGTATCCTCTCTAGGAAATCTGTGTTTTATGTGCTTCTCCTTGTATTAGTCTATATAGGCTTTTTTTTTTTTTTTAACAAACTCAAACATCTGTTTGTTAACAACAATACCTCATTTCTAACACATTCCCTTGACCAGTACTACTATTCACAAGGTCTCATTTAGATGCAAGGGAAGAGGCTGAGAAATGTCATTTTCCTATGTTGCCAGGCAGATAGCATTGCTTCTGTCATAGTCTGTCCTTCTGGCTGCCAAATATCCATTTTGCTCTCCTCCCCATAAAATTAAAAATGTTCCTCTAACTCCCTAATGAAGACAAACCAAAGACCCATCTGTGTAATGAATCCAGCTTAAATTTCAGAATCTCCAGGCTATGCCCAGTACTCTCCCTTAGGATGAGATGTGACTGTTTTCAATTTGGTGACCTATGAACTATCTGGCCACCACCACCACACATATCGAAAATACAATAGTGGAGCAAGTAAAAGGATATTGGAGGGAAAAAGGAAAGAAGGAAGGAAGTGAGCAAGCAGAGGAAGAAAGGACTTTCCATTCACAAAAAGGAATAAAGGAATACATACCCATTAGTCACTAGTACAATGTAAGGATGAAATCCTGAAAATCAGGCATTATGAAAGCCCCCTAGCCTGTGGGTGCGAGAACTCTCTTGATTAAGGCCCAGTTCTACTCCCTGAGAGGGAATCCTTGTTGATTATCACTGAGCGCTCTATCAGTTCTTCTACCCTCTATCAGTTCTTCTTTTACGTTATCTTCCTTGGTCACATCTGAAATACATGGGAATGTGTTTGGTGGCTTCACAGCTGTCTTAACTTACTACAGCTACTGAAAGACGAGACTGAAATTTCTTCTGACTTTCCAGTTATCAGAGACTTTGAGGGATTTTGATCTATTCGCTTCAAGTCAGTTCCATGTACCAGTAACCATACGAACGAGCATTGCCTACATACAATTCTCAAGTCTGATTTATTTTGCTTCCTTACTCAAAAAACATACACACACTGTCTCTCATTAATAGTAGGTATCTTAAGGCTATCTGTAAAAATAGGTGGGGAACCATCTCGTTAATTCCATCATTGTCCTGAATCACTTTATTCATCACTTTATTCATTTAATCACTTTATTCATCACTTTATTTTACTGAAATCTTATCCCCTCAACATTTTTTTTTCATTCCCAATTCCCTCCCTAGTCAGGTTGCAAGGTAACTGTATTCTGAGTTCATCTCTTTGGTATATTATCTTGCCAAATATTTGCAGGCAATACCCAGCAGCACACACTACAAAGTTTTCCAACCTTTTTCTCTAGGATTGCTGGCTACGTATGCATCTGATTATGGTTCCAAATTACGGAAGGTAGTGACTTATTAAAAGATTTACACTGCATACCATACATTGTCATCTCTCTAGCTTCTTTTATCTGTTACCTTGCTTCCTGGCACCCAAACATGTGTTTTAGGATTTTGTTACAGCCGCACTCCAAGATATCAATTTATGTGTTAGTAGCTCAGGGTCTTACAATAACAAGTGTCACATACTTCTTGCTCCTGCAAAATCCAATGCAAATGATTCTGAGTGGTTATCCTCTGGGTACTGATTCAAGAATCTAGGCTCCTTGAATTGTTTTGCACTCCAAAATGAAACTTTTTTCATATTTTTTTCTTAGAAATAATACATCTATTTTGATGCTTCCTTTGTCATCCGGTTTGATGCTTTATGTTTTTAAAAAGATTTGTATATTTATTTGAGAGAGATTCAGAGAAAGTGCACACAAGTGGGAGGGATAGAGGAAGAGAGAATCTGAAGGAGACTCTGTGTCGAGTGTGGAGCCAGTCACTGGGCTCGATCTCATGATCCTGAGATCAGGATCTGAGCTGAAACCAAGAGTTAGATGCTGAGCCGACTGCACCACCCAGGCACCCTTTGATGCTTTATATATTTTTATGGCTTGTTTGTCATTGATGTGCTTTTCTGCTTTATTAAATAAAATACCTTTCTCAGTTTATTTGGAAGGTATACATACACCCTGTTTTTATTCAAGAGGTTACCATTAATATTGAAATATATATATTTAATTATAATTATTTTAACAATGAAACCATGTCTCTCATATCTTATCTGATGAGAGATTTATTCCTTGGCAATTTCTATTTATTCCCTATGAAATTTTATATTCAGGTTATTACTTATTGTCACAGAAGTATCTTATAAAATCTATCATCTTTTAAGAGGTATTTTTAGCATAGCTTTTACATTTTATTACCAAACTTAAATTATTTAGACTTAAGTCTATATGTTTTAACAGCTTTAGTGCTCACAGCAACTCTTTTCGTATAAACAACTCATCTTGAGTTCTTTGCTTTGGTTATTTCCAGAGGAAACTAGAGCAAATCTTCAAGTTCTAGCAATTTGAGAGGAGGAGTACACTTCTGGGAATCATGTAGGTGGCATTCTTTCTGCACCCTTGGATATCTGAGAAAGTGTTGTGGCTAAGTTCCCATAAGCGCCACCTTGACTATGTATATAATTTCTCATTCACAAAATCTTTTCTCTTAGCCTTCAATAGAACTAGTTCCTCTAGTGTTTAAAAAATAAAGAAAAGAAAAAGAAAAAGCAACTGAATTTGATCATTTACCATCAACTTGTTTTTTTCTACTAAACTGATTATAAGGACAAAGAAAATCTTAGAAGTTCAAGGATTTTTCCAATACAAATAAAAATTGTGGTTACTTTTCACTATTTGCCATTTCATGGTACACAGTTTTATTAATCTTAATTGGATCTTTTTCACCTCAAGATTTTCTTCCATACTTTTTTGATCCTTAATTTCATTAACAATTTTAATATTTGCTCTTCCTTCTGGGAATCAGATTATGTATAATTCAGATTTCAACAATCTGTTCTCTGTGTCTCTTAGAGGTTATTTTATTATTTTAATGTCTTCTTTTGTTCAGGGTTCTGGTGAAATATAACAAATTTGTGTTCTACTTCAGTGATTTGATTATGCATCAATCTCGTTTACGCTTCCCTTGTGGTATATTTTTATTTGACAATTGTGAATTTTCATTTCTGGAAAATTGTTCCTAATTTCACATTTTCCCTTATGGTTGGTTATTCTTAGTTCATAAATGCCATGTACTCTAAAATCTTATTAAGAACACAAAACCTATTTTTACTTTGAATTTTTATTACTTCAAATATTCTATTTTATAAGAATTATAAAACATTACAGGAAAAGTCCTTAGACACGTTCCTATCACTATCACAGATTCTGTGTGTATTTTACCAGTCATAATTTTTACTACATACAGAGCTGTATAGCTTATAAAAGTTACATGAATGCTTTAATTTTATATTGTTGTACTTGATTTTCTCCATAGTCTGTTTATGAAATCTGTGTTGTTATATATTTTTCATCCATATTTAATTCTGTATAGTCTCCCATTGCAAGAATGTACCATAACATATTTGTCCTTTTGCTTGTTGTTGGACATTATGCCACTTGATGCTATTATAATTATTCAGTGAGCATTCTTTTATTCTTAATTTTTTCCCTTTAACCAACATCTATTAAGTACTAATATGGCCAACATCCTCCGCTACTCTATTTATGCAGGCATATCTCATCTTTTAAAAGTTTTTAATCACCCAGTGCTCATCACAAGTGCACTCCTTAATCTCCATCACCTAGTCAACCCATTACTCCACCTGCCTCCCCTCTGGTAACCATCAGTTTGTTTTCTAGAGTTCAGAGTCTGTTTTTTGGTTTCTCTCTCTCTCTCTCTCTTTTTTCCCCTTTGCTCCTTTGTTTTATTTCTTAAATTCCACATATGAGTGAAATCATATGGCATTTGTTTTTCTCTGACTGACTTGTTTCACTTGGCCTAATATTCTCTAGTTCCACCCATGTCACTGCAAATGGCAGGATTTCATTTTTTTTATGGCTGAGTACTATTCCATTATATATATTTCCCACATCTTCTTTATCCATCAATCAGTGGGTACTTAGCTGTTTCCATAATTTGGCTATTGTAGATAATGCTACTACTATAAACATAAGGATGCATGTATCCCTTTGAATTAGTATTTTTGTATTCTTTGGGTAAACACCCAGCAGAGTGATTGTTGGATTATAGCATAGTTCTACTGGTAACTTTTTGAGAAAACTCCATACTATTATCCACAGTGGCTGCACCAGTATGCACTCCTACCAATTGGGCAAGAGGGTTCCTTTATCTCTATATCCTTGCCAAAACCTGTTGTTGCTTGTACTGCTGATTTTAGACATTCTGACTCATGCAAGGTGAAAACATTGTAGTTTTCAATGGCAATTCCCTGGTAAGTGATGATGAGCATCTTTTCATGTGGCCATTGGCCATCTGCCTTCTTAGGAAAAATGTGTATTCATGTCTTCTACACATTCCTTGAACTAGATTATTTGGGTTTGTTTGTTTTTCTTTTTTGAGTATTGAGTTTGGTAAGTTCTTTATAGATTTTGAATACTAACCCTTTATCAAATATGTCATTTGTAAATATCTCCTCCCATCCATGCATTGTCTCTTAGTTCTGTCAATTGTTTCCTTTGCTATGCAGAAGCTTTTTATTTTGATATAGTTCCAATAGTTTAGTTTTCCTGTTGTTTACCTTGCCTCAAGGGACTAGATAGAAAAAAGTTGTCGCCAGTATCAAAGAGGTTACTATCTGTGTTCTCCCCTAGGATTTTAATGGGTTTCTGTCTCACACTTGGGTCTTTCATCATTGTGAGTGTGTTATTTGTGTCTGGTGTAAGAAAGTGGTCCAGTCTCTTTCTTTTGCATGTTGCTGTCCGGTTTTCCTACCACCAGTTGTTGTAGAGACCATCTTTTCCCTATTAGATATTCTTTCCTCCCTTGTCAAAGATTGACTAAAAAATAAGATTGACTATATAACTGCAGGTTCATTTCTGTCCTTTTTATCTACATGTCTACTTTTGTGCCCATACCACACTGTTTTGATTACTATAGCTTTGTAATATAACCTGAAGTCCAGAATTGTGATACCTCCAGCTTTGCTTTTCTTTTTCAAGATTTATTTGGCTATTCAGGGTCCTTTGTGCTTCCATAAACATTTTAGAATTATTTGTTCTAGTTCTGTGACAAATGCTGTTGGTATTTTGATAGGAATGGCATTAAATGTGTAGATTGTCTTGGGTGTTACAGACGTATTAGCAATATTTGTTCTTACAATCCATAAGCATGGAAGATCTTTTCATTTCTTTGTGTCATCTTCAATTTCATCAGTGTTTTATAGTTTTCAGAGTACAGGTCTTTTACCTCTTTTATTAGGTTTATTTCTAGCTATATTATTGTTTTGGGTACAATTGTAAATGGGATTATTTTCTTATTGTTGCTTTCTGCTGCTTCATTATTGTTATCTAGAGTATGTAGAACAACAATAACATTATTGTTAGGTAGAAATGCAGCCAATTTCTGTACACTGATTTTTGTATCCTACAACATTACTGAAGTCATTTATTAGTTCTATCCATTTTTTGATGGAGTCTTTTGGGCTTTCTATATATAGAGTATCATGTCATCTGTAAATAGTGAAAGTTTTACCTCTTCCTTACCAATTTGGATGCCTTTTATTTACTTTTCTTGTCTTATATTGCTGTTGCTAGGAATTCCAGTACTATGTTAAATACAAGTGGTGAGAGTGGACATGCTTGTCTTGTTCCTGACCTTAGGAAAAAGGCTCTCGGTTTTTCTACATTAAAGATAATATTAGCTGTGGGTTTTTCATATATTGCCTCTATTATGTTGAGGTATGTTCCCTCTAAACCTACTTCACTGAAGGTTTTAATCATGAATGGAAGTTTTACTTTGCCAAATGCTTTTCCTGCATCTTTTGAAATGATCATATGGTTCTTATCCTTTCTCTTATTGATGTGATAAATCATGGTGATTGATTTGTAAATATTGAACCACCCTTTCAATTCAGGAATAAACCCTTCTTAATCCTGGTGAATGATTTTTTTTAAGATTTTATTTATTTATTCATGATAAACAGAGGGCGGGGGGACAGAGGGAGAATCAGGCTCCACACCGGGAGCCAGACGTGGGACTCGATCCCGGGACTCCAGGATCGCGCCCTGGACCAAAGGCAGGCGCCAAACTGCTGAGCCACCCAGGGATCCCCGGTGAATGATTTTTTAAATGTATTGTTGGATCTGGTTTGCTAGTATTTTCTTGAGGATTTTTGTATCTATTCCTCATATATATTGGCCTGTGGTTCTCTTTTTTAGTAGAGTCTTTATCTGGTTCTAATATGAGGGTAATGCTGGCCTCACAGACTGAATTTGGCAGCTTGCCTTCCTTTTCTATTTTTTTTAATAGTTTATGAAGAATAGGTATTAACTCTTTAAATGTTTGGTAGAATTTGCCTGTGAAGTCATCCGATCTTGGACTTTCATTTCTTGGGAGGATTTTTTTTTTTTCCCACACAATACTAATCTTATTAGAAATACTCTTAATTGGACAGACTGGTGGCTCGGTGGTTTAGTGAAGCCGTCAGCCCAGGGAGTGATCCTAGAGACCGGGGATCGAATCCCACCTCAGGCTCCCTGCATGGAGCCTGCTTCTCCCTCTGCCTGTGTCTCTGCATCTCTCTCTGTGTGTCTCTCATGAATAAATAAATAAAATATTAAAAAAATAAAAGAAATACTCTTAATTGCAGCATTCACTTCTACAGCATGGATTTTATTCTATACTTTATTTGAAACAACATTAGTCCCAACCCTAAGAATTATTACATGCTGGGAAATCAGACAGAACAATAAAATACAGTAGTTTGTTTCTTACTTTATATGCTAGAAGGATCACTTCCACTTCTCACTGCACTAATTTTTATCCAAAATCTTATAGGTTCATTACACTTTCTAATAATTCAATACTGAACTCAAAAATGTTCAGTTCTTTATCTAATATTCCCCTCTGACTGGCATGCATAAAAGCATTTAAGATAAAAATACCCCTTTATGGCTACACCTTTGATCACCAAAAGCACATGTAGAAGCCCCCAGCATGCTACTGAAACTAGGCAGCTATGTCTTAACACAAATTAAGACACTAAATCCGTTGACATATTATATGGTATATCATTTCCTTATACTCTCTTTATGAAGAAGAATCATAGCAAGCTCCATCTGTCTATATAAAACAAATTAAAAATCACTCTTCGCATATTCATCCATGAGCCACATAGCACTATTCATTGTAACAATTCTTATTGTAATACCATGAGGTTATATAGAAGCTTCAGCTCCTGGGAGTTTTTTAATTACCAATTCAATTTCTTTGCTGGTAATCTGTCTATTCCAATTTTCTATTTCTTCCTGTTTCACTTTTGGTAGGTTATATGTTTCTAGGAATTTATCCATTTGTTTTAAGTTGTCCAGTTTGTTTTTATACAGTTTTTCATGATAACCTCTTATAATTGTTCATATTTCTGTTGTGTTGGTTGTTATTTCTCCTCTCCCATTTGTGATTTTATTATTGGATCCTTTTTCTTTTAGTCTTGATGTGTCTGGCTTGAGGTTTACCAATTTTACTGATTTTTTTCTCAAAGAATTAGTGCCTGGTTTCATTGATCTGTTATGTTGTTGTTTTTGTTGTTTTAATTTCTATATCACTTATTTTTGCTCTAATATTTACTATTTCTTTCTTTCTGCTGGCTTCTGGTTTTATTTGTTGTTCTTTTTCTAGCTCCGTTAGGTGAAAGGTTAGATTGTTTAAGATCTTTCTTGCTTCTTGAGGTAAGTGTGTATTGCTTACAAGTTCCTTCTTAGAAACACTTTTGCTGTATCTCAAAGATTTTGGACCATTGTGTTTTCATTTCTTTTTGTTTCCATGTACTTTTTTATTTCCTGTTTTATGGTCTGGTTGAGTCATTCATTCTTTAGCAGAATGTTATTTAACTTCCATGGATTTGTGGTCTTTCCCAATTTTTTCTTGTGGTTGACTTCTAGTTTCATAGCATTTTGGTCAAAAATGATGCATGGCATGATCTTTTTAAATTTGATGAGGTTTGTTTTGTGGCCTAATCTGTGATCTGTTCTGGAGAATGTTCCATGTGCACTTGAAAAGAATGTGTATTCTGCTGTTTTAGGATAGAAAATTCTGAATATATGTGTTAAATCCATTTGCTCCAGCACATCATTCAAAGCTATTGTTTCCTTCTTGATTTTCTGTTTAGATGATCTCCCCATTGATAGGAATGCAGTGTTAAAGCCCCCTACTATTATTTTATTATTTTGATTAGTTCCTTTATGTTTCTTATCAACTGTTTTATGTATTTGGGTGTTCCCATGTTGAGTGCATAAATATTTATATGTGTTATATATAAATAAATATATATATAAACATATATATATTGTTTGATTGTCCTCTTTATTATTATATCATCTTTCTGTGTCTCTTGTTACAGTCTTTCTTTTAGTCTATTTTGTCCAATATAAGTATTGCTACTCTGGCTTTCTTTTGACATCCATTTGTGTGACAGATATTTCTCTGTCCCCTCACTTTCAATCTGCAGGTGTCTTTAGGTCTAAAATGACTCGCTTGTAGTCATTAATTTTGTTTTTTATCCATTATAGGCATGGGTTTTGTTTTTTTTTATCCATTCTATCACCCTAAGTATTATTTATGATTGGAGTGTTTAGTTCATTTATATTCAAAGCAATTATTGATAAATATGTAGCTACTGCCACTTTATTATTTGTTTCGTGGTTGTTTCTGAAAATTTTCTCTGATCCTTTCTCATTTGTCTTTCATGGTTTGCTAGTATTCTTCAGTGATTTGTTTGCATTTCTCTTTATTGTTTGCATATTTATTATTGTTTTTTTTTATTTGTGGTTACTGTTAGGTTTGTACGTACCGTCTTCTGCACATGGAAGTCTATGTTAAGTTGATGGTCATTTGAGTTTGAACCTATTCTTTACTCCTCTCCTCACATTTTAGGTATATGGTGTTATATTTTACATCCTTTTATTTTGTGAGTTCCTTGACTGATTTTTTAATGGAAGTATTCATTTTTACTGCTTGGTGTTTCCTACCTTCATATTGTCAATTTTGGTCTTTCCTTTCCACTCAAAAAGTCCCCTTTAAGATTTATTGCAGGGTTGTTTTAGAGGTCATGAACTCTTTTAGTTTTTGTTCATCTGGGAAACTCTGTCTCTCCTATCCTGAATGATAGGCTTCCTGGATAAAGTATTCATGGCTGCACATTTTTCTCATTCAACACTTTGAATATATCATGCTACGCCTTTGTGGCTTGGAAAGTTTCTGCTGAAAGGTCCACTGATAGTGTTATGGGGTTTCCTTTGTATGCACCTGACTTCTTTTGTCTTGCTCCTATTAATTTTTTTCTTTATCACCATATTTTGCCATTTTAATTACTTGGCATGGATCTGCTTTTGTTGATGTTGTTGGGGTTCTCTATGCCTCCTGGGTCTGGATATCTGTTTCCTTCTGTAGATTAGGGAAGTTTTCACAAGACAGGGATGTCCACTCTCACGTTTTCAGCTATTATTTCTTTAATTAAATTATCTGCCCCCTTCCCTCTCTCTTCTTCTTCTGGGACTCCTATAATACAAATGTTACTATGTTTGATGAAGTCACTGAGTTCCCTAAGTCTAATCTCATTTTGCATAATTCTTTTTTCTCTCTTTTGCTCAGCTTGATTACTTTGCATTACTCTGTCTTCTAGGTCATTAATTCATTCCTTTGCTTCTTCTAGCCTGCTGTTTATTCCATCAAGTGTATTTCTTATTTATTGGAGCCTTTATCTGTGCTATTTTTTATCTCTATGTTAATGATCTTATTTATGTCCTCCACTCTTTTCTCAACTCCACTGAGTATCTTTATGATCATTGCTTTAAATTCTCCATCAAGCATGTTACACATGTCTGTTTTGCTAGATCTTTGGCCGTGACCTTGTCCTGCGCTTTCATTTGGGACAAATTCCTCTGTTTTCTCCTCTTATCTAAATTTCTGTGCCTGTTTCTCTGTGTTAGGGAAGTTCAGCTACATCTCCTGTTCCTGCAAGTAATATCTTTATTGAAGAAGAGGTTCTGTGGTGCCCTGCTGTATAGTGTTCCCTGTTCCCCAGGGCCAGGCACTTCAGTGTGTGTTGCTTGTGTTCTGGTCTTGTATCCTGGCCACTTTGTCCATCAGGCCAGTCATCCACAGACTCTCTCTTTACCTACTTTGGTCAGGGTTTGTTCCCTGGCCTGAATGTGGCAAGTTTTAACTAGGTGTGCTCTGGTCTGTTTGTGAAATGAAAGCTGTTGCTGCCACCACCAGAATCAAGGCCTCACAAAACTCAAGCATCAGGAGACACGATGCTAGCAGGGGTTTGTGCCAGTCTTCTGGGGAAGCGCAGATCTGGAACTGAGGCAAGTGTGACTGGGAAGGGAAGTTTCACAAGAGCACAGGGAGTGGGACTTGGCATAAGCAGGTTAGGTAGGGAGTATAGGCATTGTGCTGGTTCCCACAGGTGGCACTTTGTTCATGCTAAAGAGCAGGGGAGGGAAATGGCTCCTGCCAGTTCCTTTGTTCCCAAAGGGGTCTCTTATGAATGCTGCCTCCCTGAGGCATGCTCTGAGATGAACAACTAACCTCCCCATTTTGTGCTCCAGGTACTCTTCAGATCACTTTTTCCCTTGCTGTTTATCTGTGGGCTGTTTGCCTGCTTTCTCTCCAAAAGTAGCGCACTGCTTTCCCAGGCTCTATCCCAGCCAAACTCATTGACCTTTAAAACTCAAGGCTTTAAGCCCTGCTGATTGCCAAAACTCATGAAATTCGACCCTTCTCTGTCCAAGCCAGTTGCTATGGGGATTTATTTTCCCTGTGCACTCTGCTGTGTGCTGGGCTTTCTCTGGCTCTTCTCTGAGACTGTGGCTCCCTCCCCACTGCAGGGACCATAATCCGTTTCTCTCCCAAATCTCATCTCCTCACTTCCTACCTTCTTCAATATGGCCTCTTCTCTACCTTTAGTTGTGGAGTTTGTTCTTTGGTCTTCAGATTGATTTCGAGGGTATTTAGGATGATTTAATAGATGAGGCAAGCCTAGAATCTGCCACCATCTTCCTCTCTGACCTCTGTAACCTGCTTTTAAGTTTCACTGATTTCTGCCCTAATTTTTTATCATTTATTTTATTCTGCCTGCTTTAGGCTTTAATGACTTTTCTTTCTTTCGTTTCCTAAGGTAGAAATTTAGATTATTGATTTCAGATCTTTTGTCTTTAATACATTCATTTAATGCTGTAAGTTTCCCTCTATTCATATATCCTATAAATTTTGATAAGATGCCCTTTACTTAGATTGAAATATTCTTAAATTTCTCTTGAAAATGCTGTTTTGACCCATGTGTTATTTCCATCTCCAACTATTTTGCAATTTTTCAGCTCTAGTTCAATTGTTGATTTCTAGTTTAATTCTATGGTGGTCTGAGAGCTGGTTTTGTATCATTTTATTTTTTTTAAATTTATTAAGATGTCTTTTATGGCCCAGAATATAGTCTTAGTGAGTATTTATGTGAACTTGAGAAGAATGTGCATGCTGCTATTGTTGCATGAAGTTCTTTGTAAATGTCAATTAGACACTGTTGATTGATAGTGATGTTCAGGTAAATTGCATCCTTACTGATTTTCTGCCTGTCTGATCTATCAATTATCTATCAGTTTTTGCCTCACATTTTTTATTGTTTTTTTGTTACATGTATACACACCAAGGATTGTTACATTTTCTTGGAGAATGGACCCCTTTATCATTATGCAGTGCTTCTCATTATCCCTGATAATTTTCCTTGCTCTGAAATCTGCTTTACTGAAATTAATATAGTGATTCCAGCTTTCTTTTGATTAGTGAAAGCATGGTATATCATTATTCACCCCTTTACTTCATTTTATTTTATTTTATTTTATTTTATTTTATTTTATTTATTCATGATAGTCACAGAGAGAGAGAGAGGCAGAGACACAGGCAGAGGGAGAAGCAGGCTCCATGCAGGGAGCCCGACGTGAGATTTGATCCCAGGATCGCGCCCTGGGCCAAAGGCAGGCACCAAACCGCTGCGCCACCCAGGGATCCACGCCCCTTTACTTTTAATCTATATTTGTTGTTATACTTAAACTGTGTTTCTGTGGATAACATAAGTAAGGTAATGTTTTTTTTCAATCCACTATAATAATCACTGCTTTTTAATGTCTGTATTTACACCATTTCACATTAAAAGTGATTATTGATATACTTGGCATAATATTTTCTGTGTGTGTAGTTCTTTTCTACTTCTTGCCTTTTTAATATGTGCATTTAGACCAATCACATTACCAATTCACATTAATGGTGACTTTATATGTACAATATCACTTATACTTCTTTTTTAAAATTTCAAAGTTTTTTCTTTGCCTTTGGTTTCCTGCGGGTGTAGATTATTTGATATTTATTCTACTTGGTATTCCCTGAGCTTCCTGAATCTTTGGTTTGGTGTATCATTAATTTTTGAAAAAATTTGTCAAAATTTTGACCATTATTACTTAATTTTTCTGCCCTCTTATCCCTTGAGTTCTTGACCATTATTACTTAAAATAATTTTTCTGCTCTTTTCTCCCTTCCTTCTCCCTCGGGTATTTCGATTATGCATATGTTACACATTTAGAAATTATCACTACAGATCTTGGATATTTTGCTATTTTCATTGGTTTTTTTTCACTCTGTATTTCAGTTTTGAAACTTTCAACTGACAGACATTCAAGCTCATTTATTGTTTTCTTGTCCATGTCCATGGCCATTAAAAGCATTCTTTAATTTTGCTTACTTTTATAGTTTCTATCTCTCTGCTTAAATTGCCCATCTGTTCTTGTACATTAACTCTTTTTTTTGTTAGAGCCATTTCTTAACATATTAATCATATTTATTTTAAAGTTCCTGTCTGAAATTCCAACATGTGTGCCTTATCTAAGTCTGATTTTGATGCTGGCTATGTCTCCTTAAACTGTAGTTTTTTTTTCTTGGCTGTTAGCATGCCTTATAAGTTTTTTGTTGAAATCCAGACATGATGTATCAAGTAATAGGAACTGAGGTAAATATGCCTTTACTATACCTTGGCAGGGATTTGGGCTATGTTTAATGTTTGCCATAGCCACAGGTACCAGAACTTTTAGTTACCTCTAATGACCTTGTTTGACCCTCTGTTGTCTTTCAGTTTCCCCTAAGAACTCCTTCAAAAATAAAAGTCTAAGCCTTCCAGTTCTTTCAGCAATAATCCACTGTTATTATACTGCAACCCTGTTGATGTAGTGGTAAGATGTGGGAGGGGACAAGCGGCCTCTACTGTTTGATTAAATTTCAGTCTTTTTAGTAGAACTGAAAACCTGGGCCGTAGCCTTCAGAAATGTTTCTTAGCCTTTTATTTTTCTCTAGAAAGCTTAGAGGAGCCTGAAATTGGTGAATTGCCCTGACCCTAAGTTGGATAAGGCTCTAGTAAAGTCTTTTCTCCTAAAGAGTAGGTCTTTGTTAGGGAGGACACTCTGGGTACATTTCAAAGTGTTCACTTTTTTCCCTCAAACTGCCAGAAACTTGAAGGAATTTTTTTTTTTTTCATCTTCATCGTGAGAACATGGCATGGGGATTCTAGCAGTGAAAGCCCATGAAAATGTCAATAATACTGGACTCCGGGAGTTTATTTCCCTCACACTAGTCCACATAAATACTCCAGCAATTCATTAATATTACTATTTAATAGTTCCTATCACTCTGCAGCTACAGTGTCTTCTGATCCAGATGAACTCATCTCAGCAATAGCCTCTGTATTTCCCTGTCTCTCCAGATCTCAGAGTGGTTTGTCCTATGACTTCAGTTCTCTGATGAGTCAAATAATGTCATTTATCTTTGTTGTGCTCCACTTTTTCCCTATTCTAAAAATTGGATTGACAATGTCTAAGCTCTTGAAATGTCAGAGCTGAAACCAGAAGTCCTAATAGTCTTAGTATTAGTTTATATAATCCAAGTCTATGTTACCAGGTAAATAGTAGTTTATGGTTGCCATATTTTTGGCAGTGTCCATGTATATCCCTAGCAATGTCTTGGAATTAAAATGTGTTCTCTTTTAAATTAATAATGCTGCACTACCTTTCACTGGTTATGCATTGCTTAGAATGTATTTTCCTCTATCTTGTTTTAACGTTTATGTATGATTTTGATTTTAGTGTATCTCTTTTAAGAAGAATATAAATGCATTTTCCCCTCATCTGTCACATAATAGATGAACTGAAACTTTTACATTTAATGTGATCACTGATAGAACTCATTTCTGCTTTTTTGGTGGTTTATCTAGTTGTTATTTTCTTTTTCCTTTTTCTTCCTGCTTTACAGCTTTCTACTGAGTTTATCAGACTTTCTTTACTTTTGTGTTTTCTTTAGCACTGCCTTTGAATTAGCCATCCTATTTTTAAATCTGTAGTAATTACACTTAGCTTTTCTGATGTAGTTGTGGTGGTGGTTTGCTTTTGGTTTGTTTTACTATTAACTTTTAGTACGTATATTTATATTAAGAAAGTCTAAAGCTAATATATTTCTCTTCCTCTTCAAAAAACAAAGACCATAGAAATATTTAAATACAATCACTCATCTTGGTCTCATCCCACCCACACCTTTCATGATACTTTGTCTAATATTTTTTATCCCTTTAGTTCCAGCTTTTGAAGACATGCATTTTCAAAGCCCTTCATGTTTTGTGAGCTCATAGTTTGGTAGTGAATCATTATTCATGGAACTCTGATAAGGTATATAAAATCTCATAGTGGTTTGTGGGAATTTGCTATATGTCTAAGATCCCCAATACAGAGCCTTGACCTAAAGAGGACGATGGCATTAATAAGTTGATGGCTAAGCACTTTATTTCACCAATGCACAGTATAATAGGTTTTCCTGCATTCCCAGAGATTCTCTGCTGACAGGAATTTGGAATGTCTCAGGGCTTTCTGAATGTGTAATAGAGAATTCACTTGATCCTGCTTCAATTAAAGACTTCTTTGAGATCCAAGGCAAAATGCATTTAACTGGGGGTGAAAGTAAGAAAGAACACACTGCTCAGAATAAAAAAAATAATAATTCAGTTTGGGGAGATTTTGATGTTCCTCTGACCTGGAAATGGAATAATATTTATTGGTCCTATTGACTAAAATCGTACTCTTGATGTGTTTTACGTACTGGGATATGCTAGCAGTTTGAACTTTCATACAAGACTTGCTTCTACTCTGAGCTCTACTGTGTATTAGCATTTTGACTTCAAGCACAATATTTAACCTTGCTTAAGCTTAGGTTCTTTTATATGCCAAAAGGTGACAATACTTGCCCTTGGAGCATTATATAATTGCTGTAGGACTCAAAAAGAATGGTAAAGGATAGTATTTTCTGGATTGTAAAACATTATACAAATATAAATAATTATTAAGAAAAAGGAAACTACTGGAAAACCACATACAACTTATGTCATGGTTCTGGTGAGTCATCTTGTCAGGAGAAACAAGAGTTATTATAAAATCAGGGGATTCTGAAGATGTTCAATGTCTTCTAAACATAACCTATTCAAAACAGAATAGTGATAAAAACCGAAAAATATTAAGGCACCAAGGATACTAGGTCATTTTTGACTGCTTTTAATTTATGTCTGACATAAAATGCTGGGGATGAAACTTGCCTCATATAGACTGCAAATCTAGACAGATGTAGTAAGATCTTAGGGAAATCTAAATTTAGAATAATTCTATTTAACATTGAAAGTGTAAGGAAGGTCTTCCCTGTAATATGGTGCCACTTAAGAAGCGAGATACAAAGAAAACTGGGTCAAAGAAAGTGATCAAACAATGTATGTGCATACAACATGCTGAACAGGACCCTGACCACTCCAATCAAAGTCACTGATTAGTTCCTTGCAGCTCTGGCACTCTGATTCAGAGATTAAATGAATTATAAGGTTTTTCACCTAACATGCATTTCTTATACCATTTTTTCACTTTTCATAATAGGGTTAAATGCACCAAAGTTTATTATTTTTGAGGAGGGTTTAGGAATAGAAGGCACATAAATTTAGTACTGGCTATGGCCAGACAGTGAGAAAGATTATTACCGACAGTATCTCATTTAAACTTCTGGACAGTCCTATCAGATAGTCATTCTTATTCTCATTTTACACATAAGGAAGCTGAGAGTCAGCAGAGTTCAGTAACTTTACAAGGGTCATGCATTAAATTACAGAGCTGAAATTTAAACCCACGTGTGTCTGATGCAAACATTTCTTCATTGTGCAATTGAGAGACCTTGGTAGAATGAAGAAGAATTCTTCTAGGAAATTTATGTATTGTAAAAATGGAATATGAACAATCATCTATGTGGTATGAGTTCAGAGAGAATGAGTGTGATTCCAAACACCTTTATCAGCTGGACTTTCTAAGCCGAAAAAACATTCCATTAAGACCACAGGTGGCAAATAAGTTTCATTTTAAGCACCAATTCTGAGGAGTTAACAGTCACTGCCTGAATCACTGTGTTGAGAAAGATTCTGAGGAGGGTGCTTCCTGCCTCAGCAGGAGAGAGTCTTATGATCAATCAGTGATGACTGCTATGGATGTGGGAGTCAAGAGTGGTGGCATAAGTGCCAAGTTTCGCCCATTATGGAACTAGACATATGTTACCTTGATTTAAGTGAAGTTAGCTTCAGCTGTGAATAGTCCAGCTCCTTGGGAGGAGGCCTACATTCAGCCTCATCAGTTCTTGCACCTCATTCTGTGAGGAAGTTAATGCGATTATTATCCTAAGAGAAGTATTTGTTTGTCAGAAGGGAAAGGAGATTGTAGGAGTGCTATATTCATGGGGAAGGAGAGAAGCAGTGTGGAGAACAGTGGGAAAGACCGGGCATGTAATCAAACTGTTCATTTCATGAATGTGTCCAGGGAGGCATTGTTTAAAATCACCAAAGGTTAATCACAAAGCTTTATTGAATGGCTTCATTGTTGGTTCAGTGGTGGTATTTAGTGTTAGATAGGTACCTACAGTCTTATAAAAATAAAAATTGGAATGAATTAGAATTCATTTCCATTTGAGCAATAAAATTGCTCTGTAGTCTTTGCTAGAATCAGCAGGAATTAATCTGAATTGTGGTAGCTTGCTAGAGGAGAATTATAAAATCATGTTTACATTTTTATGAGATAAGGGAGAGATCTAAGAAATCTATTCTAGGTGGAAAGGGCAAAAAGTGAGTTCAAGCCACATTAGTTAGCCTCCATCAGTGAGCACCTTGCGGTGACAGACCAGGAGAAAAAAGGTAAGGCGATTTAGAGGGAAAGATAAGGATAGTGACTGGGGATCAGTATGAAAGCAAATATCTAAGAGCCAAACAAGGACCAGGAATTAAACTGTATCCTATTAACTGTTTTATTTACTCAAAGGCCTGACAAACCAGATACTACCGGTTTAGCCAACTTCGTCCACATGTTGCGTTAGTCAAAAAGTTGATTGGACTGGTATTTTGCATGAGCTGATGGATATTTGGCTGAATGCTACATTTGCCTGAATTTCATACTAGCACAGTTTAGTTCACATTGTAAATCTTAATTTGTCGCCTGTCTTGATTTTCTACCACTAATAGGATCTACACATCTGAAAATTATGTTTTCAATATCATCATTCAAATAATTCATGTAAGCAAAATTAAACTTGATATGATTTCCCATGGGAAATAAGAATATGAAATGAGCTCCCTTATACTAATCTCATTTTGCCCTTAGCCACCACACAATTGAACAAGAAACATCTCTAATATCTTCACAGAATTTAATTGGCCCCAATAATAGCAACTTCATAATATTTGTAGGATGCCCCTTCAGGGTGGTAAGTCTCCTTAGAGAGGTCAATAAGTGAAGTGTGGAAGAGGGAGTAAATACATTCTCATAGATCAGTAATCAAGTCAGATATCCAAGTCAAGTAAACCTGATGCTTATTACAAGGTTTGAGGAATCAAAGAATTCTGAAATGTGCCTCATGGTATATAGCAGGGTTATAGTTTAACTCCACACAAGTCTCAGGGCAGGGGCAGGCACCTTTGAGCCCAGAGGTGACTGCAGAGTAGCGTTAACAAATGGCTTCATGAAAGAATAATGTTTATGTGACATTTTGCTATTCAAAAAAAAACATTTTACTATTCTGGAGACCTTTTCAAAATGTTTCATTTATGAATAATCAAAGATTTGCAAAATAATCAAAGATATGCAAAATAAAATAATTTTAATAAAAATTTTAAGGGCAAAATTTCAGCAAAGTTGCTGTAAGACACTCTCATAATGACCTAGTGGATGGATCAAATGGTTTAAACTTTCTGTGGACAATTTGGCAGCGTACATGATCGTTTAAAAAATGTTCATAGTCTTTGACCCAATAATTCCACTTCTGGGAATTGGTCTAGAGAAAGAAACTAAAATTCAATAAAAGATTTACATATAAAGATTTTCACTGAATCATTGTATAGAAAAACAAAAATATATAGAGAAAGGACCAGATGACCAAATATCATTTAAAGAAAAAATTAACAGCATAAATATGTAGCACTTAAAATTATGTTTAAAAATATTTCTAGGGCTCCTGGGCGGCTCAGTCGGTTAAGCATCTGCCTTCAGTTCAGGTCATGATCCCAGGGTCCTGGGATCGAGTCCCACATCAGGCTCCTTGCTCAGCTTTTGCTTCTCCCTCTCCTTCTGCCTGCTGCTCTCCCTGCTTGTGCTCTCGCTCCCTCTCTGTCAAGTAAGCAATTAACAACTTAAAAAATATGTATTTCTAAAGTCCTAAGAAAATCATTATCATAGCACATTAGATCAAAATAAAGAACAGACAATTTCATATTTAGGGTGATCTCAATTGTATTAAAAAATACATCAAAAGAGACAAATGCATTAGCATCAATAGCAATTATCTCAACATGGTATTCATATAGAAGACTTTCTGTTTTGTCAGTATAGTGTTCCATATTTATGGATATCATGTAATAAGTGTGTAATATTTCAAACTAGTAATAAAAATAATCAGCAATTTGATATGTGTTATTACATTTGACTAAAAACCAGGTTTAAGGAGTATTAACATTATTCCCACTGACAGATGAGAACAGAGATGCAGAGCAATTAAATGGGTCACAGTGTCTGCAATTTGTAGAGCTAGAATTACAGTCCACTTCTGATTCCTCATCTCAGATTCCTCCTTCTATGACATTATCTTTCAGAAAGATATTGTAAGAGAGGCAGGTGCCATAACAATAGCTTATGTCTGTTAATGACCAGAGGAGTAGTTTAATAAGATGCTTGACACAGAACTGTATATGAGCTTTGCTTAGTTAAAACTTTGGTTTTCAAGTTGACTCCATATCTGATCTTCTACTATTTAAGCTGCCCCTAGTTTCTTTTTTTTTAAGATTTTATTTATTTATTCATGAGAATACACAGAGAGGAGAGAGAGAGAGAGAGAGAGCAGAGACACAGGCACAGGGAGAAGCAGGCTCCACGCAGGGAGCCCGAGCCCGACGTGGGACTCGATCCGGGGTCTCCAGGATCACTCCCTGGGCTATAGGCGGCGCTAAACCGCTGAGCCACCGGAGCTGCCCTGTCCCTAGTTTCTAAGTTAAAGCAAACAATCTCTCATGTCATGCCTTTCTTCTTTTTCAAATATCATAATTATCCTTGGTCACTTTCCCATATTTGGGGAAGTTTTTTTTTTTTCCAAACTAAATATATCAAAATATAAAGTGAAATATTTTTCTGATTGTATTCTTTCTTTTTACCTGGGTTATGTGATTTCACTTTCGTTCCCTAAAAGTAAAAGTTTTTTGGCACATTAAATGCTTTGAAGTGCGTTTTAAGCCATTCCTTATGATATACATTTGTTGAAAGTACTTTAAGAAAACAACCTGTGAATTATTTTGGACCCCTGAGGAAATGGTGCCAGTGACTAAATTTGCAAGATATTAGATGTCTTTTGGTTTAGAAACTTCTGGATGCATGGTGGGGGTTATAAAGCATAAACCTTAGAACTCATTCAGTTCTAATCTTGGTCTTATTTTCCTGAAATTTATCACCTCTGAGTTAATTTTAAGGTCTGAGGTAAGCCACATCAAAAGTCCTGCCATTCACATAGATTAGACAACTGTAAGCTGTCTGCCTACCTCTAAACCAATCATTGTGACCAGAGCTAATTGTGCACTGAGCTTACTGGCCTAAGCCATCTAACTCAGCTAAGCTTCCTTCCCCTCACCAGCCCCTGTGTGCTAGTTTTCCCCCATTAAGCATGCACAAATGAAAAGGATAATCTGAACCAAGCATCTCTCTAAATTATGACCTTGGGCAGATAGATGAAGTTGCTCATGACTTGAATGAGTTAATATTCTTTTTGATGTGGAAACAAACCTAAGTCAGATTCGTCCTTCAGGTTCTGCATCAAACTGATCCAAGTTTTAGTGAATTCAATCTGGACATAAACCAAAGCAGTGACGTAGCAGACCTCATCCTTATTTTCGTGAACAAATACCTGCGCAGTATGTGAACACAATTGGTCTATACTTCAGGCTTCATGGAGAGGTTAACTGGGAAGTGCCGGAGAGGGGTGTGAGCTGGGCATGAATGTGCAGGTGTGGTTTCAAGACAGCTACTATCTGTAGACTTTAAAATTCATTCTCTCAATGCTCTCTAGTCCTTTTTCTCCATTTCAGTGTATGCACTTACCTGTCACAAAGCCTACTATTATATGTCTGCCTCTGAATTATAACATCAGGCAATTAAGATTCACAAAGTGCTGAGAGATTTATAAACAAAAGGAAAGAAAATGTGTTCTATTGAAAAGCCAGGAAGTAAGCATCTCCTCAATGAATTATCTAAAGCCTATATTCTTCTTTTATTGAGGTTAAAGTTTCCTTTATTTGTATGGGAGAAATTTATTCCTATGAATTGATATTTCAGATACTCCTGAAGACTAGTTAAAAAGGTCTGCCTATTGGAATTTCTGTATGGCCAAATGGTAGAAATGATGAAAAGAGTTTTCAGTTTGAAATAACAATGGATTTGACTCACCTGTTAAAACATTTCTATAATCAATAAAAGGAAAGCTCAAAGAATAAATTTTTAAAACTCAGTTATTTTTGACCAATGTACTTTGAGTTATGTCTTATTACATAAGGCATGGGAATTTTTATGCACAATGTCTACTGTATCCAGTGGGAATTGAGTGCATTAATTTTTCATTTCTGAAAGCCTGAGGGAGGATCTTACTGGAGGAAGGCACTAACTGCTTTATAGACGAAACCATCTACTTTCCACTTGCCCTGCACATTTGCTTTTAATGTTAAGGGAGCACCTCTCTATATCTTTCTTGTGCTCATTCCTTTTGAAAGGGTATTAGAAGAGAATGTACATTACCGTGTGTCTTGTAGACCTCTCCATTCAGCATAAGGTCAATCCCTTAGTGTATATTGACTGTGCTCTCAGGGACTGCACTTCACTGAAGTGCCCAATACTACCATTTCAACAGACATTTATTTAGTGTCATATTCTGAACCAAACTCAGTTTGCAATGAGCATTTAATACACATTGGGCCTATGGACACAAAAGGGAATCGGGAAACTCAATTTGACAGGAGAGACCGCCTTCTTAAACTCAAAATAGTATATTCTCACATAACACATAACACTACAGGTAGGTACATTTGAATGTAAAAGCTCTTAGGAAGTCTTTTCTGGAAAAGTCAGGGAAATGTTATAGGAGAGGCTGCATTTGAGCTATGGCTGTATCTTAAAAGATAGGTATGACTTTGCCAGACTGAGGAAAGTTAGGAAGGGAGAGGAAAGATGTTAAATCAGAAGATGATGTTGTACAAGGTGACCTACACAAAAAAACCTACGAGCCCTAGGTATTCTCTAGAGAGTCCTGATATCCATGTATTGCAGATGCAGTGTGTGCAGACTGGAAGGGAGATGTGACCTGCCCGGTCTTACAAAGTGGAACCAGCGGCTCTCAATTAAGTGTTCTCAGTCCACACTGCCTCTGTGCAAATAGAAAATGTCATGACATTTAGAATTTCTAGAATGCTCCATTCCCACCCTCATCACTTTTTGCTTGTCTAGATCCTTACATTTTTAATCCAGACTGGATGAACAGCCCCACACTCTGATGCATATTTAGTATTATAGAGTGGTGGGGAAAGACACAGATATGCATAGCAGGAGGTTTCTTCCCAGCCATTTCTTCAAGTGTGCACCCTTTCTTCTCAGATCCCTGCAGAGAACTAACTCCTTACAGTTACCTTGATTTAAATATCTATTCATTTAGTACATGTAGATACCTTTTAAAATTTGCAGTGTTGAGAACATAGCAGAGAAGATAGCAGACCAAACCATGGTAGCAGGAATATACCCAGATATGTATAAGTATTGTCATTTATTTTGCCATTTTAATGAAACACATTAAATCAATGATAATAAAAAATTGGGTAAGTGAAAGAAAATCTCTACTTAAAATATGTAAAATCTGGAATAGAATATGCCCCAATACATGTATCTTTAATAAGTTAATCATGATGCTTAGTCCAATGATTTGGGGAGGAAGAAAGCTGGCTTTTAGTTCAATTCTGCCATTTACCAGCAGTGATAGCCTTGATAACCTCTCAAAATCTCCAATTTCTTACTACTAAACTAAAATAAATAACTGCTGGGGGCGAGTGTGAAAATCAAAGAGTAATGCAAGTGAAAATATTTTTTCAATTATGAAATGTTATCCTAATATAAGGTATTAATGTCATTAAGATTCATTTTTTAAAATGGTGTACTTAGAATTTTAAGTTCCAATTGCCTTATTGTGATCTGTATTTATTTTATTTCCACGTCTTAAATGTTGGTCTATTAAATGCTAGCATGCTTTTCAAGGTGCTCTGGCTAATATCAACAGATATATTTTAAAATATAAATATGCAAAATAGAAGGTTGCAGAAATTCATGGGCAAGCAAATAAATGCAATGTTATACAGTCCTCTTAAAAACACATTTTTGTAAACAAATGGGTAACCAAACAAAAAGCAGAATCAAACCTATAAATACAGAGAACAAAATAATGGTTGCCAGAGGGGCAGGGATGGAGTGTTGGGCAAAATGCATGAAGGGGAGTGGGACATACAGGCTTCCAGTTATGGAATGAGTAAGTCATGCGAACGAAAGGCACAACATAAGGAATACAGTCAATGATACTGTAATAGTGTTGTGTGGTGACAGAAGGTAGCTACACTCATGGTGGGCACAGCATAAGGTTGAACCGCTATGTTGTACACCTAAAACTAACATAACATTGGGTTGAGTATACTCACATAAAAAAAATATGTTTTTATGGGCTTAACTGAGCACACAATGCAACATACTTCACTTGCATTTGTTTCCTCTTGTATTCTTCCAAAAAATATATTCAGTTGTTAGAGCAAAACTACTTCTTCATAAAATAAAACGATAATAGTCCACATATGTAACTTCACAAAATGCAAAGCACTTTCACATCCACTGATCTCCAAAATAACCTTGCAGGTTGGAAAGAACCATTCAACACAAAATATCTTGGTACCGTTATGTCTCTTTTACAGATAAGACAATGGTGCTCAGGAAGGTGAAGTGACTGGGTCTAGGCCCCAGGCCTCTGCTTTCCTTGTTCAGTAACTCTTTGTCCAGTGCCATAAGAGTACAGCTTGACTTAATATCCAGTGTCATATCGCAATAAGGACTATGTTCCCTCCCAAATGTCTCAGCTGCCCTACTTTTCAGAATTTCGGGATTCAGCAATCCTTTATGAAGAAAGCTGACCACCAAGGACAGATAGATTCATTTGTAGGGCTATATGTAGGGCAATTTCAAATATAAGAACACATTTAGTTAAGATTTTTTTCTATTAGTTCAAACAAACATCTAAAGTAATTTTCAACAAGTGACGCTTTTCATGCAGCTTATAGTGTTTTTATTCTGTTCAGCATTATAAATATGATATCAAATGCATGTTCTTAGCAGGTATTAAAGGATTCTTGTAATGAGTCACACAAAGCTGATTAACCATCTCCTGGTGATTCATTTGTTTATGCAACTTCTTTCCTCCTTAAATCAAGTCAGTTTTTTTTTTTAACAACAGTCTCCTTGAGCATGCTTTTTGCTTTTAATTAAAAATAATAAGTCTTAATGGATTCTTCCCCACTCCAGAACACCACAGATTCTCATATTATAAGTATGTGAAACCTGTAATTCCCTCCCAAAAGCCTGCTACTTGTATTCAATATTTTAAGCCTTAACAGTAGACTGTTTTAAAGAGGTTCTATTCTATAAGGAGCTCCTGACTTTAGCATAATACCCTGTGAAGGCTTACTGTAATTGATACAAAAGTTTACATACAGAAAAAGAAGTGAGCAAGGTATAATCTGTAAGAGAGTGGCTTTAATGGTTTTTGTTAAATTATTATTAATTCTCTAAGTTTCAAAAGCAAATAGTTCTCTCTTATTGGCCTAATACAGTTCAGCTCTCAGTTCTCCATAAATCCCTAATAGAAAGCAAAAGATCCAGTGTGAAGTGAAAAGTGATGTCTAGATTTATTACCTCCTCAAACTGTTGCCATTAAATGACTTTAAAGACAATATTCCTAAATATATATTTTTAGTTGTCAGGTGTTTGTATCAGTTTTTTAGGCTATAGCAGCAAATTACCACAAACTGGGTGACTTAAAACAGAAGAAATTATTATTAAATTATTGTCTCACAGGTCGGAGTTCTGGAGTCTAGAGGTCCAAAATCAAAATGTTGTTAGGGTCATGCTCCCTTTGAAATTTCTATGGGAAGATGCTTCTTTGCATCTTTCAACTTCTGATAGCCTCAAGTGTTCCTTGGCTTCCGGCAGCATCAGTCTAGTCTCTACTCTAGTAGAGTCACACTAGAGTCTCATTCTAGTCAAGGGCGTCTCATGGCCTTCTCCCTGTGTGTCTCAGAGTCTGTATCTCTTCTCTTCTTACAAGAACACCAGTCATATTGGATTGCATATTAGGCCTACCCTCCTCCAGTATGACTGCATTCTAACGTAAATAGTTACGTCCACAATGACCTTAGTTCCAAATAAGGTCACATTTTGAGGTACGTGGGGTTAGGACATTAACATATCTCTTTGAGAGGACACAATTCAACCCCTTCATATGGTTCAAAACTATATATACACTATATAAACTGTCTGGTGGAAGTACCTCTTTCACTCCTGTACCTTATTTTCCCAATCTCTATCCTACCTCCAAATGTAATTACTGTTTCTTATGTAGAAATAAGTAATTCATTCTAATTTCTTACAAATTGTATTATAGATAGGTAGGTAGGTATAGTACTTATGAATGGAAAAGATAGACATATTGACTCATAATACAAGAAATGCAAGTTAAAACTAATCAAGTTCCAATTTTTCAATTGTCACATTGGCTAAAATCAAAAGGCTTGATAATACACTCATTCCCAAAGATTTATGTAAACAGGCATTTTAATTTATTGCTGGGAGTACTATACATATTCAAGGGAAATAAGCAATATCTATCAAAATTTCAAATGCATATATCCTTTGACCCAACAATTCCATTTTGGGAGTTAAGCCCATAGATGTCTGTGTGTGTGTGTGTAAAATGTTATATACATGTGAATCATTTGTAAAAGCAAATATTGCTAAGAATTTAAATGAGAATCGATAGGAAAATGAATAAGTAAATTTTGCTACATCCATACAGTGGAATATGATCTTGCCTTAAAAAGAATGGGAACCAAAAGCAACACAGACTAGAAAGGAACAGGCCAATCTACAAGACCAGCAATTTTACAGGTAATAAAACTGCACTAAATGCATATCTATCAATAATTACTCTAAATGAAAATGGACTCAATGCTCTAATCAAAAGATCTATGGTATCAAAAAGGATAAAAGACAAGACCCATTGACATGCAGCTTACGAGAGACTCATTTTAGATCTGAAGATACCTCCAAATTGAAAGAGAAGGGATGGAGAACCACTTATCATGCTAATTGTCCATGAGAAGAAAGTTGGAGCAGCCATATTCAGAAATACTAGATTTTAAATTAAAGACCGTAATAAGAGAGGAAGAAGGACACTATATCATAATAAAGGGCTCTATCCAACAAGAAGAACTAACAGTTTTAAATATTTATGCCCCCAACTTGGAGGCAGCCAGATATATGAATCAATTGATAACAAGCATAAAGAAACTGATAATAATACAATAATATAGGGGACTTGTACACCCCACTCCCAGCTGGACAGATCATCTAAAGCAGAAGATCACCAGGGAAACAATGGCTTTGAATGACATGCCAGACCAGATGAACTTAACAGACATTTTCAGAACTTTTCATCCTAAAGCAGCAGAATACACATTCTTTTCAAATGCACGTGGAACATTCTCCAGGATAGATTATATACTGGGTCACACATCAGTGACCTCAACAAAAAAGACTGAGAGCACACCACGCATATTTTCACACCACAATGCTATGAAACTTGAAGTCAACCACAAGAAAAAATTTAGGAAGATCACAAATGCATGGAGGTTAAAGAACATCCTACTAAAGAATGAATGGGTTAACCAAGAAATTAAAGAAGAAATAAAAAATACATGGAGGCAAATGAAAATGAAAACATGATAGTCCAAAATGTTTGGGATGCAGCAAAGGCCATCATAAAAGGGAAGTAGATAGCAATACAGGCCTTTCTCAAGAAACAAGAAAGGTCTCAAATATGCAACCTAACCTTCTAACCTAAAGGAGCTGGAGAAAAAACAGAAAATACAGCCTAAAACCAGCAGAACAAGGGAAAGAATTAAAATTAGAGCAGAAATAAATGATGTAGAAATAAAAAAAAATGGTAGAACAGATCAACAAAACTAGGAGCTGGTACTTTGAGAGAATCAATGAAATTGATAACCCGCTAACCAGACTTATCAAAAAGAAAAAGGACCGAAATAAAATTCTGAGTGAAAGAAGAGAAATAACAACCAACACTGTAGAAAAAAAAACAATTTATAAGAACATATTATGGGCAATTATATGCCAACAAACTGGGCAATTTGGAAGGAATAGATACATATTCTAGAAACATATAAAGTACCAAAACTGAAACAGAAAGAAATAGAAGATTTGGACAGACCCATAACCAGTAAAGAAATGGAATCAGTAATCAAAAAATCTCCCAACAAACAAGAGTCCAGGGCCAGATGGCCTCTTTGGGGAATACTCCAAATATTTAAAGAAGAATTAATACCTATTCTTCTGACGCTGTTCCACAAAAATAGAAATGAAGGGAAATCTTCCAAACTTATTCTATGAGGCCAGCATTACCTTGATTCCAAAATGAGACAAAGACTCCACTAAGAAAGATAGTTACAGGCCAATATCCCTGATGAACATGGTTACAAAAAATCCCAACAGGATACTAGCTAATTGAATCCAACAGTACATGAAAAGGATTATTCACCTTGATCAAGTGGGATTTATTCTTGGGCCGCAGGGATGGTTCAGTATTCACAAATCAATGTGATACACCATGTTAATAAAAGAAAGGATAAGAATCATATGATACCCTTAATAGAAGCAGGAAAAGCATTTGACAAGCTACAGCATCCTTTCTTGATAAAAACCCTTAAGAAAGTAGGGCTAGAAGGAACATACCTCAACATGATAAAGGCCATATATGAAAGACCCACAGCTAATATCATCCTCAGTGGGGAACACTGAGAGCTTTCCCCCTAAGGTCAGGAGCATGACAGGGATGTCCACTCTCACCACTGTTATTCTACATAGTACTGGAAGCCCCAACCTCAGCAATCAGACAACAAAAAGTAATAAAATGAATCTAAATCAGCAAGGAAAAAGTCAAACTTTCACTCTGTGTAAACGACATAATACTCTGTAGAAACCCCAAAAGACGCCACCAAAAAAATTGCTAGAACTGATATATGAATTCAGCAAAGTCATAGGACATAAAAATCAATGTACAGAAATCTGTTGCATTTCTATAGCACCAATAATGAAGCAGCAGAAAGAGAAATCAAGGAATCCGTCCCATTTACAATTGCACCAAAGACCATAAGATACCTAGGAATAAACCTAGCCAAAGAGGTGAAAGATGTGTATTCTGAAAACTATAGAACGCTTCAGAGAGAAATTGAGAAGACATAAAGAAATGGAAAAGACATTCCACGCTCATGGATTGGAAGAACAAATATTGCTGGAATGGCTATACCACCTGGGTGCCTGGGTGGCCCAGTTAGTTAAGCATCTGCCTTCGGCTCAGGTCATTATCCAGGGTCCTGGAATCTAGCCCTGTGTTAGGCTCCCTGCCCTGCAGGGAGTCTCTTCTCCCTCTCCCTCGGCCCTTGCCCTGGTCGTGCTCTCTTGTGTGCACTCTCTTTCTCACAAATAAATTTTTAAAAATACTTAAAATGGCTGTACTACACAATGCAATCTGCACATCAATACCATCCCTATCAAAATACCAACAGCATTTTTCACAGAGCTAGAACAAACCATTCTAACATTTGTATGGAACCAGAAAAGTCCCCAAATGGCCAAAGTAATGTTGAAAAAGAAAACCAAAGCAGGAGGCATCACAATTCCAGACTTCAAGTTGTACCACAAAGCTGTGATCATCAAGACAGTGTGGTACTGGCACAAAAGCAGACACATAGATCAATGGAACAGAATAGAGAACCCAGAAATGGACCCACAACTCTATGGCCAACGAATCGTCAACAAAGCAGGAAAGAACATCCAATAGAATACAGATAGTCTCTTCAACAAATGGAGCTGGGAACATTGGACAGCCACATGCTGAAGAATGAAACTGGACCACTTTCTCTCACCATACACAAAAATAAATTCAAAATGGATGAAAGATTCAAATGTAAGACATAAAACCATCACAATCCTAGATGAGAAGGCAGGCAGCAGCCTCTTTTACCTTGGCTGCAGCGACTTCTTACTAGACAAGTCTCCAGAAGCAAGACAAAAAAAAAAGCAAAAATGAACTATTGGGTCTTCATCAAGATAAAAAGCTTCTGCGCAGCAAAGCAAACAGTCAACAAAACTAAAAGACAACCAAAAAAAAAAAAAAAAAACTAAAAGACAACCAATGCTATTGGGAGAAGCTATTTGCAAATGACATATTGGATAAAGGGCTAGTATCAAGAATCTATAAAGAACTCATCAAAATCAACACCCAAAAAATAATAATCCCATTAAGACATGGGCAGACATTTCTCCAAAGAAGACAACCAAAAAAAAAAAAAAAAAAAAAACCTAAAAGACAACCAATGCTATTGGGAGAAGCTATTTGCAAATGACACATTGGATAAAGGGCTAGTATCAAGAATCTATAAAGAACTCATCAAAATCAACACCCAAAAAATAATAATCCCATTAAGACATGGGCAGACATTTCTCCAAAGAAGACAACCAAAAAAAAAAAAAAAAAAAAAAACTAAAAGACAACCAATGCTATTGGGAGAAGCTATTTGCAAATGACATATTGGATAAAGGGCTAGTATCAAGAATCTATAAAGAACTCATCAAAATCAACACCCAAAAAAATAAATAATCCCATTAAGACATGAACAGACATTTCTCCAAAGAAGACATACACATGGCTAACAGACACACATGGAAAAATGTTCAACATCACTCATTATCAAGGAGATACAAATCAAAACCACAATGAGATACCACCTCACACTTCTCAGAATAGCTAAAATTAAAACTCAGGAAACAACAGATGTTGAAAGGGAACCCTCTTACACTGTTGGTGGGAATGCAAACAGGTACACCCACTGTGGAAAACAGTATGGAGATTCTTCAAAAAGTTAAAAATAGATCTACCCTGTGACCCAGCAATTGCACTACTAGGTATTTAGCCAAATGATACAAAGTACTGGTTCAACAGAGCACATGCACCCCAATGTTTATAATAGCACTATTAACAATAGCCAAATTATGAAAGGAGCCCAAATGTCCATCAACCGATGAATGGATAAAGAAGATGTGAGATATAGATAGATAGAGAGATAGATAGATAGATAGATAGATAGATAGATAGATGATAGATTTGTGTATATAGAAATAAATATAGATTATATAACATATAGAGATTATATACACACACACAAAATGGAATATTAATCAACCATCAAAATGGAATATTAATTAGCCATCAAAATGAATGACACTTGTCATTTGCAACAATGCAGATGGAACTAGACTGTATTTTGCTAAGCAAAATAAGTCAGTTAGAGAAAGGAAAATGATTTCATTCATATGTGGAATTTAAGAAACAAAACAGTGAACATAGGGGAAAGGAAAGAAAAATAAGGTAAAAACAGAGAAGGAGGCAAACTATAAGAGACTCTTAGGTATAGAGAACAAACTGAGGATTGCTGGAAGGGAGGTGGGTGGGGGAATGGGCTAAATGGGTGATGGGTATTAAAGAGGGCACTTGTGATGAGCACTGGGTGTTATATGTAAGTGATGAGTCACTAAATTCTTTTTTTTTTAATTTTTATTTATTTATGATAGTCACACACAGAGAGAGAGAGAGAGAGGCAGAGACACAGGTAGAGGAAGAAGCAGGCTCCATGCACCGGGAGCCCGACGTGGGATTCGATCCCGGGTCTCCAGGATCGTGCCCTGGGCCAAAGGCAGGCGCTAAACCGCTGCACCACCCAGGGATCCCCGAGTCACTAAATTCTACTCCTGAAACCAATACTATACTATATGTTAACTGTATTTAAAATAAATTTTTTAAAAAGAATGAGGATGCTCTCTAGACAGTTTAGTGCAGTATGTTAGGACACTAAGATTAAAACAGCTCTTCTGGGAAAAAAAAAACAAAAAACAAAAAAACAAAAAAACAAAAAAACAGCTCTTCTGAGTTCCTCCCAAAGCTCTGCCATGTATTAACTGTGTAGGCTTATGTGTTTTGAGGAGCTTGTATTAAATTTATAGGTTTATTTAGGGAGAATTAATAACATGCTTTTTTTGGACGATTCCTATTCAGGACAGGGGTTATTGTCTACCCTCTTTTGCGTCCTTCAAGAGTGATTTTAAAGTGTTTTCTTTATATAAAACTTGCCCATTACTTTCCTTTTTTTTCTAATAATAAATTTATTTTTTATTCGTGTTCAACTTGCCAACATACAGAATAACACCCAGTGCTCATCCCGTTGCCCATTACTTTTAATACTTATCCTAAATGTCTTATCTTTTTTTGTTACTATTGTAAATGTGTGGCTTCTTTCATTATGTCATTCATTGCATTAAAACAATAATATTGGGATGCCTGAAAGGCTCAGTGGTTGAGCGCCTGCCTTCGGCCCAGGTCCTGATCCTGGAGACCCGGGATCAAGTCCCACATGGAGCCTGCTTCTGCCTCTGCCTGGGTCTCTGCCTCTCTGTGTGTCTCTCATGAATAAATAAATAAGATCTTTAAAAAATAAGACAACAATCTTGCTGGTAGTTGTGTATATATATGAAAGTTACTGATGTCTGTATATTGTACTTCACTAATTTACTGATTTATATATTTTGTTTTTGAATTGTTTCTGTCGGATTTTCTATTAATACAATCATATCGTTTCCAAATAGGGATAGTTTTACCTTATCCCTTTTCATTTATAACTAATTTCTTTTACTTGTCTATTGTTTTAGTCAGTATTTCCAAAATAACATTAAATAATAATAGTAATAGTAATAGTAGATATTTGTATCGAGTTCCTTACTTTAGTGGGAATTTATCTAGTATCTCCCCATTAAACATGATGCTGCCAGGGATCCCTGGGTGGCTTAGCAGTTTGGCACCTGCCTTTGGCCCGGGGCGCGATCCTGGAGTCCCGGGATTGAGTTCCGCGTCGGGCTCCCGGCATGGAGCCTGCTTCTCCCTCTGCCTGTGTCTCTGCCTCTCTCTCTCTCTCTCTCTCTCTCTCTCTCTCTCTGTCTATCATGAATAAATAAAAAAAAAATAAAAAAAAACCCATGATGCTGCCTTTGGGGTGAGATAGATATATTCTATTATGTTAAGAACATGGTCACACACTCATATTTTATTAACTGTTTTTTTTAAATTAAGAGCTTGTTGAAGTTTGCCATGTGTCTTCCAGCATTTTTAGAGTTAATACAAATTTTTTTCTTAGATCTATTATGATGATGAAGTATATTAGATTTCCTATTAGTACATCATCTTTGCATTCCTCAAACTACTCCCTATGTATCTGTTCTTTTAATGTCCTTTTGGATTGTTAATATTGTATTTTGATTTTTTGCATCAACTTTCCAAAATTATCTTGGTCTATTAGTTCTATTTTTTCTGTGCCAATTTTTGAAATTTTGGTATTAGTTTAAAATAATTTCATGGAAAATAAGTATCTTTTGGCTCTGTTCATTTTATATGTTGTGATCTAAAATAGTTGTTCTTTAAAAGCTACATAGAATTTGACACTGAATCTGAACTGGATATATTTTTGTGTTTTTGTTTTTGTCTAGTGGCATAATCTGATAATTTTCTCATATTTTATGGAAATTAGTCTGTTGTGATTTTGTAACAATTTTGTGGTCAGTTTTGGTAAAGTATGTTTTCCTAGAAAATTAGCCGTTCCATCCAGGTTTTCACATTTATTAGGATAAAGTTGAAAAAATAGTTTATTATAGTTTTAGTTTTATCTGTTCATATGATTATTTCCCAATTATTATTTTTATTTCATTAAAATGCATGCTTTCTCTCTTTCTCTTCTCATTAAGTTAGCTAAATATTTGCCTATTATTTTTAAATCAACTAATCATAATTCAGAATTATTATAATTTACATTTTATTTATAATCATTAGTCCTGTTATTTTTCTAATTCATTTTTGCTTTTATCTCTATTAATACTTTCTACTTTTTGCTTATTGTTCTTTTTTGTATATTTTATTGGTCATTGTTCTTTATCTAATTCAGTCAGATGCTTATTTCAATTATCTTTTATTCTTGCTTTTTTACCAACATATACATTTAATGTTATGAATTTTCCTCTGATCACTACTTGAGCTGTATCCTACAGGTTCTGATATTGTTTTCATTATAATTTATTCTATGAATTCTCAAATGTCAGTGAATATTACCTCTTACCCTAGAGTTTCTTAAAAATTATTATTGTTTTATTAAAATTTGAGATATAAGTTACCTTGTATTTTCTGTAATTAGAGAATACCATCTATCTCTAGTTTTATTTTTTGGAATTAAAGAGACTCAATTTGCAGCATTATATACTCTTAATTTTGTAAAGGATATATAATTAGGTAACTAATAATCATGTAGAGTACCTCTGTTTGCAATTTTGCCTTGGGTCTGAAATATTTAAAGAGGGGGACGGTCTGCTTCTACTCTTGCTAACATTTATCCCTATTTTGTAGTATCTTTTTTTAACATTATCATTAGATAGATACCTCCAATATAATGTAAACTTCATGAGGGCAGAGATCATATTTGTTTTACCGAAAACTGTATTCTTAACTATTAGAAGAATTCTGGGCATAGAGTGGGAGTTTGATCAACATTTGTTAAATGAATGCATATTCCTAGAAGTAGAAGTTCTGAGTCATAGGCAGTTGGTTCTGGAGGCTAGGAATGCCTTAAAGACCAGGAAAAAGAAACCTCATTAGGTATTTCTGATATAAATCTAAGACTGTGAAATTGGCTTTTGGACATACAGTGGCAGTTATTGCTATTTGCCAGTAAAAATCTTCTCTTTCTTAAAGTCAGTGAATTTACCTGACCATATAGACATGCAGCTAAAGATTAAATTTCCCACTCTCACTCTGAATTAAGTGTGGCTATGTCATTAAGTTATCACCAAAGAAAGAGGAGTGGAAACAATTAGTGTAAGCTCTGTCTCACCTAAAAGGAAATTGCTTGCCCTGAGCTTATTCTTTTTGCTCTCCACATGAACTGAATTAGAGAGATGATTACAAGCCAGTCTTGACCTTGCAGGATAAGGTCTTCTTTTTTGTTCATATACCCTCTAAAGGTGTTTGCACATTTTTACACTGCCATCTGATTTATTTTCAAATTTGAAGTAAAAACTTTAAGTAAGAGTTTGATTTCTGGTATGTTTTAAATATTGATTTTTAAAATAGTCACATCAACTTGTAAATTTGTTCAGTGGAATCTAAATATCCAAAGCCATCCATTGTGTACTGACCCTGAAAAATACAGAGAATTTGGGGACACCTATGTTGCTGCTCCTGTTAGATCCAGTGCCCACGATCACTCTACGACCAAGACTACTAGAGCATAAGCTGACATATGACCCCTGGAATTGCATTGTCAAGCAGAACCCAGACGCCTAGGTCATCTGGTTTGCTTAAAACTTTCTCAGAAGCACTGTAAGAAACCTAAGAAAGAAAAGAAAACATGCATTCTCTCTTTCTCTTGCCATCCAGTCTCCCATGTGGAAGCTAACTGGCAAGAAAATCGTGAGAATTAGTTTTTAAGTGTCCAACATTGTGTGATACATGGAAATCCATGGGAAATGAAGCTGAAAGCAAATAAAACTGTCTGGCACAGTCTACCCATTCATTTGCTTAGCATCCATTCTCATCTTTATTCGCATATTTGAGTTTACATTTAATGAAACTAACAAGAATGTCATGCTTCTTTCTAGTAATTTCCTCACGGAGACAAAGATGCTCTCTCATACACTCTCCCTCCCCTTAAAACAAGGACACAGGACCCCCATATCAATTACAGGAGATGCTAATTCTTCTTCTAGCTCGGTAATAATCCCACCTACATAATCAAAAACTTGAATTTTAAGATTAACCACTACCAGTATGTCTGAAATAAAATAATAAGGAAATGGATTTAAAAAATATATATATATAATTATATATCATATAACAAATAAGGAAACTCATATTTCCAGCTACTACATCTCTTGTTTCTGTAAGAGTCCTGAGGCCATAATTGATATTTAAAACTCCATTTGTCCCCTGCCTATTCTGTGTTCCCTTCACTTTTAAACCACTCCTCTGCTAGCTGGAGTTTTTAATGGGTCATTATTGCCTTTTACTAATATTTACTAGTAGATATGGAAGTACTAAGATACATTGATACTCTGAATCAGTCACTCCAGCAAGGAAGTTAACCCCTCCTATAGCTGTCAATTCAATGTCATTAGGAACCAAAAATAGGTGGTAGTCTCATCTTCCGAATCAGTGAAATCCTTGTGTCTACTACTAGAAGCATTAATTCCTTAGGGATTAAGACCTCTAAATTAACAGAACTTAGAGTTGCCAGAATAGGAAGTAAAAATTCTGTTCTTGTGTTATTAGCTGTATTAGTGAGAGGGGTCACTCCTACTTGTAACCCTCATTCATAGGTCCTTATTAACAAAATGGTTTCACTGCTCTTTCAAAAATATCCAATAAATTCTGGATACCATGTTGATTTGAAGCAAGCCATCTATTTAAACATATGTGAACAGTTATTTTTTATAAGCAAGATATATGTATCTTTACTTTTTCTCCTGAATATGATGTTATCATTCCATTTCTGTCATGAGATTTTATCCTGATCAAATATATTTTATGTTTGAAAGTCATACTCCTTTGATTTTTTTAATACCCTATGACTAAACCCAAGTTTTAAAAATCGCATGTGGCATAAGTTGTCATTACAATTCTTAGTGTACAGTTGATCAAAATAACAAAATTATAGTACAAATTTGATAAATTACAATTAAACATGAAAAGGGTATTTTAATTGGAGATACATCTCTTAATGAGATGTATTGAACATTGTTTCAAGTAATTCTTTTATCTGTAAAAGGAAAGAATCACATCAAATGAATGTCATTTTTTGAGCCCTCAATGAAATAGGGCTCAGCATCTATTTTTTTGTGCTATTGTTTGTTTGTTTGTTTGTTTGGATATGTGTTCTGAGAAAACTTGCACACCCAATTTTTTAAAGTTCTGAGTAATATGCAAATAATTTGTCAGCTGAACACTCCAACTGGTCTCTTTCAATTTTGTTTTAAGTAAAGAAGTGAAAACCATCTAATTTACAAAAGAACTAGCTATTCGGTCTCCTCATTCATTCAATTTCTCAATACTAACACCAGTATTTCAAGTTGTCTCTCTATTTAGTGCCATTTACTATGGGCCAATGAACCATAGTAAAGTAGAGATGGGAAAGAGGTATGCCTTTCTTTTGTAAAGTAGGATAGGGAATCCTGAAAGGAAAGCTGTAGGGAAAAGTGCTATGTAGGAAATTAAATTGATGCAAAGGTGATTTTCAAGTTTACCACCAAGTGAGTCATGGAAGTCAGAAGTCATGGAACACTGGGGTGCATGGATGGCACAGTCGGTCAAGCATTGGACTCTTGGTTTCGGCTGGGTCACGGTCTCAGGGTTGTGGGATTGGGCTCCACATTGGACTCTGTGCTCAGAGGAGACTCTGCTTCGGATTCTCTTACTCTCCTTTTCCCTCTGTCCCTTCCTCTCTCTCTCTCTCTCAAAAATGAACAAATACATCTTTATTAAAAAAGAAGTAATGGGACATAAAGGCTCACAGAACAAATGATGTAGCTCAAATCACATGGATCATTACATTTATTTACAACGAACAGTAAGAAATAGGGACAAAGGATGGAAAGTTATCATACGTAGGAGACAATGCAAGTGGGATGGAATAATCACACTATCATAAACCAGGGACCATATAAGACCTCTCCTCCAACACATATCAGCTACTCCTGCTGATAGTATGAATAAGAAATATCAGAGATTTGGGAGGTGCCTGGCTGGCTCAGTCAGAAGAGCTTATTACGCTTGATCTCAAGGTCATGAGTTCAAGCCCCGTGTTGGGTGTGGTAATTACTTAAACAAATAAGTTTTAAAAGAAAAAAATTAAAGAATATCAGCGATTTGATATGATTGAGGAAGAACAACTGGCAAAAGTTCCCAGGAACCATCACATGCTCTATCTGGGAGACACAATGGTGTGGGAGTGAATATGCCTGGCCACAGCTGTAGCCTGCCAATTAACTTGCTGAGCACCTGTGAATTTTGTATACATTTCTTTAGTAGAACACATATAGGGCCATGATGGAATCAAACTAAGTGTCACCAATGGGTGGCCAATTTACAGGTGGCATAGCTGTTGCCTTAGGAGTGGCATGATTATAAATTATGACTTGGTCTTTCTATTCCTTTCTATGTATAACTAGCTTTCTTTGTTCCATCGTGAAGATCTTATTTGTATCATATTGTTCACGTGTATTATATGTAACTAACTTACATGTTATTTCTATTTAACAAATATTACACATTCTATGTCTCATAAGTTAATTGCTTACCCAGTATGAGTATCTAACATGTATATAGTTTGTGCCTATGTACTATAAGCTACTATTTTACTTTCTATCCTTAATACTCCTTATGAGTTTTATTCATTATTTTGTTTGCTTCTTATTTATCCCATTAATGAAGGAGAGATTCCCACCCTAGTTATTGAGATGGCTGAACACAAGACATTTGACACTGGATAATAGCAGGTTATTAGTCACATATATTCACAGCCCAAGAAGGGAGGACACTGCGTGAACACATGGGGGTTGCATTCAGGAACAGATTAAACAAGCAGGGACTGTGGGGGTGGGCAGGCTTTGTAGTATCAAGAGGGTGAGATGCTCCATCAGAAGGATGTGATTGGCTTGTTTGGATAATTCCATGAACTGTGAGGAAACAGAAATGTGCACCTTGAAGGGTAAGCAGGTGCTATACCTGTTCCCCTCAAAGGAGTTTTGTTTGGTTAGGGAACCTTATCCACAGGAGTAGAGGGTAGTTTCAGTGGGAAATTTATTAAATCCATTCAGTAATTCAAACGTTGTCTTCAGTATTCAAAGCATTTTGGCTACTAATGTTAAACAGTTTTCCATGTATCACAGCAATAACTATGGATACACATTTTTAGGTCATCATTTCTCTAGATGTTGATTGCATTTATCTAATGTTATTTAGGAAGTTGTGACCTTGTAAAATAGAGGTTCTTTAAAAAGAAACGCATTTCTAGCTCTACTTCTAAGATATTGCTGTTTTGTTCAAAAAGTGATGAACAATGGGTTGATAAGAAAGGAAAAAATTTCTATATGTGTGTATGAAAATGTCATTATGCAAATCTAATTGCAGTTAATTTCTGAATGGCTAACTTTCTGCTACTGTGATCTTACATTTTTTAGTTGCTAACATTTTCTTTCCTTCAGGAGTTAAAAGGCTATGAAAATATATCCTTCTGAGGAGGATACAGAGTGATTAGTTTCTGTTAAGGAAGGAATGAAATATGAAAACCCCAAGTCTATCAAAAAGTTAACATATTGATAACGATTAAATTCACCTGAACAGTGTCAAGATGCGCTAGTTATTTTGCCCACTTAATTCTTTCAGTGTTTGCTTAATTGCATTTTTGAAAAGAAATGGAATACAAAATGATTACTGACATGACTGTGGTCTTGATTTTATTAAAATCGTAAGTTTAAACACTTACGACCAAATAAGACCAAAGAGGGGAAAAGTCCCAAGGTGGAAAACCAAATTCTTTTTTTCACTGATATTCCTTGCATCATCAGCAAAAAGAAAGTGATGCCCACAAGTTGGCATCTTTCTTCCCTTGAAATTTAACAGTTCTCAAGTCCTTCATTCAGTCATCTGTTGATGATGACCAAATGCGAAGGAACATACTAGGAGGTGGTCCTGCCAAAGGGTCTGCCATATTTAAGACTTTGAATATATACTAACACATCTCCCTACAACTGTGGTGTATAAACAGCCTGGTTGCTCTAGTCTTCACCAACATTCAGTCTTTAAAACTGTTTTTGGCTATTTACCCAGTATAAAAGTACAGTTTATACTGTTTCAATTTGGACTTCTATTATTAGTATGGCATATTTCACTTATGTTCTTTCTGACTTCTTCTATTACTTAAATACAACTGTATTCTATTTTTTTAAATTTTTATTTATTTATGATAGTCATAGAGAGAGAGAGGCAGAGACACAGGCAGAGGGAGAAGCAGGCTCTATGCACCGGGAGCCCGACGTGGGATTCGATCCCAGGTCTCCAGGATCGCGCCCTGGGCCAAAGGCAGGCGCCAAACCACTGTGCCACCCAGGGATCCCACAACTGTATTCTAAATTACAGCAACATTTTTATTTTAATATCTTGTAGGCCAAGTCCCGTCTGATTAAGTTTTGATTGATTCTTGGCTGTGGTGAAATTTTTTTCCAGATAAACTTTAGAACCTTTTTTGTTAATTCTCAGTGGCTTTGGGGACTTTTATTGGCATTTTTATTTTTTTTAATTTTTTAAAAAGATTTATTTATTTATTTATTTATTTATTTATTTATTTATTTATTTATGATAGACATAGAGAGAGAGAGAGGCAGAGACACAAGAGGAGGGAGGGACAGGCTCCATGCCGGGAGTCCGAAGTGGGACTCCATCTCAGGACTCCAGGATCCCGCCCTGGGCCAAAGGCAGGTGCTAAACCACTGAGCCACCCAGGGATCCCCTTATTGGCATTTTTAAACTTACACATTAATTAGAGAAGAATTAAGACTTTTTAAAATAGTCAGTCTTCTCATATCAAAAGCATACCTTGACTTTACATTCAAATTATCCAAATAAAGATAGCAAGTAGGCTTCACACCCAATGTGGGCCTTGAACTCACAACCCTGAGACCAAGAGTTATGTGCTCTACTGACCCAAGCAGCCAGGAGCCTTTATAATTAGTATTCCTAATTACATAATTTTTGTTAATTACATTTGTTTTTAATTCTTTCTATCATTATTTGATTTCAATTGGCTTATTTCTTTTGTTTTTTTTATAACTTCCCCTGAGCAGTGATGTCATGGAAATGGTGGAGTAGGGAGTAGATAATTACTCAAAGTCGTACAAAAAACAACAACAACAACAACAACAACAAAAAAAAACTCTGGTAAAAGTAACTATATAGGTAAATATAAAAGCCAATATTATTGTGGTTTTGGTTTGTTTTCTTTTTTTCCCCTATTTGATCTAAAAGACAAACCATAAAAGATTAATTATGAATTTATGTTAATAGGCACACAATTTTAAAGATATATTTTGTAACGATAGCAACATAAGGAGAGGTGGAGGTATATAGGGGCAGGGGTTTTCTATACTATTGAAGCTAACTTGGTATCACTCCAGAACTGATTGTTATTAATTTACGATGTTAGTTGCAATCTTCATGGTAACACTAAGAAAATAACTGAAATTATATACAGAATAGAAAATGAAGAGAGAATGAAAATAGTAGGCTAAAAAAATATCAAATGAAAAAGAAGGCAGTATTAGAAGAAATAAGAAACAAAAATATATGACATAAGGAAACAAATAGCAAAGATGGAAAAATGGTGGGAGTATGTCCTTCTTTATCCATAATCACTTAAATATAAAACATGTAAGAAACAGAGACTGGTAGAAAAAATAGAAACATTGATCCTAATACAGTCTGTCTAAACAGACTCACTTTGCATCCAAAGTACAAATAATTTGAACGTGCACGGATGGAAAAACATATTCCATGCAAATAATAACCAAAGAGTGTGGGTGGCTATGCTAATAACAGATAAAATAGACTTTAAATCAAATTGTTACAAGAAAAAAAAATTGTTACAAGAGACAAACAAGGTCATTATATATGTATAAAAGGATCCAGTCATCAAGAAGATATAACAGCTGTAAACATATACACACCATACAGCAAAACCCCAAAATATACTAAGCAGACATTGACAGAATTGGAAGCAGAAATAAACAGTTTTACAATAATATAGAGACTTACATACCCCCATTTTCATTAGTAGATAGAACATCTAAACAGAAGATCACTAAAGAAGTAGAGGACTTGAACAACATATAAACTTACTAGACCTTACAAAAATATATATAGAACACCCTACCCAACAACAGTAGAATACACATTCTTCTCAAGTGCACATGGAACATTCTGCATGGACGATATGTTAGGCCCCAAAACAAGCTTCAATGAATTTTTAAAAGATTCAAATCATATAAAGTATCTTCTGTGAGTACAATGAAATGAAACTAGAAAATAATAACAGAGGAAAACTGAAAAAAAGTAAGTTTTAAACAAGCAATGGGTCAAAGGATAAATCACAACGAAATTATAAAATACTTAGAGACAAGTGAAAACAAAACCACAACTTACTAAAAGCTACATGATGCACTGCAGGAGATGTTGAGAGGGAAATTTATACATTAAAAATTCCTAATTTGGGGTGCCTGAGTGACTCAAACCATTAAGCGTCCAACTCTTGATTGCGGTTCAGGTCATGATCTCAGGGTCATGAGATGGAGCCCTGCATTGGGCTCCCAGCTCAGCACTGAATATGCTTTTCCATCTCCCTCCCACCCACCACCCTTCCCCCACTTGCTCTCTCTCTCTCTCTCTCTCAAATAAATGTTTTTAAATAATGCCTACATTAAAAAATGAAAGATATTTCAAATTAATAACCAAATCTTACACTTTGTGTAACTAGAAAAAGAGTAAATTAAACCCAAAGCTAATAAAAAGAAGCACATAATAAAGTTTAGAGTGGAGAGAAATGAAAAAGAGAATAGAAAAACAAAAGAGAGTCTAGGACACCAAGGTTGCTTCTTTGAAAACACCAACAATTTTGACAAATCTTTAGCTAGACTGATAAGGAAAAGAAAGAGAGAGAAGAGTCAAATTAATAAAATCCAGAATGAAAGTGGAAACATTACTATTAACCTCAGGGAAATAAAAAGATTATACTTTTACATAAATGGAGAATACTAATAATAATTGTACAACAAAAATTCAGATAACATAGATGAAATGGACTAATTCCTAGAAACACATAAATTACTGGTATTGACTCAAAGAGAAATAAAAAATCTAAATAGATCCATAGGTTTATAGTTTAGTTTAGTAAAGAAAATGACTTAGTAATCAAAATTCCTCAACAAAATAAGTCCAGAACTGTATTTCTTCACTGGTGAATCCTACCAAACATTTAAAGAATTATCACCCGTATTTCTCAAACTCTCCCAGATAATGGAAGAGAAGACACTTCCTGACTCCTTCTATGAGGTCAGCATTACCCGATAACAAAATACGATAAAAACTCCACGAGAAACCAAAACTGCAGACCAGTATTCCCTATGAATATAAATGCAAAAATCCTCAACATCATTATCGTCTGATAATGTTGGTTAGTGAAGATAAGGACTACACTTATTGTGTGAGCACTGAGAAATGTACAGAATTGTCGAATCATTGTATTGTACACCTGGAATTAATATAACACAATATGTTCATTACACTTCAATTTTAAAAAAAGAATAAATTAGAGATTAGCAACACAAGCATATTACCCAGTTATATGACAAAACAGATCAAGAGAAATAGCAAAAGGATTTAACATGGGTCTGGGACTGAGGGCTTGGAAAGGTAATGCAGAAGCCTGACTTTTTTATTGTTATTGTTGTTATAAGCCTTTCTAATTTAAAAAAATCAAGAAAAATTGATCAAAGATTAAAAATCTTTTAATACTTATTTTGAGAAAATACATTTTGAATATAAATAAAATTCTTGAAAAAAATCCTCAACAAAATACTAGCACACTGAATCCAACAGCATATTTAAAGGGTTATATATGCAACGAACAAGGAAAATCTACCTCAGGATTGCAAAGGTGGTTCAACACAGGAAAATTAGAATATGCAATATATCACATTAATAGAACCAAGGAAAAACTCCACATGATAAGCTCAATTGGTGCTGGGAAAGCATTTGATAAAATCCAAAATCCTGTCATGATTTAAAAAAATTCTCATAAAACTAGGAATAGAAGAGAACTTCTTCAACATGATAAAGGCCATTTATGAAAAGCCCATAGTCAGTATCTTATGCAACGGTGAAACATCGAAAGCCTGCTTTACCCGTGCTGTTCAACTTGGTGTTGGAAGTTCTAGACAGAGCAATTAGGTAATGAAAAGAAATAAAAGACATCCAAAAGGGAAAGGAAGAGGTAAAACTACCTCTATTTGCGGATAGCACGATCCTATATATGCAAAATACAAAGAATTCCTAAAAAACAAAACACATGGAGCTAATAAGTCATTTCAGCAAAGTTGCAGGATACAAGATGAACACACAAAAAAAATCACTTGTCTTCCTACACATTAGCAATGAACAACCAAAAGGGAAATTGAAAAAAAATGTACCCATTTAAAATAGCATCAAAAAGAGGGGCACTTGGGTGGCACAGTCAGTTAGGCATCCAACTCTTGGCTTCAGCTTAGGTTGTGATCTCAGAGTTGTCAGATTGAGTCCCACATGAGGCTCCGCACTAGGTGTGTAGTCTGTTTGAGATTCTCTCTCCCTCTCCCTCCGCCCCTCCTGCTGGTGCTCTCTCTCTTTTGCTCTGAAATAATCTTTATAAAGAACAATACTAATAAATAGCATCCAAAATAATAAAATACCTAGAAAAAATTAATCAAGGAGCTGAAAGATTTGTGCACTGAAAACAATACATTCCTTAAAGAAGTTAAGGAAAACCTAAATAAATGGAAAAACATTCTATGTTTATGGATTAGAAAACTTAATATTGAGGTCACAGTACTATCTGAAGCAGAGTCAATGCCATCCTTAAAAAAATTGGCTTTCATTTGTATTTCGTTGATGTTTCTGAACTTCTATTCATAAGATATATGGATCTATAATACTCTTTTTTGTGATTTTTCCTCTGAACTTAAAATCAGGGCAATACCAGTCTCAGAATGGATTGGGAATTATTCTCTTGTACTTTTTGAAAGTTTGTGAGGAACTGTTATTAATTCATATTTAAATATTTGGTAATTCACTAGTGAAACCATTTTTTCCAGCTATTTTCTTTGTATGAAGTTTTATTATTATTATTATTATTATTATTATTATTATTATTATTTCAGTCTCATGCTTGTTATAGTTTTATTCACATCTGATGGCTCTTCCTAAGTCAGTTTGGTAGTGTGTCTTTCTCAAATCTGTACATTCAATACAGGTTAACAAATATTTTACACATAGTAGTCCATAATATTCTCTTACACTCCTTTGCATTTTTGTAAAATCAGGAGCGTTGACTCTACTATGTTTCCAAGTCTAGTAATTTGATTTATCTTTCTATTTTTCATAGCCAGTGTATCTGAAAGTTCATCAGTTTTATTAATCTTTCCAAATAACAAACATTTAGTTTTGTTGATGTCCTCTACTTTCTATTTAATCTCTATTATATATATTTTTAAAGATTTTATTTATTTATTCATGAGAGACACAGAAAGAGAGAGAAAGAGGCAGAGACACAGGCAGAGGGAAAAGGAGGATCCATGCAGGGAGCCCGATGTGGGACTCGATCCTGGGACTCAGGGATCATGCCCTGGGCTGAAGGCAGACGGTTAACCACTGAACCGCCCAGGCATCCCTAATCTCTATTCTATTAATTTCCATTCTAATCTAGATTATCTTTTTTCTTCTGCTTGCTTTAGTTTTTTTTTTTTAATTTTTATTTAAATTCCAGCCAGTTAACATACAGTGGAACATTAGTTTCAGATGTACAATATAGTGATTCAACACATCCACACATCACCGCTGCTCATCACGACACATACACTCCTTATTCCCCATCACCTATTTCACCCATCCTCCCACCCACCTCCCCTCTGGTAGCCATCAGTTTGTTCTCTAGAGGTAAGAGTCTGTTTCTTGGTTTGCCTTTTTTCCCCTCTTTCCTCTTTTGTTTCATTTCTTAAATTCTACATATGAGTTAAATCATATGGTATTTGTCTTTCTTTGACTTCACTTGGCCTAATGCTTTGCAGCTCCATCCATGTCTTTGCAAGTGGCAAAATTTCATTCTTTTTTATGAATTAAAAATATTCCATTGTGTATATATATACATATACACACACACACATACACACATATATATATATATACCATATCTTCCTTATCCATTGATCTGTTGATGGACATTTGGGCTGTTTCCATAATTTGGCTAGTGTAGATAATGCTGCAATAAACATAGGGGTGCATGTATCCCTTTGAAGTAATGTCTTTGTACTCTTTGAGTAAATACCTAGTAGTGCAATTGATGGATGTCGGGGTGGTTCTATTTATATCTTCTTGAGGACCCTCCATACTGTTTTCCAGAGTGGCTGCATCAGTTTGCATTCTCCCAACAGTGCAAGAAGGTTCCCTTTTCTCCATGTCCTCGCCAACATCTGTTGTTTCCTGAGTTGTTATTTTTGGCCATTCTGATAGGTGTGAGGTGGTATCTCATTGTAGGTTTGATTTGCATTTCCCTGATGATGAGTGATGAGCATCTTTTCATGTGTCTGTTAGCCATCTGGATGTCTTCTTTGGAAAAATGTCTATTCATTCTTCTGACCATTTTTTAATTGGATTATTCATTTTTCGGGTGTTGAGCTTTATAAGTTCTTTAGAGATTTTGGATACTAACCCTTTATCAGCTATGCCATTTGCAAATACCTTCCCCCATTCTGTAGGTTGTCTTTTAGTTTCGTTGACTGTTTCCTTCACTGTGCAGAAGCCTTTTATTTTGATGAAGTCCCAATAGGGTTTGTTTGTTTTTTTCTTTTGTTTCTCTTGCCTCCAGCAACATTTCTAGAAAGAAGTCACCGTGGCTGATGTCAAAGAAGTTACTGCCTGTGTTCTCCTCAAGAATTTTGATTATTTCCAGAAAGGGAGACAGAACATGAGAGACTCATAACTCTGGGAAACGAACTAGGTGGGGTGGAAGGGGAGGAGGGCAGGGGGTGGGGGTAACTGGGTGATGGGCACTGAGGAGGGCGCTTGATGGGATGAGCACTGGGTGTTATTCTATATGTTGGCAAATTTAACACCAATAAAAAATAAATTTATAAAGAAAAAAAGAGAAAAAAAATATACTGAAATTAAAATAAAAGTAAATAAATAAATAAAAAGAATTTTGATGATTTCCTGTCTCACATTTAGGTCTTTCATCCATTTTAAATTATTTTTGTGTATGGTATATGAAAATGGTCCAGTTTCATTCTTCTGCATGTTGCTGTCCAGTTTTCCCACCACCATTTGTTGAAGAGATTTTTCCCCATTGGATATTATTTCCTGCTTTCTCAAAGATTGACTATATTGTTGTGGGTTCATTTCTGGATTTTCTACCCTATTCTGTTGATCTATTTGTCCATTTTTCTGCCAGTACCATATTTTCATTACTACAGGTTTGTAATATAACCTAAAGTCCAGAACTGTGATACCTCCAGCCTTGCTTTTCTTTTTCAACTTTGGCTATTTGAAGTCTTTTGTGGTTCCACACAAATTTTAGGTTGTTTGTTCTAGTTCGGTGAAAAATGCTACTGATGTTTTGATGGGGATTGCATTAGATGTGTAGATTGCTTAGGTAATACAGACATTTTAACAGTATTTGTTCTTCTAATTCATGGGCATGGAATGTCTTCCCATTTGGGTCATCTTCAATTTCTTTCATCAGTGTGTTATAGTCTTCAGAGTACAAGTGTTTCCCCTCTTTGGTTAGGTTTAGTCCCAGGTATCTTATTATTTCTGGTGCAATTGTAAATGCGATTGAGTCCTTAACTTCTCTTTGTGCTACATCATTAATTGATGTATAGAAATGAAACAGATTTCTATATATTGATTTTGTATTCTGTGACTTTACTGAATTCATGTATCAGTTCTAGCAATTTTTTTCAGATTCTTTCAGGTTTTCTATATATAGTATCATGTCATCTGCAAATAGTGAAAGTCTTACTTCTTTCTTGCTGATTTGGATGACTTTTATTTCTTTTTGTTGTCTTATTGCTGTGGCTAGGACTTCCAGTACTCTGTTAAATAGTAATGGTGAGAGTGGTCATCCCTGTATTGTTACTGACCATAGAGGAAAAGCTCTGTTTTTCCCCATTGAGGATGATATTACCTGTGAGGTTTTCATACATGGCCTTTATCATGTTGAAGTATGTTCTCTCTAAACCCACTTTGTTGAGTTCTTTATCTTGAATGAATGTTGTACTTTGTCAAATGCTTTTCCTGCATCTATTGAAATGATATGGCTCCTATTCTTTCTTTTATTCATGTGGTATATCACATTGACTGTGAATATTGAACACGCCTTGCAATCCAGGAATAAATCCCATTCAATCATGGTGAATGATTTTTTAATGTATTGTTGGATTTGATTTGCTAGTATTTTATTGAAAATTTTTGCACCTTTTTTTCATCAGGGATGTTGGCCTGTAGTTCTCCTTTCTAGTGGAGTCTCTATCTGGTTTTGGTATTAGGGTAATGCTGGCCTCATAGAATGAATTTGGAAATTTTCCTTCCTTCTGTTTTTTTTTTTTTTTTTTTTTTAGAATGGCTTGAGAAGAAAAAAAAAGAATAGCTTGAGGAGAACCATATTAACGCTTCCTTAAATGTTTAGTAGAATTTGCCTGTGAAACCATTGGGCCCTGACTTTTGTTTGTTGGGAGATTTTTGATTACCAATTCAATTTTTTTGCTGGCTATCAGTCTGTTCACGTTTTGACAGTTTATATGTTTCTAGGAATTTATCCATTTCTTCCAGGTTGCCCAATTTGTTGGCATATAGCTTTTCATAATATTCTCTTATAATTGTATTTCTGTGATGTTGGCTCTGATTTCTCTGTTATTTTATTTATTTGGGTCCTTTCTCTTTACTTTTTGATAAGTCTAGCTAGAGGTTTACCAATTCTATTAATTTTTTTTCAAAGAGCCAGCTCCTGGTTTCCTTGATCTATTGTTGTTTAAGTTTCTATATCATTTATTTCTGCTCTAATCTTTATTATTTCCTTCCTTCTGCTGGCTTTATAGATCATTTATTTATGCTCTAATATTTATTATTTTCCTCCTTCCGCTGGATTAGGCTTCTGTTTTTCTTTTCTAGCTCCTTTAGGTGTAAGGTTAGGTTGTTTAAGATTTTTCTTGCTTCTTGAGGTAGGCCTGTATTGTTATATATTTTCCTCTTAGGACTGCTTTTGCTGCATCCCAAAGGTGTTGTACTACTGTGTTTTCATTTATATTTCTTTAAATGTATTTTTTTCTGTGCAAAGGTCATCTTTTCAGCCATTTTAAAATAAGGCTGTATTTAATTAAGAAAAGTCTAAGTAGATCATGACATGCATTCCAGGTTATTTTTTCTCAATAGGTTCCTATCTGCTTAAAGTAACTGGAAACTCCTCTCACATTTGTCAAATGGTTTTCTAAAAGGATTGTTTTTCAATGAAACTGTCAGTTTTTAAATGTTTTATCTTTTGTTGTTCTACATTGTGTCAGGAGCTGTTAATACAATGCTATTTTTAAATGTGTCAATCACACAGTTAAATACACTGGAAACACATAAACTGAGTAAAAAGCAACATGAAACTAGTAAGTGAAATCCCTATACATGTTTACAGTGTCATCAAGAATGATGCTTATGCATTTAGCCAATAATATTTATGAGAAAAGTCTCAACATTTCATTGAGCTGTGTTTTGGAATGTGAGAGAAAAATAACTGAAGGCCAACAACCATTATATCAGGAGTCTTACCAAAAGACCTTATCAATGGCTTCTATGTCTCCATAATATTTTTTATTCGACAATATTTTTCATCTTCCTTCACTGTTTCATGTTCACTGATTATTCTTTCATCATGATTGCTTGGTCTAGCTGTATAGATTCCATGTTTTCTTGATTTTCTTTTGTTTCTTAGAGTAAATCTCTTTTAGATTAAAATATTGGTTTTAATTTTTGAGAGAAACTTTTGTGTTTTTTTTAAGATTTTATTTATTTATTCATGAGAGACACGGAGAGAGAGGCAGAGACATGGGCAGAGGGAGAAGCAGGCTCCATCCAGGACTCTGGGATCACAACGTGAGCCAAAAGCAGACACACAACCGCTGAGCCACCCAGCATCCTTGAGAGGAGCTTTTGAATTTCAATACATTTCCCTGGATCTATCAATTTTCCTCCAATTATGTATACTTACAAAGAAGTATCTAGGCATGCAAAGTATTCTTTTATTCTCAATAAAGTTCTTTTAGATGGATCTTTTGGAAAACAGACTGGGTCTCTGCCAAATTCTAAAGCAAGGGGAAATGGGGGAAATCTATTCACTAAATATTTCTCCTTCTGACTCCTAGATCTAGTTCATTGACAGAAGCATGGAGAGAGTCAAAAACAAGAATATGCCCAGCAGGGAGTTTCATGTCTATGCAGAAAAACCTCCTCTCTGTTTTTTGCCAAGGATTTTCATGTCAGGAAGCAATGTTCAACTCTCAGCCCAGCCCTACTGTTACTTTCACAGAGATTGCTGCTTAGCACAGGAGCTTTTGCCAGGAATAATTGTAGGTACAACAGGTGACACTATTGGACTTCAGATTGTGTTGTTTTGGCCTCATTGTCAAGGGGAAGTCTAGGTAGTATGTTCTGACTGCCCCACAGCATGGCTTTCATCTACAGATGTGAGGTACCTAAAGTAAGTGGTATCTGGTTTCTTTCTAGACATACCGCTCTTCTATTAGAAGTGCTTCAAGAGTCAGCCCTATGTCTTTCTTTAGATTACATTTGTACTATATGGAGTAGAAATTGACATTTACCCTTCCCTCGTCTCTACCATTCATATAATTTTTCTCCATTCATATATACCTTTAGTCATTGTGTTAGTTTTCTATAACAAATTGTTGCTATAACAAATTACCAAAAACTGGGTGGCTTATTCAACACAACTTGATTCTCCTACAATTCTGAGGGCCAGAAATTTGACATGGGTTTCATGAGACCAAAATCAAGGTGTCAGCTAGGCTCTGTTCACATTGAAGTCTCTGTGGATGAATCCAATCCTTGTCTTTTCTAGCTACTAGAGGCTGTCCTTCCTGGGCTCATACCTTCATATTATATTGCATTTCCTGCCCCCTGCTTCCATCATCACATAGCTTCCTTCCTCTTCTATCTTAAAATCTCTTTCTGCCTCATTCTTCTAGGACACTTGTGGTTTCATTTAGGGCTCACTCAGATAATTCAGAGAATCTTCTATCTCAAAATCCTTAATTCAACCACATGTGCAAAGTCCTTTTTGCCATATACAGTAACATTTATGGGTTCCAGGAATGAGTATTGGATATATTTGGGGGACTTTATTCACTTTATTCATATTGCAGTCATTTGGATGGAAATTCAGAAAATGAAGTATTAGATTTTAGTGCTAAATTTACATTCTTACTTAGAAGTCTCTCATGCAAAGAAACAATTATTCTTTTAAATTATTTTGTATTTAGTATATATTTATTTAGGTTTACTATGCATCAGATACCATTTTGATCTCTTCACAAATATCAATTTATTTTTATCTCATAACAGCTCCATTTTGCACATGTGGAAAACAAGGCAAGGAAAGGGTAAGTAATTTGGTGAAAGTTATACAATTTTTTTAAGTTATACCATTTATAATTAGAGGAAATGGAATTTGAAGCCAGGCATTCTGGCTCTAGATACTGAGTTCTTAATAAACACATTCTTGATGATGATATTGCTCATTTTAATGAGGTGAAGGTGGTTTCCTTATTTAATCCAAGTTTAAAAAAATTAAAAGGTCCCTAATCAAGTAGAACCATGAACACCAACATACTTCCTTCATAAATTAGATTTCCTCATATTTTTACGCTTCTTTGGTCATTTCAGTGGGAATCTAGATGCAAGGTGACAAATACATATGTTCACATTGTGATCTTGGCTGTAAGTCTATTTAAATCTTGTTTTTGCCTCCCTTTGGCCTTGAACTACCAAAGCAACATTTTGTAGCAGAATGAAAAATAATGGAATTAGAGATATTTGATTATAAATACCGCCTCAAAGAATTTAATGAAGTATGGAGCCTTGAGTACGATGTTTCTTTTCCCTCAGCTTTAATTTCTTTATGCGTATAAAAAAGGATGACTGAATCTAACCTCTCAGGTTTGTTGAGAAATTGAAACAAAATACTATCCATCACTTACCAAGCATAGTGCTTCATAAATAGAAGGTGTTACTTAATATTACTTCTCATTCCTAGATCAGTTTTCTTTATATACACATACATGGATGTGTATGAAATTTGTCTTCCATCTTTTTATTAATATTTTAACATGGTACAATATTTCATGCCTTTTTTCTATCTCACTTCTCTTTATCTTCTCAATCTATGGCTGTCTGCCAAGCCAAGAGTCCATGCTTAGAAACCCCATAGGAGGTGTTCCTGCTGTTCTCTGAACGTAAGTCCCAAGCCCTCTTCTTACTTATGATGCTGCCAGTTAGCTGGTGAGCAGCTGATTTTACATCTGCATCTGCTGAGAGACTGCATGATAGGCAATGTCGAGGATGGATAGGAGGATTAGACAAAAACTCATAGGGAGACACCAAACTGCATGGACTCTTAATACAAAATTCCCAATGACAGTGTTATGTATAATGCATTTTTCTACAATTCTTTGATGTTGTAAATGGAGAGGAGGACTCCTGCCTTTCCAGGTAAATAGATACAAAATTATTTTTTATTTCCCCTCCATACAGCTGAGTAATGCTTTTGAGGGGACATGTGTCATCAATGTGGGCTACTAACATCTTTCTTAGAAAGCTCAAATAAATTACAACTCTTATTTCAGAGTAGACATTCGGTGAGAATGGTCTATTTCCCGTCCAATGTGTTATCTGATCTACCTGCCCATAATAACAAAAGGTTTTTTAAAAAGTCATTTTTTTATGATTTTAGACATTGAGAAGAAATCATCTTTTCTTTCTTTCTTTCTTTCTTTTTGTTGTTGTTTTTAGTGTTGTCTCCAAATTTTCCAGTCTTCAAGATTTATACTTTATTACCTAAGGAAAGTATAAGCTCCATTTTGCTTGAGTTTAGCAAGTCCAATATATTTTATTTTATTTTTTAAGGTTGTATTTACTCATGAGAGACACACACAGAGAGAGAGGCAGAGACACAGGCAGAGGGAGAAACAGGCTCCATGCAGGGAGCCCAATGCGGGACTCAATCCCAGGACTCCAGGATCATGCCCTGAGCCGAAGGCAGATGCTTAACAGCTGAGCCACCCAGGGATCCCAGTCCAATATATTTTAAAGCTTCTCTTCACCCAATATTTTTGGGCCTGACAGAGTGTGAATGACTCATCTTTCCTGCACATCAGATCAGTCAGCTGCCTTGCTATGAACTTTTGCTCCATACTCTGCATTTCACCTCCTATCCCTTCTTAACTGGCTTTCCCAAAGTCTTTCTCATTGGCATGATCATGTGCCTTTTCCTGCATTTCTCTAAAGCCCAACTCTTATCATGGTGTCAAAATTGGCAATCTTCACTGAGTTGAAGTCCAAAGCAGAGAAATACTTAAAACCAGCTATTAAATATCACTGCATCTATAGTCAATGGCTCATGGTCCTCCACAAGGGATCCCTCACAGGTCTCCAGTCTGCCATTATGAAATGAATCAACTCACCTCCCACCAATGAACGGAAATATTTTTGATATCTTCACTGTCTGATCCAAGGCCCCTTCAACTCCACTAAAATGCCCATGATAAGTAGCTCTTTCTCTACTATCAGCCCTACTCTACTGTAATTTTCTTCTGAAATGTAATTTCATCTAGTGATGGCAGATTGCTATACATACTATATGTGTAAAAAATCATAATAACAATCATTTCATACTCTACTGCTATTTTCTTAACAACCTATCATGGGAATTTTTCCATGTCAAGGTTTTTAATGACTACCCCATTTCCCACTGTATTGATGTTAATAATTTATCTAATAAATATCTGTTGATAGACATTTAGATGATTTCAAACGCTTTGTTAATACAAAAGTCCTGGTGTACATATATCTTTGTTCCTTTTTTTCATTTATTTCCTTAGGATGAGATCCTGAAGTTATCTTATTATTTCTGAAAGATATACATATATTAAACTTTAATAGGTATTACTGAATTGCCCTCCATAAATGTCATAAAAATGCACGTTTACTCATACCTTCATAAAATTAAGTAGTTTGATCAACATAAAATTTTTTTGCAACCTTTAAATTACCTATGCTGATGAACCATCAGGAAGTATTTGCTATTGGGGATGATTTGAGGTCTAGCTCTTGTGCCCATTTTTATTTGTGAGAGCATGGCTCATGTTTTGATCTCTGGCCATTGATAAGATTGGAGGCAACAGAACATGCTTGCTAATAAGGATGTTGATGAAGGGGGAGCTGTCAAGGCAATTGTAGGTTTCAGGATTTTGCAACGGTGATAAGGATAGGAAGGATGGTATTTTAAAAAGAGTTATTCTGGAGGCAGAAATGCTAGATAATGAAGGGTTTTATAGGCAAAGGTAACAAATTAGAGTAGAATGCAAAATGGAATGAGCAAGCACTTATATCAGTTAGCTATTGCTAAAAAATAAACTGCTCTAAAACTTAATGTCTTAAAACTGTAATAATGTATTATTCCTCACGATTCTGTAGGTTAACTGGTCAGGTCCTTTGCTGGTTTTTTCCATAATTAATTCATGTAGAAGCATTGGGCTGTTTGATCTGATGGGCTACAAGTTCCAAGATGGTTTCACTTTACACACCTTGAAGCTTCTGAGGGCTTTTGGCTATGAAGGCTCTGTTACACAGCATGATTTGTTATCATTCAATAAGCTAGACCAGCTTCTTTACATGACACACTCAGCAGCATTCCAAGAGTTTGAAAATAGTAGCTGTAAGGGTCTCCTGAGCTGGCGAATTGAGTGCTGCTCTTCCGCCCTGGAGCTGCTGCACCGCTGCCGGGATCATGGTGTTCTACTTCACCAGCAGCAGCGTTAACTCATCAGCTTACACTATTTACATGGGAAAGGATAAATATGAAAATGAAGATCTAATAAAGCGTGGCTGGCCTGAAGATATTTGGTTTCATGTGGACAAACTCTCTTTGGCTCATGTATACCTTCGATTACATAAGAGGGAGAAGATAGAAGACATTCCAAAGGAAGTCCTGATGGACTGTGCCCACCTTGTGAAGGCGAATAGCATTCAAGGCTGCAAGATGAACAATGTTAATGTGGTATATACACCGTGGGCTAACCTGAAGAAAACAGCTGACATGGATGTGGGACAGATAGGCTTTCACAGGCAGAAGGATGTGAAAATTGTGACTGTGGAGAAGAAAGTGAATGAGATCCTGAACCGGTTGGAAAAGACCAAAATGGAGAGGTTCCCTGACCTAGCAGCAGAGAAGGAATGCAGGGACTGGGAAGAGAGGAATGAGAAAAAAGCCCAAATTCAGGAAATTAAAAGGAAAGAAAAGGAAGAGATGAAGAAGAAGCGGGAAATGGACGAATTAAGGAGCTATTCATCATTGATGAAAGTTGAGAACATGTCTTCAAATCAGGACAGCAATGACTCTGATGAATTCATGTGAATGGAGGAAAAGACCTTTGAAAGATGTGAATTGCAGGACAGTTTCGGATGGTCTGATTTCACCTGTATTCAGAGTTACAAAAAAACAACTAAAATTCTACCTTCATTCTGCACAAATACTACCAACGTTGGAGTTAAAAAAAAAAAAAGTGTTCCCTTTTTTGCTGACAGAAAATGATCAGATATTTATAATATATTCGGACTTGAAAACAGCATATAACTTTAGGAAAGTGAAAATATTTTTGCTGAAACATGTCTTGGTACCTCATGAAAGTTGGCTGCCCCTGTTCCTGGGATAGACTTTAGAACGAACCAGCTCTGCAAAGTATTTGTTACTGTGATCTGTCCCTGAAAACAGAGGTCTTGAAAAACTTTTCATATTTCTTAAAATAGCTTCACTTCTGTTAAGAAGAATGTATCAGTGTGTATCAGTGAGCAATATATGCGAATGTTGCCCTCAACCCTGATTTCCTGACTAGAACAAAAATGCTTATGGGTTAAAAAAAAAAAAAAAAAAAAGAAAGAAAATAGTAGCTGTAAGTCATGGCTCCTGAACTTGTGTTACATCATTCTTACCACATTCTTGGGCACAAAGCAAGGCAGAAAGCTATTCCAGATTCAAGAGTGTAGGTAAATACATTTTACCTCTTAATAAAAGGAGTAACAAAGCCATTGAATAGGGATATACATACCAGGATGTGAAATTCGTAGCCCTTAATCTACACATACCAAATCATCTTAAGAAGGAGAATCATGGGTTTTGAATTTTTAAAAGTTTATTCTGGCTATTGTGAGGTGAATGGATTTTACTGGGACATAACATCAGGGAGAAAGATTAGTTCCAAAAGAAAGACCAATTTCTTAGAGATTTTTAATAAATAGCACTAGATATTTCTGAGTGAACACTATCAGGGACATTGTTACAAAAATAGACAAGGTGCTGTAATATAATCTGGACTGGTTATCTTTCTGGACTCAATCCATCCTAGCTAAAGAAAAATGAACAATGATAAATCTCTATTGGAAAAGGGCTTCAGAAGAAAATGTTCAGAATCATAACCTCAAAAATATAATCAATGAGTTCACACAATTTATATCTACAGTGGAGAAAGTCAAATGTGTATAGTCACTATTAAGAAAGTATTCTAATAAAAGCAAATTGTTTAAAATGCAATTTATTGTCCATTGGTTTCTCCTTAAATTTTATAAAAGTTGGATTACTACTTTGCAAAGGAACTCTGAGTTTGTACTCCTTGAAAGTCAAAAAAGATATTCCTGTGACCTAATTAAAATGTAAAACTTAAGAATTGGATGAATCAATTTACAGTCATGAAGAACTGATAATGAGAATGCTGTTTCTAAAAATGGCTCCATTAGAAAGATAAAGGGGGTTGATGTTGTATGTGATGACGTGAAATGATATGCTGTTCTACCACAAAGAAAAGGTAACAAATGAAGCAGCCAGGGAAAAGAGAAAGAATCCATTAATTCTAAATAAAGAATTACAGAGAATTGAGCTCAATAAAGATATTTGGAAAAGCAACTCAAAAAATGCTGAATCTTTTCAATTATCTAGTGCATATATTTTTAATATTAATTCCCAAAATGGATGAGGGTATAGAATGACAAACACTCTCCTACAGTGCTGAGGAAGGCATAAATTGTTATGGTCTTGAAAGATTTTGGCAAGATGTATTTCTAACCTTTAAAAGCTTATATTTTTGACTCAATAACTCCAATTATAGAAATGTCTTAAGGAAAGAGAGATTCACATGCAAAAATATTCATGGCATTTCAAAGGCAAAAAAAAAATGGAACCTAAATTGCCAACAGTGGATAGTTAAATAAATAATGATGCCATAACACAAAGAACTACCATACAGTTATTAATTATGTAAGAAACATAATCATATGGGAGAGGGTGCTTTTTACTATGGAGCAGTGAACGAGTTGAAAAATCCTATCCCCAAAACAACTAAAAGTTTGGATAAATGACTGATAACAACCTTTTAAGGGTTATGGAAATTGACCTAATGCAAACAACATATTGAGAAGAGTTTATTCACAAAAATTCACTGCAATTCAATTAAGAACTGTAGGAGTCTATGGTGTTCTGGCCCGAGGCTGTCCCCATCCCCCATGAGCTCAGTCAGAACAGTAGTGATACCAGTATGGGGCTGGCTGTGAAACTGCAATAGCAACTTTATTGGTACTGAGGGCCTACTTGATTTATAGCACAGGATGGAAAACACATACTCAGGGACAAATAGGGAAGATCTGTAGCTTTGCTAACCAGAGGCTGTAGTCCCTGTTGGGGTGGGTATCAGATTGGAAGGCAGGCTAGAAAATTAACAGAGAAATCCTGGAAACAAGCAAATCATGGAAAAGCTCAATAAGCAGTCCACACATACTTGGTTGACTCATCCAAATACACAGGAGAGACTGAAAAAAAAAAACAGGTTATTTAAATAACTCAGGCCAGCTGAGAAACTGTATGCTTGTATAAGGAAGACTTGAGGACACAAAGTCTCTACATATTCCTAGTTGACTGAGAGACTATGCAAATGTACACAAGAAAACTAAGAGAGCCCTGAGGAAAATAAAAGCTAGAAACTTGAAAACTTCCTGAACTTTAAAATAAATCTCTCAAGCCACACACAAATCTACTGGCAAAGGATGGAGGACTTACTGACTCAAGGTGTTTGATAAAAACTCTGATCAAGCGTTGCCAAACAACTAAGCCGTGTACAAATAAGAGTTACCTACAGGAAGTCGGGAAGATAAAATTCAAATTAAACAAGATGAAATGAAATCATTTTTCAAGGGATGCCTGGGTGGCTCAGGGGTTGAGCACCTGCATTCGGCCCAGGGCATGATCCTGGAGTCCTGGGATCGAGTCCCACATAGAGCTCCCTGCATGGAGCCTGCTTCTCTCTCTGCCTATGTCTCTTCCTCTCTTTGTGTGTCTCTCATGAACAAATAAATAAAGTCTCAAAAAAAGAAAGAATTTTTCAATGAAGTAAAATAAAAACAGAGTATAAATACCAGTGACCACAGAGTGCAAGGGAAAGAGATACCACAGATTAAGTCCAGGAAAGCCACTTAAATAGGAAAATGAATAAAACATCAACAACTGTTAGAAGAATAAAAACAAAAACAAAATCCAGACTTGCTAAATATATAAAATATCCACTATTTAAAGAAAAATTGTGAAACAATATGGAAATGTGAGTCATATTCAGGGGGGAAAAGGCAAACAGAAGGAGCTACCTCTCATTGGACACAGATTTTGAACTAAGCAGATAATTATTTCAAAGCATCTATTATAAGTATGTCTTTTAAAAAAATAAAAAAAACCATATCTAAAGAATGAAATAAAGGTGTGATGATAATGTCTCATCAAATAGAGAATACCAATAAAGAGACACAAAACAGGCAAAGAACCAAATAGAAATTCAAGCGTTGAAAACCACAGTAACCAAAATGAAAATTGTACTATAGTAGCTGGTATGAAAAAGAATCAGTGAACTCAAAGATCTGTTAACAGAGACGCGGTCTAAAAAATGAAAGGGAAAGGGATGGATGAAAATGAACAGTACATCAGAGAAACGTGGGACAGCATAGGTACTCCAATGTACATGTAATGGAGGAGAATAAAGAAGGAATAACACCTGAAAATATCCCCAGATTTGAAGAAAAACAAACCTAAAAAGCTTAACACACTATAAGTAGGATAAAAGGAGAAATCTATATCCTAATACAGCATTGTCAAAATGTTAAAATCGAGACAAAGAGAAAATCTTGAAAGGGTGAAGAAAAACGTGACTCATTATGTGCAAGGGAACCCCAATAAGAATCATATTTGACTTCTCACAAGAAGTTATGGAGAACAGGAAGCAGAGGAGTGTCATTCTCAAAGTGCTGGAAAAAAAAACAACAACCAAGAATCTTATAGCCAGAAAAACTACATATGAAAGCAGAGAGAGAGAGAGAGAGAGAGAGAGAATATTCCCAGATAAACAAAACCTATAAGAGTTTTGGCTAGCAGACCCTGCTTATAAAACATAAGTTCTTTAGGCTGAAAGCAAATGAACCCAGATGAAAATTTAAATTCACACACAAGAAAGAATATACTAAAAGTAATTATGTAGGGAATCATACAATTGAATAAAAATATTACAAATTTAATGATACTAATGGGTCTACAGCATATAAAAATGTACTGTATTTGACAATAATGATATGCAGGCAGTTGGTGGGAATAAATGTTCAGTAGTGTAAGGAAATGACAAGAGATGATAATGAATCCACAGGTAGAAATTAAGAGAATCAGAAATGTAAATAAGAAGAGAACCAATGTAAATAAATGCTAGATCTTTTTTCTTCTCTTGGTCCCTTTAAGACACAAAATTATATAACATTATAATTACAAAAATGTATTGTTGAGATTTAGCATACACAGATGTAATGTGTATATAGATAACAGCACCGAGTAGGGGCAGAAGGGAACAGAGCTATTTAGGAGTAATAACTTTTCTATATCACCCTGGAATTTAGTTATTGTAAGTCTGAAGTTGATTCTGATCAGATAAGTAAGCTCTAAAGAAACTTGTTGGAAAAAATACATATCATGTAAATACCATTAATAAATAAAGATGTCCTAGAAAATATTCACATAATGCATAAAAAACAATAAATGAGGAAAAGAGAAACAAAAAGACATGAAGCATATAGAAAATAAAAAGCAAAATGACAGATATAAATGCAAAGTTACCAATAAAAATATTAAATGTGAATGGATGGATCCTTCAAATTAAAATTCAGAGATTATCAAAATGGATAAAAGTGATGCAACCATATTCTGTATATAGGAGATGCACCTAAGATTCAAAGATATAATTTTTATTAAGATTTATTTATTTGACTCTGGGAAACGAACTAGGGGTGGTGGAAGGGGAGGTGGGCGGGGGGTGAGGGTGACTGAGTGATGGGCACTGAGGGGGGCACTTGATGGGATGAGCACTCGGTGTTATTCTATATGTTGGCAAATTGAACACCAATAAAAAATAAATTTATATATAAAAAAGATGTATTTATTTGAGAGAGAGAGTGCATACACAAGTGGGGAGAGGGACAGAGAGAGAATCTCAAGCAGAGTCCCCACTGAGCAGGGAGCCACACGCAGGGCCCAATCTCATGAGCCTGAGATCATGACCTGAGCCAAAATCAAGAGTCGGACACCTAACTAACTGAGCCACCCAGGTGCGACAAGATACAAATTTTTAAAAGAAAAATTTGGGAATATATACCACACAATCTTAAGAGAGCAGGACTATCTACCAATTACTGACAAAACAAATTTCTTTAAAGTTACTAGAGGTAAAGTGGATATTTTTTTTATTTATTTTTTTATTGGTGTTCGATTTGCCAACATATAGCATAACACCCAGTGCTCATCCCATCAAGTGCCCCCCTCAGTGCCCGTCACCCAGTCACCCCCACCCCCCGCCCACCTCCCCTTCCATCACCCCTAGTTCATTTCCCAGAGTTAGGTAAAGTGGGTATTTTATAATCATGAAAGGGTCAACTATTTAGAAATATGTAATGATTCATAAACATACATGCCCAAAATTTAAAAAGTAAAAACTTACAAAATTGAGGGGAGAGGTGGACAATTCAACAATAATAAAAATGTCTTTTTTTAAGATTTTATTTATTCATTCATGAGACACAGAGAGAGAGAGAGAGAGAGAGAGAGAGAGAGAGGCAGACACACAGGCAGAGGGAGAAGCAGGCTCCAAGCAGGGAGCCCGACGTGGGACTCGATCCCGGGTCTCCAGGATCACACCCTGGGCTGAAGGTGGTGCTAAACCTCTGAGCCACCCAGGGATTCCCAAAATTTCAATTCCCCACTGTCAACAACGGATGAAACAACTAAGCAGAAGATGAATAAGTAGATAAGAAACTTGAATAATGTTACAACCAACTAGACATCTATAGAAAGCTCTACCAATACATTTAAAAAGCTTGAAATTGTGCATAGTATGTTCTCTGATCACCATGGAGTAAAATTAAAAATTAAAAAGGAATTTGGGTGATTATTATATATGAAAGTTAAATAGTATACTGCTAAATTATCAATGATCGAAAAAGATATCACAAGGGAAATTAAATTAGTAAATACTTAAGAGATGAAAGTAAATGAAGATACAACATAATAAGACTTATTTGATATAGGGGCACCTGGGTGGCTCAGTCAGTTAAGCGTCTGCCTTTGGCTCGGGTCATGATCCCGGGGTCCTGGGATGGAACCCCACATCATCTCCCTGCTCAGCGAGGAGTCTGCTTCTCCCTCTCCCTCTGCCACTACCTCTTCTTGTGCTCTCTCGCTCTCTCTCTCTCTGTGTCAAACAAATAAAATCTTTTTTAAAAAGCTTATTGTATATAGCTAAAACAGTGCTTAGAGGGAAAGGTATAGGCATAAACACTTACATTTTAAAAAGAAATATTTAAAAAAATAACCTAACAGGTATACCTTGAAGAGTCCTGTAAAGAAGATTAAATAGAGAATAAAAGAGTAGAGAAAATCAACAAAAGCACAAGTTACTACTTAGAGAAGTTAAAATTGATCAACCTTTAGCTAGACCGACCAAGCATAACGAAGAAAAAATACTCAAATATGAACTATTTTTTTTTATCTCTGGGAGGTGCTATTTTATGATTTTTGTTTTTATATTTTTCTGTATTTTCTGACTTCTTATACTGATTATATATTACAACTATTATAAAAAATATCAGTGGAGGAGTTAGCCATAAATAATAAGGACAGTAGTTGTCACAGTGAATATCTGTTATTCCCTCATTGAGCAAATATGTATGAAACAGCTACTCTGACGGAAGCCCTATGGTAGTGAGGGGAGAAAGAGAATGGAAATGTGAACAGGAATTTGACCCCTGCCCTTGAGCAAACATTGTGGCCAACCCTGCACTGGGAATGTGAGGGCATCATGGGAACCCATAACTCCCAGCTCCCGTGATATCGTTCTTCCTTCCAACTACCCACCTGACTTGAAGTTCATAACGCTAAAACAAAAGGACGGGGGATAGGCAAGAGTTTTGAATGCACTCATAGAGAAGCTGGTATTTTGGATAGGTCTTCATCAAGAATAGTTCAATCCAAAAAAAAAAAAAAGAATAGTTCAATCCTGGCAGGGGAAATGGTATACAGAAGGCATGCCAGAAGCACGAGAGAACACTGAGGACTGTCCCCTTGAGTGATAGGAAGTTGACGTGCACAAGTAAATGGGGGGTGCAAGGGAAGAAGCTGAAGGGTAGGCTTGGGTCAGAGTAAGGAGGACCGTGTTGCCCCTGCTATGAATTGCAGGCTTTGTTCTGAAAGATATTAACAGACATTTGTTTGGAAAAAGGGACGTAACACAGTCTGACTTGAGCCTTAGAGATTTTCAGGGCTACCTACTACTGGAGAGAATCAGCATTATTATTCTTTTTTCCTGCTTACTTAGGAGTTTTTGTCTTAAGCCGGTAAAAACAAAACTGTGATAATAAACTCCATGTGTTGTATTTCTCTAAGAGACTTCTTGTAAATTAATACGTTAAATCCCCAAGAATGGGACTAAAGTGACATTACAAATTAGGATTACCATGTGCTACAAAGGAAGGAAATAACTTACAAATTGTTTAAGAGGCTCTAGAGAGAGAGGAAGTTGTTTAAGACAGCACAGAGTCTTGAGAAAATTATGCTATGGCCCTATTCTGTTTTTTTGGTTCTGTTGTTTAAATTTTAACCATTACTGTGTTGTCTCCTTGTATAGCTACACGGAATAAAAAAGCTAAATGGTTAATGTAAGCACTGGAGATAATACGCCTTGTAGTGTTGATTTAAAAGTGATAATAGCTCAAAGTTGTTCAAAGCTAACAATCAGAGAATGAGGTATCCCTTGGAATAGGAATAATATTAATAATAATATATGTGCTGCCAAAGCGAGCACAGTAATATTAATAATAATATTAACAGCTCTCACTTATGTGTTATCATATATCAGGCATGGTTCTTAGTTAAGGTGACCACATAAATTCTCATCTAAACAAGGATACTTTCGAGAGTGAAAGGGCGGCACTAATAACATTTACACACGTGCAGTAGGTGATATTTAAATGTCACATAGAGAAATCAAAGACAGGTCCCTGCTGTCTAGAGGCTCATAAGCCCAGTGATGTTTTTTGCTATGATCTTGAGGTTCAGTTGCTTATTGGTGCCAAAATGCCTGTGCTTTCCAAAAGACAGGTGGAACTTTTTTTTCATGGCTACTGCCCTGTGTTCTGGGCCCTTCTCCCCAGTCCCTGACATGTGGCTTTGAAGCCATTGACTTATACTAAGACACTACTGTAAACCGTCAGGGTTTAACATCAGGACTGGGCCTTCCCATAGCCAAGCAAAGCCTGTGGTTGAGCTTCTCTCTTTTGAAAGGCCTTCACCTTAAAAACGTTTCAGCAATCAGCCTGAATGGCAGTGAGAAAAATAGATTAGGCAAAAGGAAAAGTCACAGTAGTAAATCCTCTTGAGGACGGGGATTGTCTCCTTGGGTTGGAGGAGAGGTAGCCAGTGAACTGACACTTGAATCCTTTGGGATATCCTTTGCTTCATGTGTCCTCTATATCATGGGAGCTTAAAAATGGTCACCTTAATATTCTGAGCAGTATCACGCAGCTGCAGAGATTTGGCAAGGCCTACGCTGGGTGATGCAAACCTTAGAGCTATGGCGTCATACCACTTGTAGCAAATTCCCTTGCTTTCAGGAACATTGACTTCATTTTAATTTTTAGTGTAAATATTGAAAACCTGTAACTGTCTTCTAGGGGACTATGGAATTGCAAAGTCAGACCACGCCCACATCACGGAAGTGGGTGGATGTTCACCATGGTCAGGCTCCTTCAGTGGATTTAAAAAATAAAAAAATTCATTGTGATATAGTTCACTTACCAGATTCACAACTTGAAAGTGCACACCCTAGTGGTTTTAAGTATATTCACAAAGTTGTACATGACCACGAAAGTATAGCTTAATACTATCTCATTTTAGGACATCTTCTCATTTAGGACATCTTTAGGACATGATTATATATTTCCTTGATAAATAGCTTCAAGGGTCTCATGTGTGTAAAACATGTTGCTGAACATGGTTAAGAAATGTGCTATACTTGTGATTTGCTTAACTTTTTCAGAGAAACCCTCCTGACCTCTTAAGTCTGGATACCCCCAAAAGAAATCCCATTCCTCCACGAATGGTTGTTAAATACAACAGGTTCTCTTAGGTAGTGAGGACTTGAAGTTCCAGAAATTTGCCTCAAATCACTCTCTTATTTGTTCATGAAATCAGTGGTTCCAGTAATAGGCTCATGAATTTATTCATTCATGGAAAATTTATTGAGTGCCTACTATTTACCAGGCACCGTGCTAGGTGTTGAGAATATAACAGTAAACCAGACAGCCATAATTTCTACACTACTGGACCTTACAATCTCGTGAAAGAAAAAGACATTAACTCTACTAGTAAAGAATAGAATTAAAATGTCTTTCCTTTAGGAAAAGGAAATGCATAGCAAGCATCAGGGAGTTTAGAGCTGGGAGTCAGGTGAAGTTTTTTAAAAAATATCCATGTTTTTTAGAAATAATTTGGGCAGCCCGGATGGCTTAGTGGTTTAGCGCTGCCTTCAACCCAGGGTGTGGTCCTGGAGACCCAGGATCACGTCCCACGTCAGGCTCCCTGCATGGAGCCTGCTTCTCCCTCTGCCTGTGTCTCTGCCTCTCTCTCTCTCTCTCTCTCTCTCTCTATATATATATATATATATATATATATATATATATATGTGTGTGTGTGTGTGTGTGTGTGTGTGTATCTCTCATGAATAAATAAATTAAATCTTTTTAAAAAAGAAATATTTTTAAGAGATGAGGTTTTTTAACCCCCGTGTATTTGAGGTTAAGGCTTTTTTAGAGTATTAGGCACCTATCTAGTTCTTTTTTTAAGGTTGTATTTATTTATTTTAGAGAGGGAGCATGGTGGGGGGCAGAGGAAGACAGAGAGAGAGAACCTCAAGCAGACTCCGCATTCAGTGTAGAGCCTGACTCAGAGCTCGATCTCACAATCCTGAGATCATGATAGGAGCCAAAATCAATAGTCAGATGCTTAACCGACTGAGCCACCCAGGGGCCCCAAATTTATCTGGTTCTTAAATGTGCCACATGGCTCAATTTATTTATTCCTATTCCTTAACGGGAGCTTCTGTGCTTGTTCATCCACTTAGATAACGTGTTCTGGTTCACTGGCTTCAGTTCTCTATCAGATAAGGTGCCTTTGGACAATATTTGTAAGCCTCTTTTAGCTCCAAAAGAACAGCGCTCCAAAATAAAGACCCCTCCTGAAGTGCTGCCTAAGGTGTGGTGATAGATTTAAATGAAATTCTGGGTTTTTTTTCTGCCTCAAGAACAATTTCAAAAATCATCTTCAGTGAATTTCCTAAGCAATTCAGAAGTATCCGTTTTCTTTTCTATACCCCAGGATGTCAGTTTTGCATCGAAATGAACTGAAATGCGATGCTGCAAGCATACGCCATTTGAAACCTATTCCCAGAAGGATGGTTGTGAAAAACATGCATTCGTGCACTTAGTGAAAATGGGCACAAATGACAGACATGCACACTTGTGTACATACCTGCACACATGTACCCAGACATGCAAAAAATCCCTTTCTGGGAAGGGGAACAGCTAACTTAAAATCAAAAGTTGAGGACCAACAACAAAGCTGTTTGCAGAAGCAGTTTCAGGTAGCTAGAGATGCCAGAGATAAATAGGCGTATATAATTAGTGAATTCTCTATGTGTCTATGTGTGCATGGGTGGGGATATTTGTTCAGATTTATAACTTTTTAAATAGTATCCAATGCTTAGGCCAACAATTATACTGCCATGATTATATACTTTCCTTGATAAATATCTTCAAGGGTCTCATGTGTGTAAAACATGTTGCTGAACATGGTTAAGAAACGCGTTATACTTGTGATTTGCTTAACTTTTTCAGAGAAACCCCCCTGACCTCTTAAGTCTGGATAAAATCCCCCTGCTCTGTACTTTTACACTGGTCAGTGACTCCAAATTCTCCTGTCATTACATTCATCGGGCTATATTGCAATTACTTCTTCAACGTCTGTCTTTCCTGCCAGGGTGTGAGTTACCTGAAGAAATGAATGAATAAGTGCCAAGAAAATTTAAAAACTGAAACCCTAATTCTGAGGGGCTTGGCTTCTTGAAGTGGTTTATAAGATCTCCTCCTTGGAGGGCACCTGAGCGGCTCAGTCAGTGAAGCATCTGCCTTTGGCTCAGGTCATGATCTCAGGGTCCTGGGATCGAGCCCACATCGAAATCCCTGCTCAGCAGGAAGTCTGCTTGTCCCTCTCCCTCCCTTTGCTCATGCTCTCTCTCTCAAATAAATAAATATAATCTTTAAAAAAGCTCCCCATTGTTGTAATGACACCTCTTTATTTATTCAATTTCAAAAGCCTCCATCCTACTTGCTAATTTGTTTTTGAAAAACTTCATGACACACTGTGGCATGAGTGGAGACCTGTTCGTTTTGGTGTCAATTCATTGGATGTCTCCCTTGTGCCAGCCATGCCGGGAGCACAGCACTGAGCAAGATCATGGAGTAGTATGTACTATGTAGCTGGCCAAGCTTTCTAAGAGGGAAGTACAAGGTGCCGTGGGGGCTCATAGCAGGGGCACCCAAGTGAGACTCTAATGTGTGCTCAACTAACTGAAGGTAGTTCATTATGCTTACATATACCTGTGGGCAATAATAGGAAACCAGAAATTAAAATCATTAGCCTAGCATGCTTACTAGTTAACAAATTTCTCATCTTGCCTTGCTAGCCCTCAGAAGGTCCAATGAATTAATAGAAAATTCTCCTGGCAAATTTTTAGAAATAAAAAATAATCCATGCATCTGTATCTTTGATTCTATTCCTAGAGGTAGTTTAGTGCTCTTGTGTCTTGATACTTTCAGGATAATATGAGAATAGTATCTAAAACCAAAGTCTCGCCTTTCAAATTTTTTTAATGTTCTTTCAATAGATATCTTTCCAATAAGCAATCTGTGTCTATTTCAGGAATCATGGCAAACAGCATTGGCTTAGTATTAAACTGGCTGGGGGGGGGGGCGGGAAACAGCCATGGAAGAGCCTGGGCTCATTTTAAATATTGTCTTTTATAGAGAGCACTGTGTGTGCTTCCACACTTTCTCGCTTTCTGAACATACTGGCTGCTGGTTGAGGCAGGAAGAAGGGATAGTTTTCAAGAGATCATTAAATCGTGGTAAACATTCACAGATTTCTCCCACTCCTCTCCATTCATCTGCATCATGGTGTGCCGAAAGCTGTTTTTCATGCTTCTGGGAAGCAAGCATCATGTCTTTGGTTAATAGTTCGTGTCATCACCACCCAGGAATGAAACTTTTCAAATCAAAGAAAATTTTAAATGATGCAACGGAAATCAAGAAAAATCTAGGACTGATTTGGGGTGGAAAATCATTCATATAAATTTATAGTCTTGAAAGAAATTGCAGGGTAATTTTTTCCAATGTTAAAATTTTAAAAACTGTAATTTGGAACAAATTAAATTTTAAAGACATTAAAAACTCCTACAAATGGAAATTCGCAAACTGGAACGGTATAGAAAACTCAACTCAATGTCAAAAATATTTCTTAACATCCAGCAAATCTGTACTTTCTAAATATCTCGATTGAAATAATGAATAAATATTGGAATTCCATCTTTGAATGTCATATGCTTGATCTTCAGGTTTTCAAATATAAACTGTTTATGAAGACAGAGGAAAGTATATGCATATATTTATCCATACATATAAATATATATGTACATATGTATGTATATGTACACAAACCACAAAGTACATGTGTGCACATATGTGTATATGAAAAGAACTTGTAAATTGTAATTGCAGTGAGAATTTAGTGACGATTGGATAGGATACACTTAACGCCAGTTATATATCCTTAAGGATAGATTTCTGCATGTGATTTTGCATTTCATTGGTTGCAATCATAAATCGTAAGCATTGCAGATGCTTTGAGTTTTTATAGGGCAGGAGCTCCCAATTACCATTTCAGCATTGTGTCAGGTAATACTGCCAAAGACACAAAATCTGAGACTCTTAGGGATGTCGGCATCCTCCTATATAATATAGGATAACATCATTTTAATGGTGTAATTGAATAAAATGACATTCAACTTCAGAGCGTGAGGCAGGTAGCGCCAAGTTGCAAGGACAGGCCTAACTGTATGAAGCCAACCCAGCCACGTAAGCCACTGTACATTAATGGCAGTTCTGTTACAGAATGAGGACAGATTGCCCTTTATATCTTTTCAAATTATTTATATGTATCCGTGGCATACATGCAGTCTGGCAGCTTCTTCACCAATGTGTGTGTACATGATATGCCTTAAGTGTTTTGTATTATACGTGCTTGGCAGAGGAAAAGTATCATAATGTCTCAAAGACAACTGGGCAGGCACCGTTGCCTATCTCATAAATTTTCCTGTTACTTGGTGGTATAAAATGTGTCATTTTGTATGTCAAACTTATTCTTCCTCTTATCAAGTCAGAATACTATTGTGATGGGGAAAAAGTCACAGGCTTTTATAGTAGAAAAGGCCTGCATTCCAGTCGCTGCTTTGCCAGGACCAGCTGGGCTCAATTTCACCAACTCTGAAATAGGGACAATATTAACAGCAGAAAAAACTTGTGTCAGAAAAACATGACTCTGAAACTCACTTAATCATAAGGAAATGCATTATTTCTCATCACAAGAAGTCGTGGAGTAGGGCAGCCTCCAGGCAAGGTGTGTCAGGGTTTGGCTCCACTTCTTTGCATCCTCTCCATCCTCTTTCCTCTATTGCCTTTACTTCCCCCAGGGTCAGAGCAGTGTGTCTGCAGCATATCGAGGCATCACATGCAGACCAGTCAGTATCAGATAAAGAAATGTGTGGGAAATATCAGAAAGGGAGACAGAACATGAAGACTCCTAACTCTGGGAAACGAACTAGGGGTGGTGGAAGGGGAGTAGGGTGGGGGGTGGGGGTGACTGTGTGACGGGCACTGAGGGGGGCACTTGACGGGATGAGCACTGGGTGTTATTCTGTACGTTGGCAAATTGAACACCAATAAAAAATAAATTTATTATAAAAAAAGAAGAAGAAGAGAGACCATTTCTCCTAGTATCCCCTTTTCACGAGAGAAACTCTCACAAAAGAAGTCCCTCAGGTTTCATTGGCCAGAATTAGATCATATGTCCACTTCTGATGCCTATTGACATGGGAACCGGGACTTCCCTGGGAGCTAAGCAGACCATGGGGTTGGTTGTCTCCTACCACGTTACATGGGGGGTTGGGGGCTAGGTGTCGGAACAAACTATGAGTACTTTTTGGAAAGAAAGAAAAAGAAGAAAGAAAGAAAGAAAGAAAGAAAGAAAGAAAGAAAGAAAGAAAGAAAGAAAGAAAGAAGAAAGAGAGAGAGAAAGAAAAAGAAAGAAAGAAAGAAAGAAAGGAAGGAAGGAAGGAAGGAAGGAAGGAAGGAAGGAAGGAAGGAAGGAAGGAAGAAGGAAGGAAGGAAGGAAGGAAGGAAGGAAGGAAGGAAGGAAGGAAGGAAGGAAATGGAGGCTGAGTGGGTCAATGACTGGAAAGCACCTTCATAGGGTGCTCTGAGTAGTAAATGAAACCGTGTATTATGGGAAGACTATCCTTATGTGTCTGACACAAAGGAAACACTGAAAGCTACTGATATCACTGTTGTTGCTGCTGTTGTTGTTGTTGTTGCTATTATTATTAAGCTCTAGGTGAAACAATCTAATAGGAACCATGCTTGGATGGCTGGAATTCATAACTTCATTACTTACTATCTCCATGACTTGGACTCTATACGAAGGATTGGAAGACTTTTTCTCCAAAGAAAAGCAAATATTTTAAGCTCTGTGGGGAACATAGTTTTTGTTTGTTGTTGTTGTTGTTGTTGTTGTTGTTTTGTCACATACTTTGCTTTACTTTATCCAACCCTTTAAACATGTCAAAACCATTCTTTGCTCTCACATGGTACTAAAAAAAAAAAAAAAAAAAAAAGACCAGTAGTGGGTTTTCCAGCCCCTAACTTAAAGCAGCTACTCTCAGGGCACCTGAGTGGCTTGGTCAGTTGAGCTGATTTCAGCTCAGGTCTTGATCTCAGGGTCCTGGGATCGAGCCCCACATCGGGCTCCCTGCTCATCGGGGAGTCTCTCTATCACTTGAGGATTCTCTCTATTTCTCTCCCCTCCATCCCTTCCCCTACTTGTGTGTCTGCAAGCTCATGGGTGCACTCTCTCTCTCAAATAAATAAATCTTTAAAAAAAATAAAGCAACTATTCTTTAGCTTCTCTGTGCCCCAGTTATTCCATCTGTACCATGGGCTTACTTGTAGTGCTTCCTTTGGAGGGTTGTGCGGTGGTGAGGATTAAATAATTTATGTATACAAGTTAGAACCAGGACTGACAGATGGCACTCAATAAATATTAGTGATCGGGGTGACGGTGGTGCTCGTGGTTTTAATGCACCACGTGTGCTCATCAACCGACAAACAAATTCAGAGGTAAAGCACACCAACAACCACAAGTGACTACATGATAAGCTAGTAACAGACTCTGTGGAGTTAAGGTATGTAACAAGTGACACAGAACTGGCTTCCAGGGAGAGGAAGCTTGGCACACGTATGCGTCAGGCAGACCTGGGTTTCAATCTACTTCTACTTCTTTGCAGTTGTGGTGACCTCGGGGAAATCATTGCCCCTCTCTGTACCTCACGTTCCTCATCTATCAAAATTAGATACAAATAAGGCCTGCCTCGGGATTGATCTGAGCACTAAATAGGATGCACATCAAGAACCTGGCACATGGCAAGCGCTCAGAAAATGGCAGTAACTATCATTTTCCACTCTCTTTTCATTTATATTAAATGCCTCTGAGGCTTTGTCTTCAAAATAGCCAGTCCACTGCACAGTGGAAAATAGCAATTTCTGGATTGTGATTTGACTATTGGTTTTGACTGCCATAGCCAATCCAGTAACTGAGAACAACCACTGTATGTAGAAAAACAAGAACTGACTGGTTAATTAAGCCTTAAATGATGATCCAATAGCCTTGCGTATATACACAGCTTGATTATGATTTCTTTCAGTTATGTACTGCCTTCCTTAATATAACTGACAGGAAAATGATTGAATTTTAATTATTCAATTTTAAACTTTATGCCCAGAGGCTACTAAGCTTCAGTTTAACTTTGAACTGAGCTGATTGGGCATTCCCACCCCAACTAGGCTAATACTCCATTTCACCTGCTTGTCTTACATGCCTGCTAATACAGATACTAATTTAGGTAAATCTTGGAGCTCCTGACAAAAGCCATCCAGATCTGGGACAAGAAGTCCCACCATAGGGACGCCGGGGTGGCTCAGCAGTTGAGCCTCTGCCAAAGCTCAGGGCGTGACCCCAGAGTCCTGGGATCGAGTCCCACATTGGGCTCCCCGCAAGGAGCCTGCTTCTCCCTCTGCCTATGTCTCTGCCTCTCTCTCTGGGTCTCTCATGAATAAATAAATAAAATCTTTTTTAAAAAGTCACACCATAATGTGGATATTATATATATATTGAAGACACGGGGGGCAAGGTAGCAGAGGGATGCTGTTTGCAAAGAAATTGAAAGGAGAAATGTATAGTTCTGAATTTCCTTCAAGTATCAAATTTGACTTTTAACGTAATATGGACTAACATTGCAAAGCTACCTACTTGTGCCGCACACAGTTGAGGGAGCTGAATCATGTAGAGGCCAAGTAACTTATCCAAACTCATGTAACTAATCATGTATCAAGGAACAAGTCAGCTGGCCCTCCCTACCAATTATCCATTCAGTTTTTGTGCTGAATCAATGACATATTAAACTGTAGTCTCTCAAATCCTCCCAAAATACTTAAGCAGTGTCCCATTTATAACTCTCTTGTTTCAGCCTGTTTAGCCCTCAAGGATAAGAATAACTAATATTTACCAAATTACTGGGATTAGCTATTTAATAAGAAAATTTGATCCCTCTATGCTCTGTAGGTTCCTAGAAGGTGAGAACCATGTCTGCCTTGTTTACTTCTATAATCCCCAGTGTCTAGAGAAATGCTTGGAACATTTTAGATATTTAATATGTATTTCTTAGATGAATGCAAATTCGAAATCCTAGAAAAAGGAACATGAGATTTAAACTTCTGACCTTGACTCCTTCACAATGAAGCATCAGATACCTGAGAGCACTGAAAGCAATTCAAGGTCTACCTCACTTAACCTTTAGGGAGTAGATTGCTGCAAATCCCAGCTGAGGAATGCTCCAGCATAGGGAGAATTGTCCTACAACGAATGGTTCACTCAGTGAACCCATGGTTCACAAATGCTCCACTCAGATCTCCCTCTTTCAGAACTGAAAGACCTATTCCTCCAACTGCTGGGAGTACTGGCTGTAGCATCACCCTCAATTGTTAGCTCTCAATGGAAATTGCCTCCGCTGAAGAGATCCACCTTGGCCAAAGTCACAGCCTCTCCCTGAAGTAGCCAATACCCAGTGAATACTCACTGAAGGGGTATAAAAACCTAGTCCCCTTGCCCAAGCTCAGACAACTCTAAAGGGCCTTCCTAGCTTCAAAACACCTTATATTTCATTTACTCCTCACAATAGCCCAGAGAGGTAGTGATCACTGAGGATACCAGAATTGGCATAAAACAGGCAAATGACAATCCTGGGATGGATATGCAAGTCTTCTGATTCTGATTTTTTCCCTACAATACTGTCCTACCTAGTTTTTAGTGTCTAACGGCTATATGTCAATAAAGACCTCCCTATGTTGTTTATACCATCTGTCTTCTAAACATGTCTGAAATGCCTTACCTCCTATGATTAGGTCTTCAGCCTTCTGTTAGAAGAAATTATTCTCTATTAAAGCGCAAATATAGAGAACTATACTTTTTTTTTTTCAAATCCTTGACCCAGTAATTCAATTCTTGAGAATGATTTAACTGAAGCAAACTACTAAATACGTGAGCCACGTGGTGCAGAATGTTCTGTGATAACAAAAAGAAAAAGAAAGAGAAAACAAATTCTGGAAATAATCCAAATGCCCAGCAAGAGGGGAGTAAACTTCAGTATATCAAAGTCTAGAACAGTGGTTTTCAGACCATAGATTGCAATCCACAGGGAGTGGTAAAAATATTGTAGTTGATCAAAACCAGCATTTTTTTTTAATGGAAAAGGTAAAAAAGAAAACAGAATGAAATGGAATAAAAGGAATGAAAAATATCAGAGTGCATCACCTCTTGTGAAGGTCACATGTAACCTTATTTCTATGTAAATATGTATGTGTGTATGTGCACCTATGTATGTTTACCAAGTACAATGTAGAATTTATTTCTTAGTGTGGAACATACAAAATTTTTAAGTGTACTGGCCTAGGTTATTATCCATTAATTGAAATTTATTGCAAGAAAAAAAGCACCTTATAGTATTGCTTGAGGCCTTTAAAACTCTATCACCCACCAACTTCTTCCTCTATCCAATCCTGCTTCTTGCTCTACCTTCCCTTCTACCAGTGTTGATCCCAGAGACACTTTTTTTTATTTTTTTATTTTTTTATGATAATCACACAGAGAGAGAGAGGCAGAGACACAGACAGAGGGAGAAGCAGGCTCCATGCACCGGGAGCCCGACATGGGACTCGATCCTGGGGCCTCCAGGATCGCTCCCTGGGCCAAAGGCAGGCGCTAAACCGCTGTGCCACCCAGGGATCCCGAGACACTTCTTAATAAACATTCTACATGTGCATCTCTCTATGTGCCAGCCAACTGGAGAATCCAACCTACAACAGATCCCACCATATTCTCCTTTTTCATTACATACTTTCCAGGCAGGCACTTTTCCCTGGCATTCCAAGTCCTCCCCTTCCCAGGATTTATGTAAATGTTCTAATCAAGTATGGGACACAGCACACAGTATGGGATACAGGCACAAATGGGAAGAGGAAGCTTCTACTCTTTCTTGTTAGATCCAAGCACTGTGGGGTTAATAAATTCCTTCTCCAGACACCTAAGAAATATTTTTCATACTCCCTTTAAGTTAGGAAGAGTGAACACATTCTCCAGGAGAACTAAAGATATAGCCTTCAGTGGCCAGGAACCTCACTATCCTTTTGAAGTCTCAAGTTTTATTCCTAGAGATATTTGTGAATTTGGCATTCAGATCAATAATATGCCATGTTTTTCTTTAAAAGTAATGTCCCCACCAACTTTCTTAAATGAGTAAAATTACCTCTCCAGGAAGGTGAGCATTATTCGCCCCGTGGCTTTTCAAGCAAGAATATATCTTGAGTTAAAATGTGGCCTGTGATCAAAATTCCTGGTCAACTGGTAGAGATATACTGGGGAAATACAGCATACTCATTCTGACTAGTCAGTTTCTACACCTTCCTGCTTATTAAGTATTTTGAATATCATCCCCACCTAAAATATGTGGCTTTTAGGGCAAATGGGTTAGATCACATTTTGTCATACCAATTATTTTTCATTTTCTTCCTTTTAGAGTTTTTTTTCTCTTTCTTCTTTTGCATTTCTTCTACCCCTCCTTCTGTCTCACCTCATTCCTCCATCTCCTCACCTCTGGCCTTCCTTTCTATCTTCATTCGCCACCTGCTTTTTATTTTTTGCTCTCCGTCTACACATCTTTATGACTCTTTTAGGTTAAGTTTGAAGCAGACAGTTTAGTCATGCTGATGCAGGGCTCACATTTTGCATCTTGATTAATATTCAAACTTGGAATTAGGGATCCCTGGGTGGTGCAGTGGTTTGGCGCCTGCCTTTGGCCCAGGGCGCGATCCTGGAGACCCGGGATCGAGTCCCATGTCGGGCTCCCGGTGCATGGAGCCTGCTTCTCCCTCTGCCTGTGTCTCTGCCTCTCTCTCTCTCTCTGTGTGTGACTATCATAAATAAATAAAAATTAAAAAAAAAACTTGGAATTATGCTAAATCCTTCAAACACTGGTTTCAGGTAATCCTGCTTTATGGAATCTAAAAGGCTTGATCAATTAATCTACACAGTACTGTTTAATTCTGGTACTATGATACTTTGGTCAGATTCCTGTCCAATGGCCTAAAGCCCATCGAGCCTAGAACACTTCCCATATCCTGGTTGAGCTCAGAAAGGAGTCTAGGTGAAACATAGTCCAAATTTTGAAGAGTATCATATAAAAATCTAAGTAGCTGTTATATCCATAATAGCTATAGCAACATTATCAACAAAAACAACAATAATAATAGCTAATGTTTTTTGAGTACCACCATAAACCTGGCAATGTGCTATGAGGTCTTCATATATTAAACCACTTAACTTTCACAACACCTCAATGAGACAGGAACTGTCATTTTCCTGTTATTCACAAATGTTGACAATGAAGCTTGGTGAGGTTATGGTTTTTTGCTGAATATCATACATCTATTAAGAGATAAAACCAAGATGTGAACCCATGTAGTCAATCAATAGAAGCACGTTTTCTAGAATCTTCCAAGTTTCCCTCAGCAACATCATAGGGAACCCAATGACTATGCTGTGTGCCAGTTTCAGTACAATGTTGATAGATTGCAGTGTTCTGTATTCTTGCACATACTCACATATACACACATGTAAACATCTATACTGCAATGTAATGCACGCAATCACAGAGACCCCCACCCCATAGAAGTTTTCATAGTCTTGCCAGGTTGACTTGTTTGTCCTCGATACTACCAGAGTCTACACATTCCTTTAGTAAGGATTTATTCCATTATATTCAGTCATAGTTAACACCATCTATTTTCCTAACTACATGATGAATTCTTTCCAAAATGTCTACTCAGTTCACCTTGGGATCAACAGCTCTTAGCATCATGGCTGTTCCATAGGAAGAACTATAGAAATGAAGAAATAGCATAAGGGCAAAAAGAGGGGAGCTACTGACTCTTACTAGAGATGTCATGGAAAGATTTGCAGATGAGGTGGCATTCTGGTTAGGAATGCCCTGAGTATGTAAGAGCAGAAAACACATTACAGGCAAAGGGAATAGACTCTTTCTAGCACCAAAGAAAATGTTGAAAACTCTGAGGGATGGAGCACAAGGTGCATGGAAGAGGATGCTGTGTGACATGGATAACAATCTAAAGAAACCTACAGTATAAATAAACAAATAATAAATAAATATATATATACTTTATATATATTTTTTACTTTAACAATACTATATATATATAATAGATTGCACCCACTTTTTTTTTTACCACAGTTGAGACATGTAGCTTAAATTTTCCATAGAATAAAAGCAATATGACATATGACCACCAAGTTCTTCAAACCCCTCTTTTTACTATCAGTTCCTCTTAACAGAAATGAAATTCTTCAGATTGAGGTAATATTTTAAATCCTATTTCCTGAACAGAATTATCTGCCACATTCTGAATAGATCATTTTACTCCCTCAAAAAAGGTCTCTTATTATTTTCTTGCATTTTATCAGGGAGGCTTTTCTTCTATTACAGATTCTTACAATTCATGTGCATGGTTTGCTAATTCATGTAATGTTGAACATGTTCTTGCCAGCATGTTTCATTACATGAAGCCAATTTGCAATCATGGATACTTGAAAAATTTATGAATGCTAAAGTTTGATTCTCTTTCCTTTGCAATTGCTTGTTTTTCAAATGCTTATTTTAGGCTTTTACTCTTCCTCAAATTTACTTTAGCTATGTTTTGTCAGAAGCCTAAATGCATTCAGGGTCTAAACAAGTATGCTAAATGAGCGAAGCAGGCCAGTTATAAGACAATATAGAGAGGTGACGCCTATAGTGAAAGGAGCGATAAGCCTTATTGAATGACATTCAAAAAAGGAAGAGAAAACAAGAAAATTAAAACCCTGTTCAAGCAGAATCAAAATATATTTGCTGGCAAATTCCTAATTTTTCACAATGCTTTAATGATTATATGGAATAGAGATTTCCATAGCATGGATAGTGTCTCCGCTACAACCAGAGACTATTCTATGTTGACAAGAAGATTAAGTATAAAAAATCATGGGTATGAAACATAGGGCCAGAACAGAGCTAACAGCATGCATCTGGCTCCAGAGCTGGCTATGTATATGGTTATAGCATCCAAACCACAATATTCAGGGGGACATGATTAACTCAGTTGGGAGTGATCAGTGTTGATAGTCAATAGAGCCTAATACGATGGGTAGGACATGGCAGTAGGCATTCTGAGGTGTAATGATGCTGAATCACACCAGCATGCGTTCTAGGGGTGGGAGGGCCCATCTGGTTGAGAATTTAGGCATAAAGGAAACTAGATCCAACTCTTCAGGGAAGTTGGCTTACATGAAATTAGTAGAACATCAGGGTTTTAGGGGAGTATATTAGGGTTCTGCACAGGTTTCTGTGGATTCAGTGTACAAATTAATAAAAAAAATAAGGAACACTGTGATATGGGCTGAGCATAAAGGAAGAATGGGAGAATGGCTGTGAAGAAGTGAGTACTTACGTACCCAAGACACATCCAGGCACGTGAGGTACAAGATGACAGCACTCAGTCTACCAATTTGTAAAGCTTGACACCAGGCTGGTTCTACTACAGACTCATATAGTAGGTGGGGCTAAACTTATGGGTCAGAAGTATTAGGGAAGCAACTAAATGGGGCTGGGGCTGAAGCTGGGAAAGTTAGAGGATGACTTTGAATTTGTCCTTGCTGGTTACCTAGATAAAAACTCTATCTTTGTCCTGTTGGTGCCCACAGGATTCTATAATTCCATTTTCTTCTCTGAAATCCTTGAGCTTTTCCTATGAAAGTCTGATACAATCCCCAATACACCTTCCAACTGCTGACATGCTAGCTTGAAAGGAGAAGAAGCTGTTACAGATGATCTGTGCTAGGGTTAAGGGGGTTAATCCAACTTTAACACTGGGCTCTGAGGAATGCAGTATTCAGTGAATATGGTAAACTCAGGGGTAGTGTGAGCCAATTATGATATTGACAGTGCTTATGACATAGTGGGTGGAGCACAAGAACATGATCCCCCAGTAGATAGTCTGTATTCAAATAGAAGGGAATTCTTAGGGCTGAGTAGTGTGTCTTGTTTGCCATAGGATCCAAACTAGAACCTGGGAAGAGAAGACAGGGCCCCATTACTGGATGAGGGGTTGGCAAGGACTAAGTAGAGAACTAGGGCTGCATCCAAGTGGAGAAGGGGCTGGGGGCATGGCTCCAAAGAGGGACTAAACTAGCTATAAAGGAATGGAGCTAGATGCCCAGTGTTTATGGTGAGGTAGATATTTAGGTGCCCAGAATAGCAAGACCAGTACCAGACTCCACTCACTGATGTGACTAGGTGTGCCAGTCTGGCCTCATATTGCAATATTGGCCCATGACCTAGTGGCACAAAGCCTGTAGCTTGATGAAATGGTACCTGTAGCTGGGTAGGGCCTGGAAAGTCAAGGCTTGACACTGGTTTTGCAAAAGCAAAAGAATATTTAGCATAATTATGAAAATTGATCTGCTGCCAAATCAGCATATACCTAGATCTTACTATATTGAGAATTAGAGACGATGGCATAGACTATTGCACTTTACTATTAACCTGCACTCCCCAAAGAAAATAATCATAAATTGTAGAAGAAACAATAAAGGAACTGCGTATCACACTGTAAATTGAATGAACCTTGGCTCACTGTTATTAGGAATGATTTAATGAAAGCTGCTCTCCAGAAATGGAGCTTTGTAATCAACCGAGAGCAGAGATAGAAAAGAAATACTTTCAAATCGGTCACTTGACAGTAAGGAGGTAATGAATGAGATCACAGAGGCTGACTCAGAGAAAGCAGTAAACTGAGCCAAAGTCTCTGACTTACAAGGAACGGGGAGACATGGAAAGGGTCCCATTGCTCCCACTTCCTCCCAAGCATCAGTTTTCCCATCTGCTTAATGACAATGGTAATAGCTCAGGTCTGTGTTTCTTGAACATTTTGATTATAAAATAAATGAAGCTCAGTAGCTTTCCTACTCTCTGTGGTCAACATTTTGAGCAATCGAGCGGGGTTCTGTAAGTAGGGATGCAAGCTCCTAACAAGGCACTTTGACAATTGCCTCTGAATCTAGTCTTTCTTCGCATTGCATGGCAAAAGGTGGGTGATCCCGGTCTGTCCCAGTTGTCTCCTTTAAATGATTCAAACATGACTTTTACAATGGCACAAAGAGCCATCATGGATGCCTGTGTTCCACCTGGGTCACATCCCAGATCTATCTGCATCTGTACCACTTTCTCAGGGCTTTTCTTATTCTTCTCTCTGCCCTGTTTAGGGTCTAGGCTTCAATTTGCTGTCAATGCAGGACCCTCATATTGGAGACAGTTCAGGCCTGTTTACCTTGTCTTTGACACTGTTGAGTACACAACCCCTGGCACGTATTACTTTGGGTGCACATACCACTAATTGCTCACCACCATCCGACCTCAAACTTGCACAAGGACACCGAGCCCATCTCTAAGGACTCTGCTCAGGTTGGCCTTCCCTTAGGTTCAGCTGGAAAGGAATAAGACCACCATATTCCTCTTCAGCACTAGCAGGCTATATTCTATTTCAGGGGCTCAACGTGGTAAAAGTTGGTCTATTTTCACCTTTGGGCGAGCTTATTTTGCCTCAGATGGAAAGCTTAACAGAAAACACCACATGAGCATTTGACTCTGTTTTGAATATTAATGGTGCTATACGAAAAAAAAAAGAGAGAGAGAGAAAGAGAGATTCCATTCCTTCCACAGTGGCTGAGAAGCAATGCCATGCAGTGTTTACTAGCCAGCTGTTAGCATGCACGGGTGCAGACTGACAGCAGAATCAGCAAACAATTGGCTCAATCTTTGAAACATGTTTTTGTGCCAAGCACATGAAGTTTTAATTATAAGCACTTTGAAATATTCATGGTTATTGAATTTCCTTATTCCCATGCAGAAACAAGATAAAAAGTTCTTTTGAAATCTGATGACAGAAAACACTTGATGCTGACAACACACAGTTGTGTAATGCCTAATTAATCACTCATAGGAAATAAGCATTTTGCCCTGAGATGGTTATTATGCTCAATGCCAAAGTATAACAAACCAAAATGTGGCCTCTATCATACTTCCACATCTTTGTAAAGGATCTTATCGACATACGCAAAGGTGACTTTCGTTGACATGACATGTGTCAGCATGCTTGGTCATGAAATCTTCGGTTACCCAGCTTTGCCAACGTCCTCTTATTTCATCATTCCTATGTCCACTGAAACTTATACACTGTTCCCTGAAACTCAATGTTCAGTATTCCACTTCCCCTTGAATTCTGGCCTCAGTGAAATTCAGACATCTGTTCATTAAAGAAAAACCATACCAGGTACGTAGACTACTGAGAAAAACATGACATAGCCTCTGCCATGAAGAATTTCGCGGTTCAGAGGCCACATTAGCCATGTAAACAAACAAGAGTAACACGAAGTTAAAAATGAGAAGTGCAAAAAATGTAAAAAAAAACAAAAGGTTTAAACAGAATTGAAGTAGTATTAAAGCATGCTTCGAGAACTCAGCGATTCAGTGGCATCAGCCAGACCTTCCCCCGTCACACCTGTTCCAATCTAGTCGACTCGTCTTTTCTAACTAACCACCTCCTATAGCCCATACTTTTGTGTGGTGGCCCCAGATACTCACGCTTGCCCTTCTGCCGATGTTCACTACAGCCTCCCTGTCTCTCCACTACCAGTGTTGATCTCAAGGTTCATGCTATAGGTCGCTACTGGAGGTCTGTAGAGAAAGGAGTGGCCAACCCTATTACAAAGATTGGCCTTCCTTTTTGGGATGCAAGGATTCCTCTATGATTCCTTTTGATTCTTTCCACAATATAAACACTTGGGAAAAAATAATTCTCAATGTGTGAACCAGGGAATATCTACATTAGAGTTATTTGGGACACTTGTTAAAACCTCAGATTCTTAGGCCCCACTCTCAGAAGAATTCATCAAAAGTTCTTGGGAAGTCCAGTCACCTCCAAGAATTCTGCTATACTCTGTAGTTTACATGTTTCGAGACTACGTACCCTAGCAAACCCTCTCAGCATCACATCCTGGGCTTCCTCTCCCTTGATCCAGCCTTCAAATTCTCTTTACATTCATTCATTCATTTTGTTGATAAGACTGGCAAGATCCCTAGGTTCGTGGATCTTACCTTCTAGTGGAATTCCAGGGACACATAGGGACAAGGTCTTGAGAGTTCTCTTAACATTTTTATACAAATATAAAATACAAACAGTAAAGTGCGTAAATCTTAATGCGTAGCTTGATGAATATGTTGAACATATTTTCATATACTTACCATCTGGATATTCTTTTTTGTGAAGTTCCTATTCAGGTAGTCTGTTCATTTTTCATTGAGTTGCCTTATTAACATGGAAGTATTCTTCTGTGATTCCTGAAACTTTCAATACCACAAACCTATCCCATATACTTCGTAGTGGTTGGATTCACCTTCTACAAACCTGCCCACTTTTTTCTTCATTCCTTCCAGCTGGAATTGAGGTGTGCTTCACCTCATCTAAACTATATCACTCACACTGTGCTTGGGATTCACACTCTCCCACCTTTTCATTGTTCATGTATCTCAACCTTTCCTTCTCTACTGAACTGTTCCCATCAACAATTACATATTTTTTAGAGATTTATTTACTTGTTTGAGAGAGAGAGAAAGAAAGAGAGAGCAGAGGGAGAGGAGAGAAAGAATCCTCAAGCGGACTCCCTGCTAAGTGCAGAGCCCAACGTGGGGCTCAAACCCAGGACCCCGAGATCATGACCTGAGCCAAGATCAAGAGTTGGATGCTTAACCTACTGAGCCACCAGGTGCCCCACCAATTACATACTCTTATTTTTCACCTGTCTTTATTTTTTAAAATTTATCCCCTTGACTTCACTGCCCGAGTCATCCTTACGTACAAACTTCTCTAAAGAGTCGTCTGTACTCACTGTTTCAATACACCTTTATTTTTTTTTTAAATTTTTATTTATTTATGATAGTCACACAGAGAGAGAGAGAGGCAGAGACACAGGCAGAGGGAGAAGCAGGCTCCATGCACCGGGAGCCCGATGTGGGATTCGATCCCGGGCCTCCAGGATCGCGCCCCGGGCCAAAGGCAGGCGCTAAACCGCTGCACCACCCAGGGATCCCTCAATACACCTTTAAAGAGTGTTTCATTCACTCTTCAACCAAAATCCAGTCTGAATTCCACTCCGATCACTACAACGATTCTGCTCAAAATGAGGTTGCTAAATGAACTCTATTTCAAGAAATGCAATAGATACGTTTAGTCCTCATGCCACTGCATTTCTCAGTCACACTTTTATGATTTGATTCCCCACCCTTCCATCTTGAAAGATTCTCTCCCTTTGACTTCTCTGACATACTCTCCTGATATCCTTCCTCTGTCTTCCCCTGGAACGTATAGTTCCTCATAGATCTGCCCTATACATTCTTCACTCACATGCTTCCTGGATGATGTCATCAAATTTATGGCTTTAATTACCATAGGTATTCTGATGACTTCAAAATGTTAATGTCCAATCAAAATCTCTCTTCTGTATACCAGATTCATATAAATGACTTCCTATTTGACATCTTCCTATTGAGTTTTCACAGTCCTTAGACTCAACATGATAAAAGAGAATGTTCTTTCTGTCACCTAAAACTTGTTCTTTTTTCCTGTGCTCTTACTCACAATAAAAGATAAAATGTTCTACAGAAGCCAAAAACATGGGCCTTTTTTTGATTCCTCTCCTCACTTTATCTTTATCATGTCCCATAGATTTAGCACCTACCCTTGTATCCATGCATTAAACTAAATCTCCACTGCAACTTTCTTACCCACACAATTGTCATGTTTCTCGTGAACTACTGAAAAATCTCCAACCTTGTCTCTATTCAAGCATTCTTGCCTCCCTTGTGTCCCTTTTATGCCCGTCATGCATAATGACATTTAAATTAATTCTGACCATATATATTCCTATTTTATAAAATAACACTATTTTAGTCTATAGTCTACAAATGTGACTTTTTCACCAGAAATCTACATCTATCTGACTTATACATTGACTGAGCCAGATGGTCAGTTTCTTTTCTTACTCTTTATTTATTTAAAATTATAAAATCTTAACTCACAGTTTTAGGATATTGGAGACTGCAGCAAGTATTTCATGGCCTTTTCAGATTAATTGGGATATTAAGACAAAATGAGGAGCCCGAAATTAGGGAGACATGTCTCAATAAAAACTATTATCAGTGCGCCATCAGATTCAAAGTTGACAAGCACATTGCACTCAATAGCTGGAACATTGGATATTTCAACTTGTCAGAGAATAGGTTCCAATTCTAGTCTCCAGTTTCATTTGGCTCTCAAAAATATTCTACATGTTCTAGTAAAGCATTTAAGTATGAGTTTTAACTATGCCTAATGATATGTCATTAGTTTCTTTCTCCAATGCGTTTAGGAAGATCTTTAGATTTGGGGGAACAGTCAAATTCTTGCCAATCCTTTTGGAAACCATTTGCACTTAAGATATTTTCATAGGTTCTCCACGGTATTATACATAATGATGCTTTGTCCATGAAATCATAGGCTTAGGCTGTTCAAAATACTGTGTCTGCTGTGAAGACAAGATTTTATTTCATCTTTCCCTTAAAAAATTCATATGTGCTTATTTTTCCTCAAGGCTAATCATTCTTAACTGAATGTTCTTTTTCTTTTGCCATTTCTATACACAGCATGCAGAAAACATGTTTTCAATATCCATAGTTTCATCACTTTCACAACTTTCACTAACTTCACTTCAGGAGGTATAACTATTTTTTCTGTGATTACAGCAATTTGTAGAATGACATTCAGGTGCCAGGTCTTTATTTTCGAAATAAACTGCGACTTTCTTCACACAGAGCTGGTCCTCCTTCAGGTGGGCTCCTAATGCAGCTTCTCTAGTCTTTTTTTTTTTTAATGTTTATTTATTTATGATAGTCACAGAGAGAGAGAGAGAGAGAGGCAGAGACATAGGCAGAGGGAGAAGCAGGCTCCATGCACCGGGAGCCCGACGTGGGATTCGATCCCGGGTCTCCAGGATCGCGCCCTGGGCCAAAGGCAGGCGCCAAACCGCTGCGCCACCCAGGGATCCAGCTTCTCTAGTCTTAATCACGAGTTACAAAATAACCACGAGTTACAAAATTTTCCTTCTTCCATTGTATGTGGGCTTTGAGCAATAAACAAAACAAAATGTGATCTAGCATTTCTTCCAGAGGTACACGTGACACATATACAGGGGACTGGTTCATACCTTACACATCAGTAAAGCAAATTTTAAAGAAAAATATCTTCATGTTTGATAGATATTTACTCTTCCATTTTGGGTGTCACTGATATCATGTGATCTCCTATGTTCTCTGTCATATTTTGCCCAACCAGCCTTCTGCTTTTTCACTAGATATAACTCTTATTATTAACTTTGCAGGGTTTTTTAGCTTATAAGCTGTACCTTCTTGATTTACTTTTTAAAGTTGGTTCCTAAAGATTTGATTTTTAAAAATGATTTTATTTATTTACTTGAGACAGAGGGCATGAGAGAGCACGAGTGGAGTCGGAGGTGGTAAGGGACAGAGGGACAGGGCGAAGCAGACTCCTCACGGAGCAGGGAGCCTAATGTGGGGCTCGATCCCAGGACCCCAGGATCCTGACTTGACCAAAGGCAGATGCTTAGCCCACTGAGCCACCCAGGCGGCCCAAGGTTTGTTTTTCTGTAAATTATCACGTTCTCCCTTCAAATAACCTTACACAGTTTCCCAAAGAATGTAAGAACTTAAAGTAATATTTTTCTATTTCCCCACTTCATTCTTTGTGCTGTTGCTCTCATACCTTCTACTTATGCATGTTAAAAATCCAAGAATACAATAGCATTTTTTGTTTTAAAGTCAGCTATAAAATAAAAATTTAAAAATAGGAAAACAAAAAAATAAAATAAAATAAAATAAAAATAAAATAAAATAAAAAATAAATAAAAATAGGAAAACATTTTATTTTACCCACATATTAACTATTACTAGTACTATTCAGCTCTTTAGAAAGAGATCAAATTTTCCATCTGGTGTTGTTTTCCTTCTGTCCGAAGAAAGTCTTTTTATCAATCCCTGTACTGCAAGTCTGCTGGAGATAAGTTCTCTCACCTACTGGTTGTCTGAAAAATCTATATTCTGCATTCATTTGGAAGACATTTTTGCTGGATATAAGTATTGGTTGCTAGATATTTTTTTTCTTTTAGTACTTTAAAAATGCCACTCCAATATCTGTGGCTTGCATAGATTCTGAGGAGTCCACTATACCCATTCTCATGCTCTTTAAGTGATATCTTTCTTCCCTCTGAGTTCTTTTAATATTTTTTCATGCGATCCCTCCTTTAATTAGGATGTACATTGGTATGGTTTTCTTTATTTCGTTTGGCTTTTGTTGCATTTCTTGCATCTTTAGATTATCATTAAATCTTGACAATTTTAGCCAACATATATTCAAACATTTTTTCCCTTTGGGAAACTGCAGTTACACATGTTAGATTGTGGGACGCTTTTCTACAAGTCAGTGAGGGCAGTGTTCATTTTTTGTGTTCAGTGTTTTTATTTATCTGTACTTTATTTTGGCTGATTTTTATTACTGTAACTTCTATTTCACTAAAATTTTCTTCTGAAGTACCCAATCTGCTCTTAAACATTTTCAGATATTACGGTTTCCAGCTACAGAAGTACTACTTGGAGTTTTAAAAATAGCTTTTTAATCCTTTCTTAGTTTTGTTCATGCTTTCCTTTAAGTCTTTGAGCAAATTTAAATAAGCTCTCTTATACTTCGTGTCAGTTAATTTCATCTTCTTTGCCAATTTTGGGCCAGCTACTATTGCCTCTATTTTTTCTCTAAGTTATGATTCACATTTTTTTGTTTTGTCCCATATCTAATAATTTGTCATTGATTGCTAGCCATTGTAATATTTCATTTTTAGTTATTTGGGGGTTTTCTTTCTTCTTTTAAGCATTGTTGAATTCTGTTTTGGAAAGCAGTTAACCTGCTTGTAGATAAGCATGATCCCTTTGAGTCTTATACTTAAGAATTGCTGGAATAGCTCTAGAAGGGACTTTTTTCTAGGCCTAGGTTATCCCTGCTACTAAGGTTGACCATTCTTGGTTCTCTACTACATAGTCTAGTTTTGCAAGGAAGTCTCTTCACTATAGGTGGTAGGAATTAAAATGTCTTGGGGAGTTTTGTAAGCTCTGAAATTTGTTCAGTTTGTCATCTCCCTGAAAATTGGATTTTGCTTGGCTCCTCAAAGAGTTTCACTCTAAACATGCTAAGATTAATATTCATTCAAATACCTTTCTAGCCATCTTTCTTGCATAGCTCTTTGTTCTCTGGTATCTCCCAGAGTTCTAGCCCCCTCAGTTTCCTTGAGCAATTATATCTGTCTCCTCAACTGAGCAAGGCTTCTAAGTATTTCTTGGGTTTCCCATTCCTGTGTAGTAGACTAGAAATTGCATCCAGATAGAAACTCATGGAAAAAGTAGGATTCAATTTGTCTGTTTCCTTTCTCTCTGGGCTCAAACTCCTGTGCTGGCTCTTACCTACTGTTTGCAAACAGTTATTTCATATATACTATTTATTCCCACTTCTCTAGTAAGTTATAGCAGGAACACAATTCCCATACCAGTTATGCTTTCATGAGAAATACCTGTAACTGATTTTAACAACTTTCTTCAGAGTGTTACTTACATCTCATTGCACCTCTTTTGCCATAATGAGTATGATATTGAAAGATACCCATGTATTCTTTGTGTTTCCTCTGGTTTAAGTAGCACATTTATCCATACCCTTCTGGATACATATATGTCAGATTTGGTTGGGAAAAGATTGGTTTACCAGTGACATCATTATGTCTTGTTGAAAAACAATATAAAATTGTTGATGGATTTAGGCTGTCACTTAGCAAAATTTGTAACACTGAATATAACTAGGGGAAATTTTACCACTGGTTCAATAAAATCTAATCTTTCAAATATTCCTTTTCATTATTCTTGGTTTCAATTTTCCTTTCTGCATGCTTTAGTGAAACCAGCACTTTCACAGATTTCTTTTTTTCCTACTTAAACTCACAGATACATGTTCCCTGTTCTCACTGGAGTCCTATTTTCTAGGTATGTTTATGATGCTATTCTGGATCGTACTATTTATATTACCATTTCTTTCATTGCTACATTTACACTTTAGTACACTGTTTGCAGCCACTGATCCATTTTTTTGTGAATTGGGGATATATCTTAATGGATTAATTACAATGAAAAACGCATATACTGCAGACATTAAAAATACTATTAAAGTGACGTGACAGTGTATTTCTACTTACATAAAGGCTAAAAAAAAATCTATGCTGACACATATGAGAAAACAATTACCTTTTTAGGGATGATGAGCTGGAAGGGGCACTCATGAGGTTTAAGGGATGCTGGTGGTAATGTATATCTATATATGGGTGCTAGTTATGTGGGTGTGTTTACTTAGTAAAATTTCACTGAATTGTTCAAGTATGTTTAATGTTTGTTCTTTTTATTGTGTGCATGTTACAGATTGCAAAAATGTTTTCTTAATGACATTCAAGTATGTTAACTGAGATGAACTGTGACTATTAAAGGAAGGGCCGTTAATATTAAATGATCAATGCAGTCTTATACATGTGAAATCTTTAAAAATATAATAATGAAATTTGAAAGAAAATTTCTGTGAAATTCATCTTACTTTAAAATTTTTACTTCATTTATTATTCTTTTAAAACTGCTAAACCAGGGGTGCCTGAGTGGCTCAGCTAGTTAAGCATCTGCCTTCAGCTCATGTGATGATCCAAGGGTCCTGGGATAAAGCCCCATGTCAGGCTCCCTGCTCAGTGGAGAGTCTGCTTCTCCTCCTCCCTTTTCTCCTTCCCCTGCTTGTGCTCTCTCTGTCTCTCACCCTGCTCTGTCTCTCTCTCTTTCTCTCTCTCAAATAAATAAAATCTTTTTTAAAAAAACCACTAAACCACTTATGGAATAGTTAATACATACAAGGCAACCAATGTTCCATGGACCGTACATTGAAGAATTCTGATTTAGAGAATGGGTTTCAGGTACTTTGCTTTCTGCTAATTTTGCCTAATGCAGCAATAGAATGTGGATAATCTAAAGTAATCAACCATGTTGTTTAATGAATAGGAAGAATGCTTATTTCTGAAGAGCAAATTCTGAAGAGCAAAGTATTATATTCATATTAAATTTTCTGGCAGATATGAGTTATGTGGATATAGTTTGTTTATAGTTAAACTGGGAGTTAAACAATTTAACTTTTTCTATATAACGTTTAAAATAAATATATGAATATGGTCACATTTTAAAAGGCAAATAATAAAGAAGACTTTGTGAAGAAAAGCATCCACTTTAACTGACCCTTCACACCTCCAATCCTATTTTCATCTATTAAAGTATTAAATGTATTAACCACCTAATATGTGTCAGATACTTTTCTAGGAGCAGGAGAAGCAGATATATTGTATCATTATTTCATGATTTATCATCTTTAGTATTATCTATTGACAGCCAGAGATTGAAAAAAAAATAATGATAGAGCTCACTTACCCTACCCTGGCTTCATGAAAAGAGCTTCTGGGAGTTTCAGAGTCGAAGGGGAATTTGGAGTTTGCACAATGCTGACAGGGACTTCAGTGGAAACACTGAAAAATAAAAAATTAATGAACTAGATAAGTGGCAATAGAAAATTTTCAAAACAAAATAGATAGGGAAAAGGAAATGGAAAAAAACCTCCACATTGTAAGAGATCTATGACAACAAAAAGTAACCTAGCATATATGAATTTAAAGTTCTAGAATAAAATAATAACAGGGTTTGAAAAATTAAGCCCAAAATATTCCCAGATTTGATGAAAATTATAATCCCTGAGATCCAAGAAGCTCAAAGCCCAAGCAAGATCATGAAGAAAACGGACAGACATCATAATCAAACAGCTGAGAATCAGAGATCAGGGTAAAATCTTTTAAAATAAATAAGAAAAAATGTATTAGGTATAACAAAATAAAAGTCAGAAATGGTAGCAGACCTCTTGGAATCAGTCCAAAACAGAAACATTGGAGTGAGATCTTTAGAGTATTAAAAGCACAAAATCCTCTCAACCTAGAATTCTATACCCAGTACAAAATATTTTTTTCAAAACTGAAAACAAAATAAAGACTATTTCAGGGGGAAAAAAAACACTGAAACAATTCATCACCATCCGACTGTCACTACCAAACAATATGGAAGGTATTCTGTAAACGGGAGGAAAATCCTACCAGATGAAAATATGGATCCATACAACCCAATTCAAAGCACTGAAAACACTAACTTTGGGGGTAAACAACTCTTTTCCCCCTATTTTTAAGTCTCTTTAAAACATATTTGAAAGCAGGATGGCAAAATAGGAGGTCCCCCATCTAAATCCTCCCACAGCAACAATAGTTTGACAGCCATCCACAGACAAAAACATTTACCTTTGTAAGACTGTTGGGATTCAAGTAGGAGCTTGTGAAACCCTGGTGGAGCAAAAACCAAAGCAAGGCCATTTTTTTAAGATTTTATTTATTTGAGAGAGAGAGAGAGAGAGAGCACAAGCAGGGGGAGGGGCAGAGGGAGAAGCAGGCTCCTCTCTGATTAGGGAGCCCAAACTGAGGCTGGGTCCCAGGACCCTGGGATCATGAACTGAGCCCAAGGCAGATGCCTAACCGACTGAGCCACCCAGGAGCCCCTAAAGCAAGGCCATTTTGACAAGGCTGGTCCATGCTCTGGTGGCATACCAACTGTGGTCCAGCTAACAGACTCAGACACAGCTCCATTCATCCCCTTGTGAATTCAGCTACAACCCCTTTTGGTTTTGGTCCTGCCACCAGCACCACCTGTGTGGGGACCACCATGATACTGAGATTTACCTCTAGGAGTTAGACCAGGTCCCCACAATAAATATCAGAAAAAAATCCCCTTGTGCTTCTGGCAGGAGGAAGGGAAAAAAATCATTTTGAAGTATACTAGAGCATTATGTTATTTGTGTAAAGTTTTGCCCTCAGAGAAAATTAGTTAACCAAAGCCTGACCTTCTGGGGTATTATCAGAACGGTATCACCTAGGGGAAGGGAAATAACAAACTCCAATTCATTCTAATCAACCTGCCCCACCTAAGGGGGGAGGAAATTCAAATTCATGGGAAGTTCATAATCCAGAGCATTGGCTCACTAAAAGATTGAGAATTAATCATAGAAACATAGAACCCTTCCCTCCCCTACACCTCACCACCACATAACTATTGGGGAAAAATAGTAGATACACAAAGATGAGGAGGACTGAGAATTGTCCAAAATTAATTAAAGACACCAAACCACAGATCCAGGACTCTTAGAGAACAATAAGCAGAATAAATTTGTTAAGAATCTCACCTAGGTATTCATATTCAAATTATAAAAAAAAAACAAAGACAAAATCTTTAAAGAAGCCATGGAAGGGGAGCAAAACAATTTACCTATAGCAAAACAAAGATAAGAATTATATCCAACTTCTCTTCATAGACTATGCAAGCAACAAGAGAGTGAAGTACAGTATTTAAAGTGTTGGGGGTGGGGCACTTGGGTGGCTCAGTGGGTTAAGCCTTTGCCTTTAGCTCAGGTCATGATCTCAGGGTCCTGGGATCAAGCCCCACATCAAGCCCTATATCAAGCTCTGCACAGCCACCCTTGCTCAGCAGGAAGCCTGCTTTTCCCTCTCCCTCTGCCTCTGCCTGCCACTCCCCTGCTTGTGCTCGTGCTCTCTCTGTCAAATAAATAAACAAAATCTTTAAAAATAATAAAATGAAAAATAAAGTGTTGGGGGGGGAACATAACCTAGAAATCTGTACTCAAGCAAAATTATCCTTCATAATTGAAGGAAAAATAAAATGGTCAATTAATTCATCAAGAGTACAGAGTTTCCAAATACATGGAGCAAAACTTGATAGAACTGAAAGGAATAACAAACAAATCCACAATTAGAATTGGAGATTTTAAGAACCCTCTTTCAATTGATACAATGAGTAAACAGAAAATTATGAAAGAAACAGAATACTTGAACAATTCTCAATTGACCTGACCTAATTAACAATTTAGAATATCTATTCAACAATAGAAAAATATACATTCTTTTAAAAAATAATGAAACATTTATCAAGGCAGACCATGCTTGGGGCTATAAAACAAATACCAATACATTTAAGAGCATTCAAACCATGAAAAGTATGTATTCTGGCTATAATTGAATTCTGAATCAATAACAGAAAAATATCTGGAAAATCCACAATATTTGAAAAATAACATGCTTCTAAATAAGCCATGGGTCAAAGAGATCAAAAAAATCAGAAAACATTTTAAATTGAATGAAAACACAATATATGTGGGATGCTGCTAAGCATTACATACGGTGAAATTTAGAACTCTAAACATCTATATTAGGAAAGGTTTCAATTCAATGATATCAACTGTCATGTTAAGGAAGATCAAAATAAGCCCAAAATTAGCAGAACAGAAGAAATATAAGAGAAACAGTTGGTCAGTCTGAAGATAGTATATAAAATTTCAGTATTTATGCCACTTTTTCTGTAAGTTTGAAGATACATAAAAATTTTTAAAAATGGGGCACCTGGGTGGCTCAGTCAGTTAGGCCTCCAACTCTTGGTTTCTGCTCAAGTCATGATCTCAGGGTTGTGAGATTGAGCCCCGTTTCAGGCTCCATGCTCAGCAGGGAGTCTACTTGAGATCCTCTCTCTTTCTCCCTCTCCCCCTGTCCCTACTCCCACTCACACTCATACACACACACTCTTTCTCTCCCTCTAAAGAAATTGATAAAATCTTTATAAATAAATAAATAAATCCAAATAAATAAATAAATAAACAAATAAAATATAAAGACAAAGTTTTCCCATGTAAGTCAAATGGATTCCCCTTTTTTACACTGTACTTGAAACATTTCTCCATTTTCATTTGCTTTACATTTGTGAGTATGACTTTCTTGTACAGGATTTTGTTTTCTGTTGTTTCCCAGGGCCTTTAAGTATCCTTTTGTTTTTGTTATCAAAAGAATAAAGTTCTTCCATTATTCTATAATACTTTCTGTTTTTTCATTCTTACAGTTTGTTTCACATCGTTGTCTTTTTTTTTTCCTGAAAATATCTCTTTTGTTTGTTGTTTCAAGTTTTTATTTAAACTCTATTTGGAAAAATAAAAATTAAAAATTAAAAAAAAAAACTCTATTTGGTTAACATATAGTATAATATTGGTCTCAGGTATGGAATTTAGTGATTCATCATTCACATATAACACCCTGCGCTCATTCCAACATGTGCCCTCCTTAATACCCATCACCCATCTAGCCCACCGGCCCCCCCCACCTCCCTCTATCAACCCTCAGTTTGTTCTCTATCATTAAGAGTCTCTTATGGTTTGTTTCCCTCTCTTTTTCCCCCTTCCCCTATGTTCCTCTGTTTTGTTTCTTAAATTCCACAAATGAGTGAAATCATATGGTATTTGTCCTTTGTCTGACTGATTTGTTTGGAGACATCTCTTTTAAAGCCCTCTGCAGTCTCCTTTTGCTTCAAACTGTACCAATTTTTCTTTAACCCTACTACTGCTTCTATCACTACTACTATTATACACAATGACCCATCTGCACATGTGCACACAGATACACACACACGCGTGTGTGTGCGTATACACATGCACACACAGGTTTTTCTTGTTTGCTCTTGATTTAACAGTCATAATTGCATTATGGTCTGAAAACAAGGCCTATAAAATTTAGACTTTTTGGAATCTATTAAAATGTTCTCTTAGTTCAACAACATGATTCATTTTTTAAAAAGTCCTATAAGTGTGTTAACTACATACTTCAATTCTTTAAAAAGTTTTAATTTAAAAAATAGAAGTCCCCTAGGCATGTGGGGAAAATATACATTCTTTGTTGTTAGAAAAACTGCTCTCTTCTTATTAAATCAACCTCATTTACACCTATCTGATTCTTTTATATCATTATTGATTTTGTCCTACTTATCCTGTGTTAATGTCTTTCAATGCGATTGTGTTTTTCATCAAATTCTTGATTCTTAAAGCATTTACCTTATGGATTTTGCTGATATATTGTTCTGAGCACAATACTATTGGCTTAAAATTTTATTGCTTCTGATATTAATATTGCTTGTCCTACTTTCTGATTTGTATTTTCCTAATATGTGTTTAATTATGTCTTTATTTTTAATCTTTCTATATAATTTAATTTCGGTATTTTCTTTGTGAGCAGTACATTTAATCACAACTTTTATTTTAAGCAGGTAAATTCCACTCATTCACATTTATTATAATTACCAATATGTCTGGTCTTATTTCTAAAACTTTATTGTTTAATTTTCTATTTAATTAGTATACTTTTTTATCTTTTTCTAAATGCTTCATTTTTTCCTTTTGCATTCTTTTCCCTTTGCTACTAATTTCAAAGAGGCACTGCATAATTCCTCTATACCCTAAATGTTGTAAAACACCTACTTGAAGAGAATATTGATGTATTAATGTACAAAAACTGAAGATGACTACATATCCACAATGCACTGAGTTGAGAACCTTTGAATATTTTTATTCTTTCCCCACTTCTTATCTTTGGTGTCATTTATTTGAAATGTGGGTTCTAAGTTACTATATTTTACAGAGCTAATTTATTTTCTCTGTCCAGAAACTGCTCTTAACATTTTCATGATAATTCACATGTACATTAGCAACAATTACTCAATTTTATCTATGTTTTATTGTCACTATTGCTCCTTGTATATTTAATCTTCTCCCAACTTTAGTTTTTTTCTGATTCATCTTTCAGTAAGCTGGAGTGGTTCCTTAAAGTTGTGTTTTGTTTTCCAAGCCCTCATATATCAAAAATGCCCTTTTTCCTTTCTCACATACGAAAAATATATGTGAGGATCAAATTGTAAAATCAAAGTCCTTTATTCTTATGAATATGTAAATAAAATTCTTCTCACATAGCCTCCACTGTTGCAGATTGGATTATCTTATAATGATCTGAGTCACTTCCTTCTTTAAGTTACCTATTATTTTTCTGTAGAAGCTTATAAGATTTTGTTTTTATCCATGAAATTTATAAGTGTCACCAGGAGCCCCCAGGGTTACTGTCGCTAATTCTGTCTAGAAGTCAAATGCATGCCCTTCCCTCTAAGGAATCCAGGTGCACCAAGATGGTCTAGCCATCAACTATAAGCAGGGATCTAGTGAAGACAAATCATCAGTATTAGGGAGGTCTAGCACTAGGCAACCAGTCTGAACCATGGGCCTAAGTTGCAGCAACTGAACTCCTGGAGGGATTGAGTGGGGACAAAGCAGAACCCTAATTCCTAACCCTAAGCCCTCTGAGACTAGTGGGAAAGGAAACAAATTGGAAATACATAAGCAGGGATATAAATAATGGATCCAGTCACTGAAACTGGTGTATAAAATAACAGTGTGACCAGGGTGAGTAGGCACTGTCACAGAGTTTCAGCATTAGAAAACAAGAAAAAGTGCCCTTTCAAGAATGTAGGTGTACCAAAAGGGTCCAGTCATCAACAGACATTAATCTTGAAGGATCAGCCTCAGAAATCAGGGTAATAGGATTCCATTCCTGCTATTCTTGAAGTTCAGACCTAATTACTAGGTTTAATTTAGAAGGTATTTTCTATGTTTTTCTTCCTTTCTCTAGAATATATGTGACTACAATTCATGTTAAGCTCTCCACACATACCTCAGTCTAAGCCTCCTCATCTCTCCATTAATAGTAGCTGAAAAAGTGATCTTCTTTTTTTTTTAACTTATCTATTCATGAGAGACACACACAGAGAAAGAGGCAGAGATGTAGCCGGAGGGAGAAGCAGGCTCCCTGAGGGGAGCCTGATGTGGGACTTGATCTCAGAACCCTGAGATCATGCCCTGAGCTGAAGGCAGGTGCTCAACCGCTGAGCCATCCAGGTGTCCCTGAAAAAGTGATTTTCACACAACTTATCAGAGAGAAATTTAGCCTCCACCCCACAGTGTGAGTGAACAAAATAGGACTGTTCTCAGAGTGTGTGTCTATGAGACAATAAAATTAGTCCATAGAGTTAAACGAAGTCATCTTCAAGTGGCTCTACCTCCCAGGCCCTTAGGCTGCAGACTGGATATCTTCACTGCCTTGGAGGGGAAGTGACATAATCACTTCCACTTATATTTCATTAGCTAGACTTACTCACATGATCCCACCTAGCCTCAAGGGAAAGTGGGAATGCAGTTGCTCCTATGAGAGGCAACAGTAACGCATATACCAAGGCAATTGTCGCCCCCCGCCCCATGCCAATGTAAAGAAGAATCTCTGACACTAAGGCTGAAGGTCAGACATGGGACTGGTAGTGAATTCACTGAAGTTTTATGCTTCTCCAGCAAGATTTCTCTTGGCAACACCAAAATATCAGGTTGCGCTTCCATTAACACACACACACACACACACACACACACACACACACACACACCTGCCTGACACCCCTGACATAAGAGCAGTACACTTTATCAACAATGATCATGAACATTAGTTTCTAGACTAGCACATTGGATTGTCATTTTCCAAGGCTGACATTTACAACTCTCTTAACTTAGTGATGTTAGATACTCAGAATAATGGTACTGGGGCCTTGGAAATAATCGAAATGAGTTAAGTGCAGATATTGTTAAGCACCCTTTAGAATCATTGTCTGAAGTTTGTAGCTCATAGTTTTCCTTTAATTAAACTGCCTGCTCTATTCGGGTGTTTAAATTACACTGAATATGATGTACTGTCAGATGCTCTTAAGGTTAATGTAGAATTTCCCTCACTAATTTCCGTCTTTCATTCAACGTTTCTGTTCTGCTAACACAATGAGATGCAGTAAAATGAGGTTCCTTTCTTGTTGCTTTCTTAGCAATGTGAAGAGCACAGTGCATGCAATGCATGAACAGAAAATGAATTGTAAGAAAAGTTGCTGTGAAGACATCCAGAGCCCTCATTTGTTGTAACCCTTCATGTTTTGGAAATTGAAAGAGTTTTCTTGAAAAGGTTCAAGTGCTTCTACAAACCCGAAACCTCTCATCCAAAGCTAGCTCTCATCTCTGAGTTAGCCCCTAAACGCATCAGACGAGGAGATTCACTACAGCTTTGGCCTGAGATAAACAGCAGGCACACAGCCTGCCTTTGAGGGTCCTTGGTATGCTTCAAGGCCTCAAAAACAGTGACCTAGGCAACTGGCTCAGTGGGAAAGGGTGAAATCCAGACCATACAAAATGAGGAATTAAGGGAGGAAAAAGAAGATCTTAAACCAACAAGCACTGAAGAAGCTACAGCCTTCGTGCTGAAGTGAGATACTTTGTGTTAAATTTGAGGACCCAAATGACTGAACTTGAACTTCACAGGAATAGGCATGAGAATTTTTGCTAAGCCCCTCTCTACTAATCAGTGTAACAAATATTTTATCGTTTTATCTCTTTTCCATTTCCTATTTCTTATCCTCTCTTCCTCTTCTGTGGCATTTTCCTTTCTGTGACTTTCTGGATTTGCTGCTTTGTGAGTTGGCCTCACTGGTGACCAGAGGCACCAGACATGATTTAGCCTACTTGGGAGTAATCAAACTAAAGCTGTCACTGAAATTCTTGTCTTCCTTAAAATTCTGCATTACCCTTGGCACACCTAATTTGTCTGACTAAATGCTTTATGAGAAAACATTGAAGAAGTGTTCACTGAGTCTTCTAGAAGTATTCAAGTACTACACGCCCTGAAACTGGGCCCTCTTGTGGGTCCATTGTCAAATGAGAATGGAGTGTCCAAGGGAGACAGAACATGAGAGACTCCTAACTCTGGAAAATGAACAAGGGGTGGTAGAAAGGGAGGTGGGCAGGGGGTGGGGGTGACTGGGTGACAGACACTGAGGGGGGCACTTGATGGGATGAGCACTGGGTATTATGCTATATTGAACTCCAGTAAATAAATAAATAAATAAATAAATAAATAAATAAATAAAATAAAAAGTAAAAAAAAAGAGAGAGAATGGAGTGTCCCCGATTTCTGAGCTGCCACCCTTGCTGGAGCAGAGACATCAGTAGACATCCCCATGTACGAGCCTGGGATTCCAAGTCTGGATTGCAGAGTTCTCCTACTCCTAGTTCTGACGCTATCTCCCCGAGGGTAGCCTTGGACAGGCTCTTCCTTCTGGACCTCGGTTTTCTCGTGTGATTTAAGACAGTTGAAAATAAATTTTGGTCACTGTCAATACCTTCCAATCAGCACTGATTGGAAGTGTTTGCTTGGGTCACGGTGTTCAGAAAGATTCTAAGTGTCCAGGTTCAATATTGTCACTGCACTCTGTTGTCACTGCATTATTTCTTTTTTTTTTAAGATTTTATTTATTTATGCATGAGAGACATAGAGAGAGAGGCAGAGACACAGGCAGAGGGAGAAGCAGGCTCCACGCAGGGAGCCCGACACGGGACTCAATCCCGGGTTTCCAGGATCCTATCCTGGGCCGAAAGTGGTGCTAAACCACTGAGCCACTGGGGCTGCCCTTTTTTTTTTTTTTTTTTTGACTGCATTATTTCATAATGGCTAAGAGCAGTAGTTAAGAGTATTGGATTTGGAATCAAAATTTCCTGGACCCCCTTACTAGGTGTGTAGCCATTAGCATGATACTTAACTTCCCTAAGGTTGTGTTCCCTCACCTGTAAAATGAGAATAATATTACATGCCTTAATATCGTAAGGAATGCATTAGACAAATCATATAAAGTTGATAGCACAAAACCTTACTGTGTGAGCCCATGGTCTGTATAGAAAACTATCTGCATGGCCCTCAACTCACAAGCCCAAATAAATATATAGCAAAATATCTGCCACAGGCAGAGGACTGAGGAGTAGTGCTCTACTAGTTAACATCCCAAGACCAAATACTTTCTAAGATGTTTTCTAGCTTTCAGGTTATGTTTCTGTGGATACCAGAACAGCACAGATTGAGGTTAACCACCTTAGCGGCATGTGCAGTGGAATTTATAGTAGGCATATGTGGGATGTTGACAGCTTTCCTTGATTGGCTACTTCAATTCAGTTCAGCCAGCTTTTAGAATTCTTTTAACTAGGCATGTCTCCCTACTTAAGAAACAGTTAAACAAAGAGGAAAAAAAAAAAAAAAACAGGTGATCATGTTGAACTTGTGGATTAACTTTACACCAAACTGATGTATATCAGTTGACTTATTATCAACTGGTTATATCTTTTTTATCTAATAAATTTAGTATTTTTGCAGTTTGGGTGCAGATATCACTTCCAATTCCAACAACTCAAACTCTCACTCTTCTATGGATTCCGGGAAAATCGTCATTCAAACAAAAATTTTTTGAATGCCTATGTGTCAGGCCTTGTCATATCCACTAAAGATATGAAATCATATAAGCCATGGCTCTTGGAGCTAAAGCACGTAGAATCTAAAAAACAAATTCTAATGGCATGCCTGGATTTGTCCTGCTCTGATTTTATATATTTAACAATTAGCCCTTTATTCTTTATGGTCAGTATTCCAGCATTCACAAACATCCAGTTCCCCTCTCCTTTCTGAACGCAGACAACTGCATTCCCACTCTCCCTCGCTACGTGGGAGCATGTGCTTAAAGCTAACCAATGAAATATGAGTGGAAATGATTCTATCACTTCCTTCCAAAACAGAACATGAGAGACTCCTAACTCTGGGAAACGAACAAGGGGTGGTAGAAAGGGAGGTGGGCGGGGGGTGGGGGTGACTGGGTGACGGGCACTGAGAGGGGCACTTGATGGGATGAGCATTGGGTGTTATTCTATATGTTGGCAAGTTGAACACCAATAAAAAAATTTTTTTAAATAAAAAAGATTAGGAGAAAGTCTTCATGCTTTCTCTTTCCTTGACGTTGGTGCTCCAGAAGTCCCCAGTTGAAATAGCCGCATCACAAGGTAGACCATCCATTGATCTGTGAACCTACCATACCCAATCTCACTGCCTGTTTGTATGGGATATGTAGAATGAGCAAATATGAGGCCTTCTTGTGTTAAATCACTGAGATTTTTAACATTCTTACTATAGCATAATGCAGATTACACTTTTTTTAAAGAGTTTATTTTTTAAGGAACTTCTACACCCAACATCAGCTCGAACTCACAACCCTGAAGTCAAGAGTCGCATGCTGTACCGATTGAGTCAGCAAAGTGGCTCACTTTTTTATTTTAAATAAAGGCTTCCAACCACAGACAGAGCATACATTCACCCATGCATATTAACTACCTTATCTTCTTTTAACCAAATGTTTGAGGTTGAAGAATATTTAAAACATTGCTTGTGCAATATGGGGCACAGGCTAAAACATCAAGAACATTTCAGTCCTATCACATAGAACTAGGCATGTCTCCCTACTTAAGAAACAGTTAAACAAAATATGTCTCCATTCTCTATTTTTCACGCAGCAGTGCTTTTATATACTTGCTTAGCTTATTTGTTAATGCTAGTAAATTGGGTGAATTATTTTTAGTATATTTAACACTGAAGTGGGCACATATTATGTTGTGATGAATAAATCCAATACTTCAAATCCTTTCTAAAGAAAACGCTGTTTTACTGAATTTTAGAGTCGAGAAATAACCTGTGTTGATAATATAGGGCTTCGTTATCGGAAGCTGATTTGAGAATAGAACACAATGTCACAAATCCCAGAGCACAGTCAAATCAAAGGTCATTTTCTCTGTAGCATACACGTGTTATTATAAACCACCGCAATTGATTTCCAAGTATTATTAAAACAACACAACTACTCTTTCATAATTAGAAATTTTCTGAGTGCAGATGGTGCCCAACTCACAATGGTTCAACTTTGACTAGCAACATGCAGTCTGATCCCGTCTTGTGAAGCTGAGCAGTGGCAGCAAGCTGCAACTTTCAATCAGCCATGCGATCACAAGGGTCAACAACAGAGACACTTAAAACCTTCTGAACCCACACAACCCTTCTGTTTTTCATTTTCAGCACCGTATTCAATCAATTACATGAGACAGTCAACACTTTGTTACCAAATAGGCTTTGTGTTAGATAATTTTGCCCAACCATAGATAGGATCATGTAAGTGTTCTGCGCACATTTAAGGTAGGCGAGTCTAAGCTATGATGTTCAGGAGGTTAGGTGTATTAAATCCATTATTGACTTAATATTTTTGACTTACAATAGATTTATTGAGACATCGTAAGTCGAGAGAGATCTGTATTCAAAATCTTTGCTCTTTTGCCAAGAAAGAGACATTAATGTATAAATAACTGGTAAATGTTAGATGAAATTAGAGATATCCAACATTTCTGTATACTAATAAGTGATGTAATAAGTTTGATAATACATTTACATGTTCATGTTGATTTTGCATGTATTTTTAATTGAAAAATGACTAAACAAAGGAAGTGCTTTTCCTTTTATTATTATTTGTTTTAAGTATCATATGGGGGTATAGCTACATAAAATCAAACTCCAGGTGGAAATGGAATCATTCAATAAAATACAGGCATATTTTTCTTCTCCCTACCACCACATGACTGTTCAGAGACAGCTGTGTAATTGGAAACATTCTAAACTTCCATATTCTACTCATGAAACTTACAAACTAGTTGTATATACCTGACAGGAAACTAGAAACCAATCCACAAACAAGCTCATAACTTTATTAAAGCCTTACAGCCTGTATCAAAGTAAATCCTATGCTTACAGGAATGTATAAGCTCCTTGAGTTTTGCCCAATATCTGTCTCTACCCCCAGCCTATCCCCATCTCATCTAAAAGCATTCTTTGCCCTGGATCCAATAATTTCCAACCCTTTGAGGTCCTTCATTAACAATGGGGGTAATGTATAAGCTCCTAACCATGCTATTCAAGTTCCTCTAGAACGTGGTCCCTGATTGCCTCTCTAAACTCAGCTATTCTTCTGCCCCCAGCAAAATACCCCATGTGAGGTTTATCAAAGTGTGACCCATAGATTTGCCCTAGGAGATTCAGCTTAGATACCACCACCTCAGGGAAGCCTTCTCTGAATCCCCATATAGGATTGCATGACCCGCTTTGGTGCTCATTCTCTTTAAAGTACTTAGGACAGAACAACTGTCTTTCTCCTTATCCATTTTCTCCATAAAGGCTGAGAGCTCTTTGAGAGCAGGAATCTTTTCCTCTTCTCTTTTTTTCCCCCACTTCCTAGCAGTGATCCTGGCTGTCATAGAATGAGGAGGTAAGATGGAACTGTGCCTTGCTTACCAGTTGGTAGCTATAACCATAAAACACACAGCCAGTGGTGTGCTGGAACCAGATCATGCCAGCTTGTGAGAGGCAACTATGTACAACGCTTCTCAACTCTTCAGATAGTGACATCAGTTTGGTGGTTTGAAATTAGCTATGGTAGTTGAAAATGCCACAAAACATGGCTAAATGATACAAATCATATTTCTTTTCCCCTAGAGATGTGGTTATTTCCATTTACCATCACAGTGCTGCAAACAATTTATGTCTACTTTGGTAAAGTGGCAAATGGTGCAAATATACCACCTGATTACTTGATAATACTTTCTCCCCATCACATCTTCATGACTGGCTTGAAGATCTGTAGTTTTCTTCTGTAATAATTGCCTAAAAATCTGGGTAACTGATGATTCTATGTGTAGTAACTACATTGATTTTGTTAACTTTGTCATCTTAAGAACTGCATCAGATGAGTTGTGCATAAATTCCATAAATATTAGCGTGTTTTTTGGTGAGTGGTAGTGTTTATGACAAATGGGACAATACATTTATTTAGTTCCAACAAAAAGCAGTGAGTCTGTACCCAATCAGCTATTTCTGAAACATCCTCCAAATAAAAGTTTCAGGTCAATAGGCCTTCTACCAGATAGAAAGGGTTTTTTCCCCCAAGTTTTTTATTTAAATTCCAGCTAGTTAACATGTAGTGCAATATTAGTTTCAGGTATAGAACCAGGTAAAAGTTTGCACAGATCTTAAAGTACCCACTTCTCTTGTTGTGCTGCTATGAAAATACCAGATGGGGACTGCTCTAATCAGGAATTTTAATGGGAATGGTTCTCTCCCTACTACTTTCCATGGCTTATAAATAGACTCAGAAAAGAATTCAGGTTTTAAAAAGCATGATTTCAGACTATGAAAAATATTAGAGAAGTCCTAGAGAACCTTAGCAGCTAAATGTTTGCTATTGCACAGTTTAGTGGTTCCCCAAAATCACTGGGACTGGCCAGCCTAGATGCATCAGAATCACTTGGGAAGCCAGTTACAAATACATATCCCTGTACTCCATAACAGAAGGGTCTATGGTGAGCCCAGGGAATCTATTTTTTTTTTAAAGATCCCCAGATAATTCCAGTCTATTGATTGTAGTTTTTAACCCTCAGTCCCCTCTTGGAAACATTTTGTTTTAGTTTACAAGTTTGTCTTCCTTTGACTTTAAAATATATGCTCTCAGATTTGAATAAAGACCATGAAGAGAAGTCAGAATTCATCAGTAACATCAACAAATGGCCAAAAAAGGTTTTTAATATAGAACGCAAGGTATTGAGCTTACACATGAAAAATGAGTAGGGAAATGGAAGAAATTATCTCAGTAATTTAGCTTCTCTTCCCCTTGGAGTATTTTCTGTGATGACCCACCCACATAATTGAAAGACAGGTGCTCTAATCATTGATTTTTCTGATAATTTTTCCAATTCTTTTTGAATGTGTACAACTGTTCTTAAATTGAAATAACAAAAATCAGAGGTATGGGCTTCCTGTGACTCTTCTTCTGGGAAAATCTTTGCTTATTGCCACATGATAGAACCACTCCTTAATGATTTTAAAGCCAGTTGCAAATTTGGAATTATTAGCAGAATCACAACCTAGTGTGTCACAAAATATATTATTGCTTTTTTTTCTTTTTTTCTTTTTTCTTAGAGATGTAGGGAGATGGATGTGGGCAGAAGGATGGAGGAGCAAAGGGAGAGAGAGAGTATCTTAAGCACGCTTCACATCCAGTGCAGAGCCCAACATAGGGCTCCATCTCACAACCCTGAGAACATGACCAAAATCAAGAGTCAGACACATACCTGACTGGGCCACTCAGGCGCCCCTACCATTGCTTTTCTGAACAGAATTTTTACTTATCTCAGTTGACTTTGCCTTTGCATCCACCTCTCAAGTATTACATGTAGATTTAAAAAGAATTAGATACATGAAGACTCCTGACTCTGGGAAACGAACTAGGGGTGGTGGAAGGGGAGGAGGGAGGGGGGTGGGGGTGAATGGGTGACGGGCACTGAGGGGGGCACTTGACGGGGTGAGCACTGGGTGTTATTCTGTATGTTGGCAAATTGAACACCAATAAAAAATAAATTTATTATTAAAAAAATTAAAAGAATTAGACTACACAGGAGCTATGAGTTAATACTTTGCTTTACTTTAGACTGTATCATTCTCTTAGAACATAAACACTTGTAACAGAAACAGAGGGTGTTTTCTTTAACACCCCTCAAGTACATAACCATTCTCACTTTTGTATTTGGTTACACATTTTCTTTGACAATGAGGTTTCTCTGGTCTATAGCCATAGATTTATTATGCTATTGTGTTGTTGAATGCCTCCAAATGTCATTATAACAACATGTAATCTTTGTCCTAATTCATAAAACATTTAAAAAATTCATGCCAACATTTGGAGTCCCTAGGAGTACCCTATTTCTAAAAATAATGATATTAAGACTTAAAATCATGGGCAACAATATTTAAATATAGGAAGTATTTTGACTGTGGGTTGTGTTTTTCAGGTTTTGTTTTTTGTTTTAGTGGGTTTGTTATGTTGTGTTTTGTTTTTTCGGATCTGCATCATTGACTTTATCACCTTGGTTCTATGGTTCTAATGTCTTGTCCAGAGCCACTCATTTAATTACTTTTTCAAAACATTCATAACACAACATGGCTATAACTATATAGCTGCTGGCCTTTACTGGAATTATAATGAAGATCAATTATAGTATTTGATCTGGCCTTCCTTTCTAAATGCTACCATTAATTCAAATTAAAATGCTATGTCAATGTGCTTCCTACCATACAAGGAAATGAAGACATCTTTTATGACAATAGAGATAATTTGGGATGATCAGGATAAGAATAGATACTGTTATCTTTATTTTCACAAAAACTTAAGTCAAAGGTTAAAATAACCAGAATATTACAAATATTTTGGAACTTAAAATAAGTTAAGTTGACTCTAGTGAACTAGAATTAGACACTAGTCATATAAATAAGTATACTATGATAGAGTGGAAAAGGCCTTGTGGCAAAAGTAAAGAGTCTTGAGTTCTAATTTAGGCTAGGCTACTATCAAGCTATATGGCTTTGGAAAAAATTTTTAATTTTGGGGGGCATCAGTTTTGTTGGTCATGATATAAGGATATTGAATTGGATGATCCTTTCAATCTTATGAAACACTAGTGATTTGGATGGTGGAAAGTAAAATCACTTAAAATTGGTAAACTCTAATGGTTGGGAGTCATTTCAGCATGATAGTTTGAGGCCACAGAGGGCTGGAAACATGAGAGCGTGTTTTCAAAGATTTTATTCAAGAACAAGCTGGAAATAGTTGTTGATCATGACACCGTACAGTTATCTATATCCCAGAATTACAGCTAGCAAGGTCCTCAGAATAAGAGCAAACATATCTAGAAAGAAACCCATAAAGCAGAAATAGTGGGGAAAAAATACTTTTAAGTTGATTAGAGACAAAAATAGCACTGCGACCCAATTTGGATTCAGTTTACAAAAATAATTGTAATGCGGTTCAATCTAAAGTGGTTGTTCCTCCCGGGCAAAGGCAAAAGTTGAAAAAAAATTGACAAAATTTAAAAATAGGTCAAGAACTACCAAATGTATGGTTCCCATCCCAGACTGTGAAAGTGTGAAAAATGAATCGGAATACAGATACAGAAAATGCATATATAATTTGAAGAAGAGACTCAGCTGAGAAACATGAGGTGCAGATTTAGAATCTAGCTCATCTTTGAGATTTAAATACTTATGATGGATTTCCACTAGCTGGAAATAATAGGATGGAGAAGTATTTAATAAAAAGAGCTCTTTTGGAAAAAAAAAAGTACTTAAGCAATGCTACAGAATGACTTCAGCTCAGCACAAACACATGTAAATTTCTTAATTTTGCTTCCCTTCCTAGATGGATCATCTTTTTGTTGGGTGGGAGGGGCCAAGGAGGGAGTAACATAATTCAGTCAAAAGGTAACTGGCCACATTTAAGACCTACATAGATCCTTTCAATTACAAAATATACTCTTATTTCAGGAAATGTTAAATTGTGAATGTCAGAAATACAGTGATTGGTCCACTTTTCCTCTCTCCCTCTTCCCCAGCTCATTTATTCTATTCAATACCTTCATCCTTCTGTAATTGTTTTTGGTGAGATAGGGGTCACCATTGGCCCCTTGAGTATGATCAATCCCCAATCAATCTTAGTCAAAATAACATTTATCTTTGAACCACATCCTTAAACCTTTAAATTATTTTCTTTTTTTTTTAATTTTTATTTATTTATGATAGTCACAGAGAGAGAGAGAGAGAGAGAGAGAGAGAGGCAGAGACACAGGCAGAGGGAGAAGCAGGCTCCATGCACCGGGAGCCCGACGTGGGATTCGATCCCGGGTCTCCAGGATCGCGCCCTGGGCCAAAGGCAGGCGCCAAACCGCTGCGCCACCCAGGGATCCCTCTTAGCTTCTCTCTTTCATACTGTATAGTAGATTGGATTGAAAACCTAGCTCTGGCACTAAATAGTTTGATGACCCTGGGAAATCATTTTCATACGTTCCTCAATTCCCTCATCTATAAAATGAACATCCATAAGGTCCCATTTCAGTCCACAGTTTGCTGGATTATATTCATGTCTTCTCATGTGGATATCACTTGCATGCTTTGATCACCATCTTTATACTTCTGCAGTCCTTTTTGGGATTCAGTATGCATTTATTCATGGGCAACATCCCAAGAGAAGCATAATATTCCAAATAAGAAAAATTAGCACAATCCAGGTATTTAAATCACACATTATTTAACCATTTGCTCATTGAATAAATATTACTTAGGAGAACAAAGATTCTACTAAGGGCCGTTAGGATAGAGAGCTCCAAGTACAATGAAGGAACAGACAAGAAAACATAAAATTATAGTATGACGAGTGCTGTGATAAGGACACAGGGCCTAAAGAACAGAAAAGGAGCAAAAGTTGAAGGTTTTCTGATTACATAAAATTCAGGAGAGTTTTTTGAAATATACCACTAGCTTATAAATTTGTTTTGAAAATTTATAGCCAAAATGGTGAAGAGATGGCTTTTATTTTATAGACATTTAAATGGAAATACATATAAAGTAAGGCTAATGTGAATATTCAGCAGGCTCACTGGAGTCAATAAATCATGTTTCTTTGAAAGTATCAACCATAAACAAACTAGAACAGACTAACCAGAAGCTATGACAAGAAGACAGAAAAGAGGATATGGCTGCACTATCACAGAACCACACTGAATATGCACTTTGAAAGGTACACTAAGGATGTATTTATTAAGGCCACAAAGAGAACCATACATTATGTTTGCTGGATTTGAGTACCTTGCCTCTTTGTGTGATTAATTATTCCTGTCAACTTCAAATCTGAAAATGTGGAAGGAAAATATAGGGTGCCTCAAGAGAAGGACTATGGAGAATTCCTACAGATCATCCCCTCACCTCATTTTTAATAACTAATAAACACATTTCTCTGTTAAGTCTGTCAGCTAAAGAAAGAAAGGAATGATAACTGAACACTTCAATAATGTCTACAGAAGTAGAGCACTGAGATCATTATCTAATAGGATCTGGGGATGAAGACTTCTAGAAAAGCAGAAGGAACTTGGGCTGGGTCATCTGGATACGTGGTCTACAGTGATTACATTGCTTAAGCAAATGTTCACCTCCCCCCTTTTACTTTCCAGTTGATTCTGTAGTCCAAAAATACAACCCCTATTTGCTTCTCATAGGAAAGTCATATGCAGCATTAAAACAATTATCCAGGTGATTCCAGACCGTAGCTCCTAACTAGGACATCTTTGAAGAAAAGGTGCTCATTTCCTTAATTTTTGTAAGTTTGTGATGCCTCTGATTCTTCATGTCACATGTTCAGAACACATCTGATTTCACCTGAAGGAGCAGTGGACACTCTCGTGTGAACTCAGAGTCATCTCATGGGGGCAGCATCCTACCTCAAGAGCTTGCCATGTTGTCTTTCTGCTTTCTTTCAAGGGCCTTCCCCAGTGGTAAGAGGATAAGAATGTTCTTTCCACATAGAGAAATATGAGATTGTTATCTCCAAGAATAGTTCTTAACCAACAGAACACAAAAACCAATGGATATGTTATCCTGCCTCTGTCATGTAGACAGTTCTAACAGGAATTCTGTACACTTTTCAGGAGATCCCAACACAATTGAACCCCTATTGCCCACAACGGTGGTCCCAATCTATATATTGGTTTTTCCTCCTACCGTGACTTCCTCTCTCTGGTCCCTTATTCCTGCTCCTGGAATTAACTCCCAAATAAACTACCTGTACTTGGATCTCCGTCTTCAGCTCTACATTCAGGAGAACCTAAAATAAGATCGTGTGATAGAGAAATTGTTCTGTGTTCATCATAGTTAACCCTTCCTGAGTGCAAATGAAAAAAGCACTCACTAGCTTCCTTGAAGTAATGCTAGGGTGCCTATGACACAATTCTGAACTGTGCAATGTCAACAGAAGTGACTGAACCTGTTAAAAACTTCCTGCACAGTATTTCAACCCACTTTTCCTCTGTCTTGGAAACCTTGGGTATTACATGTTCCAAATGGCATAGTCATAAGATGGAGGACAGCCATCTGACCTGTATAGGCCTTTGCTTGAATAAGAAATTTTTATTATCATAAATTGCTGATATTCCATGTTTGTTACTCAAAATAGTATTTCTTATCCTAACATACTTGGTTAATTGTAGCATATCCTATACCATATCCTAGATGGCAAAAAATGATCTGCATATTTAAACTTTAGAACCGGGCACAGCAAGTGTTCAAACCATGTTTGTTTAGTTGAAAGTACGAATAAATGAATGAACCCTACCCTGTATCTATCTGAATACATATATATACACAGTTTCGTTTTATATACATATATTTATATTAATTTGTATATATATATTATAGTATATATGTATTTTTATATATTATCTATGTAAGTATACATATAGTATTACATTATGTGTGTGTATATATATATATATGTATATATAATATTATCATTTTGTTGCTAGCAACCTGCAAGCAGAGGTAAAGTCTCAAAAATTTTATCCTTAACATGGAATGATCTCAATAGTTTCTTGAGGAGTGATGAATAATCTCAGCACCCAAAACACCTCTCTAAAGAGAACCACATTATTCGTTTAAAAAAATACTGTTGGTTCAAATAAATATATATTTTAAAAAAACAAATGAATTTGGGGTATTTTGAGGGTATGGGATCAGCTGGTTTGAAAAAATATAAAAGACTAGTCAGTTCTATTAAACAAACTGAGCAGTTTCTGTTTGTTTTATTTTGTTTCAACAAAATATCTTAGTTTGATCTAACCGACCCGTTATTTTGGTACTGTCTGGAGAGAGTAAAATAGAATTTTGCTAGATTTCTAGTTCTTTTTAATTTTTTTCCAATACTTCTGAAATTTTGTCTCGCATACAATCAATTCACTATGAAGATTTTTTTCTCTTTTTTAAGATTGACTTATTTATTTGAGAGAGAGTGAATGACAGCATGAGCAGGGGCAGGGGCACAAGGAGGGAGAAAGGGGAAGCGGACTTCTTGCTGAGCAGGGAGCCCACACAGGGCTCAATATCATGACCTCGAGATCACGACCTGAGCTGAAACCAAGAGTCAGACACTTAAGCAACTCAGCCACCCAGGAGCCCCTGAAGAATTTTTCAAAAAGTCACTCAAATTTTAATTATCGAATCTTAAGATGACTTAAAGAATTATGGACATTCCTATTCTGTGCTATCTATGCAGAAAAGGTTTGGCACACCTATTCAAAATGTCAATAAAAAATGTTGAAGGATAGTAAACTGCTTAGAGAAACAAATGCTTCCAAGGACATGAGCAAAATCTACCTGAATACAAACAAGGAGTCGGTTACAAATTATCCTTATCTATTAATTAAAATAAAGCTCATTAAACGTTCTATTAGATTATGCTTTACTGATATTATTGAAATTAGTTTAGAGCAATAAAATTTATATAGATTAAAGTGAATTCTAAATACTGAAGGCATTTCACCAGTTCAGACTGGCCCTCTCTCTAATGAGTCTACTTACCAGTGCTTTACAATGTCTGAAGAAAGGTAATTTTGAGGAAATAATGTGTTCTTTATTGATTTTGTGCAGTGCAAGTTTTTATCTTCAGAATACTTAGGCCTTATCTCTATAGATATGTGCATACATTTACTTTTATTGAAATACTCAGAAATTTCTACTTAACGAATTTCCAATGTAGTCTACATGTCTTTACCAAAAGGACAAATCTTTGACTATTTGGCCTTTCGTCCATGGGACCATTTTTATTAGTAAGTAGTGATTGATTTGAATGAAAGTTTCCATTTTCTTTAGATCACTTGCAAAGCGCTCTCTCTCTCTCTCTCTCTCTCTCTCTCTCTCTTTCTCTCATAGTTAGACACAAGAGAGAAGGAAAGTGTCCTGGAGAGTTAGAGTATTTGGTTACCCCAAAGTAAGGCAGATGCTGTGCTGTTGCACTTTAGAGGACTCCTTCTCTATCATTGGCCTTCCATTCTAGTAGGTTCCATCCTGGCCGTATTTGCACAGGGATTCACATGAAAAGCATTATCGGAGACCAACAACATGGACTTGTTTTGAATGTTGCCTGCAAGTCACATCAGTATAATGTGGATGTGGATCATCCACAGTGTGGATGGAAGACTTGCTGCCAACATCTGCCATCCAATTTGATCTTGGGAGTTTTCTGGCACATTGAACATGACATTTATTTAAGTGTTAGACATCTATTATTCTTTTCTGACCAAAAGCTCAAAGAACCAAGTACAGTGGCATGATTTGACCCTAGACATCTGGTCTATAAGTATAAGCATGATGACACGTTCCACGAAGCTATCAAATTGGAATTCCTGACTGTGTGGCTAAGGGTGCCACCACTGAAAAGTCTAAGGATTTTGAAGGAGTCCAGCTTCACAAATTAATCAATGTAATACAACTTGACAAAAGATAAACATTAAAAGGCTAGAACTCTGTGTTTTGTTACCGCTTGGCTTAGCTTCTTTGTTGTTAGGCATTTTGCTCAGGTAAGCATATCTAGGAAGGCCTTACTCTCCAAAGAAAAGCAATCTTGTGTGGACTCTGGCAAAAACAAGCCACAAGTAAAGCAAATTACATGCTAGGGCATATAAATTTACAGTAAGTCATGTAAATTAGAAGGTGATACACCTGCAAGGCAATGAGGAAGCTATAATAAAATCTTCTCAGGGACAGCAAGACTGTGAAGATTAGGAAGGGGATGGATAACATAATGAATATTGATTGCACATGAATAAATGTGCTGCAGAATTTTCAGCTACCATATGCAGTTATGAAGTCATAGACTGCGTACCATGTGGTCTCAATTGTCATAATTTTGGTCCAGAAAGTGCTCTACGAAATAATCAGCTAAAATCTATCAATGTAACTGTAGTTTAAAATCCAGTTTTGCGAGAGATGCTTTAAAAAGTTAGCAAAAATTCTTGATGCTTTATGAAGGACAACGTTATAGAGTGAAATTCAGTAATGAATGTGCATTTGTGGACAGATTCTAGAACATCAAGTCATTCAGGAATCTGTATCTCTTAAAACCCCAAACCTCAAAAATGCAAGAATAATAATGCATTCAACAGGACCATTCTGAAATGATAAGAAGGAAAGGAAGTGGTACAACCAACACTGGACTTCACTTGCCTTCTCCTGTTCTCCAGGGTTCATCTCTGTTTGCTGAAAAACTGATATGTTACACATTTGGAGGATCCTGTTGCTGTAGTTCTCTTACTCAAATATCATAATGTCTATGATGATATAGTTGCCATCACCAACACTGTCATTTTTAATTAACCTCCTTAAAAATGTCTGTGTTACAAGTCACAAGAAACTAGTATGAAGTCATACCAGGGTGTATTTGAGTCTTCACATTTGACATGGGCCAAGTTACTTAACCTTCCCACAAGTGGTTTGTTCATCAGTAGCTTGGTGGTGATAGCACCTACATCAATGGGTTAGTATGAGAATTATGTGAGATGATCCACACAAAGGGTGAAGCTGTTTCTGGCACTCTCCACCTTGTTTGTTGTTTTTTTTTAAGATTTTATTTATTTAACTGAGAGAGAGAGAGAGAGACCACAAGCAAGGGGGAGGGACAGAGAGAGAGAGGGAGAAGCAGGCTCCCCACTGAGCAGGGAGCCCAACTCAGGACTTATTCCCAGGATTCCGGGATCATGACCTGAGCCCAAAGCAGATGCTCAACCCACTGAGTCACCCAGGTGCCCCTCCACCCTGTTTTTTATACCATTTCATTTTAATAGATGTCCCTGAGAGGAACGAAGTCTCTGCTTCCATGTATCTCCAGCTACGTAACTGCACGTTTCATTCGGACAGCAAGTGCCTTCAACAACAGTTTGCCAATTTTATTTAAAGTGCAGACCCTGGAGTCAGGATGCTGGGGATTCAAGCTGTGACTTACTAGCTGCGTGGCTTATATAAGGTGGTCGGTCTTGCTTAGCCTCGGTATCTTCATTTGTAATGAGGGATGACACTGGCCCCTCCATCACTGAATTCTCATGAGGAGTAACTTCAGTTCTGTAGTTATATAAAGCACTTACCACTTTCTGCCACATGGTTAGCCCTCAGTCCATGGCAGGCATGTTGTGATTACTATTATCATGAGTTTTATTATTACTGGATACTTATTATGTGCAGTACTGTAATAGGTGGGTAAATAAAAGGAGTGAGAGCCCTAGCGGTCGAAGCACTTAGAAATTTCTTTCAATGTTTTTTTTTGGTTTGGGGGTTTTGTTTTGTTTTTGTTTTTGTTTTTGTTTCTGGTCAAGTACTTCTGTACTGGGTACTGCCGTAGGCACAGGGGATTTGGCGGAAAGCAAAAAAGACAAAATTCCTACCTTAAAAAAACTTGTATTGGCCAATTGAGGACTATCTTCATGATGCATCACTTCAGTAGGGGAGCCCTAAAAACAATTTACATTTAAAGTGCAGTGCACTTGATGGGATGAGCACTGGGTGTTATGCTATATGTTGCAAATTGAACTCCAATAAAAAAAATGCTCAAAAATAAATAAATAAATAAATAAATAAATAAATAAATAAATAAATAAATAAAGTGAGTGTGATGACAAGCCAGGGCCCAGGGAGGAGGTAAACAAAGAGAAGGGGCACTTAACCCAGTTTTGTGGAAGGAAAACTGAGGAAAGTATCCTGGTGGTAGTAATGTCTATGCAGAGCCTTGTAGCACTCATTTATTGACTTAACAAGTTCTTACATAATGCCTGCTATGTGCCAGGGGAATGGTTCTAAGCACTTTACAAATGAGCTATTACTCTTTTAATTTAATTCATTTACTTCTTCTAATAACTCCATGAAGTGGGGAAAATGAACCACACATGGGTTAAGTAACTTGCCCAAAGTCAGGAAACTAGAAAGTGGTTCCATAGTTTGTGCTCTTAACTGCAGTGTGCTATGCTGTTTCTCCCTCTGGCTATGTTTGTATAAGGTGTGCGTTGGGGTGAGCTGGGGTGCAAATCAAGCATAGTAGGAGCAGTCAGTAGTCCACGAAAGGCTTGGAGACTTTTGACTTTAACGGAGCAATGTTATGAAATCAGAAGAAGATCAAGAAAGAAAAGGGAGAGCGATTCGGAAGATTCTAGAAAGCCAGGAATTTCGGGTAATCTGTTCCCAGTTGGCACTCCAGTCAGTGTTATGTGACTCCACATTACAATACACTGATGTGATGGAAGTATATTTTATAGGTTCTAATATAGATCAAGGGACATGATTATTTTATTAAGGATACGCATTGCATGTGAGGTCCTAGAATTGAAATACTTAATGTCCTCTCCTGGATCTTACAGTTAATTTTTTTACAGATTCAATCGTGGTTATTTGTACTTAAGGTATCTTTTTTGTAAGTAGCCACGAATTATGTTCTTGTTAGGAACGCCTAGCACGCTCAGATAAAGTGTTGTCAAAAGTTTATAAATAACAGAAGTAAAATGAATGAATCGCTGAAGTAGGACTTAGTAAAAATTTATTGTGCACACACCAAAAAGACAGTTTGCCAACCAAGAACACTCAAACCAAAACATGGAAAAAGGCTGAAGTGTGTGTTGTTATAAAGCAGCTTATATAGTAAGAAGGCAGTGGCTGTTTCTTCTTCACAGTGATTGGTCATAATATTTGAATTTTCTTAAATGATAGGGAATTGGTCAGTGGTTATCTCACAATCGACCTTGAGAAACATTTTAAGTTTTGCTTATGACTTCCAGAGGCATAAGCAAGAAATGACCCGGGTCAACTCAGTCGTACAAAAATAAGCTAAATTAAGCTTTGTGTGTATGAGCAAACTGGTTTTCTCTGCTCAGGGAATTTTCAAGGTTAGACACTGTTTGTTTTTGTGTTTATTTTAACAATGGGATTGCCAAAGGGTAACCCAAATGATCGACATAGAGCTACATGTTCAGGAAAAAGCCTAATTCTAGTTTTCTTTTTTCCCATGAGAAATTTTATATTTCCTCAGTAGATGCCAGTAGCCTAGAGTAGGTTCTCCCTAACTATTCTTTGAACGACTGGAATTTCTACTTCACGAAGGCTCTGGCTAGAACAGTCAATGTCTACAAATAAGACTTGTAACTAATGTACCTTCAATAGATACTCATAAAATACAAGCTACTTTTGTCTAAAAAGAAAGAAATGGTCATGGAAAAATAATCAAATTGCCTTATGATGTATAAAATATAAAAAGTCACTTCCTTCCCCTCACCAGAAACGCTAATCCTAGTGTCAGAAAAAATGGCTAAAGTTTTTAGTGTAATTTGCCCAGAAATAATGTATACAGATAGAAAGCTAAACTTATATATAAAATGGTATCATACCACACATACTCTTCTGCAACTTTTCTTTTGCACTTCACAGTGTATGTTAGGCATCTTTCTTATACATTTCCCTGAATATTATAAATAGTATTATCTTGCAGATGTGCCATGATGTACATAACCAATAAGACATTGAAAATGCTGTCGTTTTCCCCTCTAACATGGATGTTGCAACAGACACAGTTCTATACATGTAGTTGATCACAGGTGCAAATTTATCTGTATAGTAAATGCTTAAAGAACAAATCAAAATGTGAGACAAGATTCCATCAAAGTCCTAGAGGAGAACACAGGCAACACCCTTTTTGAACTTGGCCACAGCAACTTCTGGCAAGATACATCCATGAAGGCAAGAGAAACAAAAGCAAAAATGAACTATTGGGACTTCATCAAGATAAGAAGCTTTTGCACAGCAAAGGATACAGTCAATGAAACTAAAAGACAACCTACAGAATGGGAGAAGATATTTGCAAATGACGTATCAGATAAAGGGCTAGTTTCCAAGATCTATAAAGAACTTATTAAACTCAACACCAAAGAAACAAAGAATCCAATCATGAAATGGGCAAAAGACATGAAGAGAAATCTCACAGATGAAGACAGAGACATGGCCAACAAGCACATGAGAACATGCTCCGCATCACTTGCCATCAGGGAAATACAAATCAAAACCACAAGGAGATACCACCTCACACCAGTGAGAATGGGGAAAATTAACAAGGCAGGAAACTACAGATGTTGGAGACGATGTGGAGAAAGGGGAACCCTCTTGCCCTGTTGGTGGAATGTGAACTGGAAGACCCACTCTGGAAAACTGTGTGCAGGTTCCTCAAAGAGTTAAAAATAGACCTGCCCTACGACCCAGCAATTGCACTGCTGGGGATTTACCCCAAAGATTCAGATGCAATGAAACCCCGGGACACCTGCACCCCGATGTTTATAGCAGCAATGTCCACAATAGCCACACTGTGGAAGGAGCCTCGGTGTCCATCAAAAGATGAATGGATAAAGAAGATGTGGTCTGTGTATACAATGGAATATTCCTCAGCCATTAGAAATGACAAATACCCACCATTTGCTTCAACATGGATGGAACTGGAGGATATTATGCTGAGTGAAATAAGTTAATCGGAGGACAAACAGTGTATGTTCTCATTCATTTGGGGAATATAAATAATAGTGAAAGGGAATATAAGGGAAGGGAGAAGAAATGTGTGGGAAATATCAGAAAGGGAGACAGAACATAAAGACTCCTAACTCTGGGAAACTAATTAGGGGTGGTGGAAGGGGAGGAGGGTGGGGGGTGGGGGTGAATGGGTGACGGGCACTGAGCGGGGGCACTTGACAGGATGAGCACTGGGTATGTTGGCAAATTGAACACCAATAAAAAATAAATTATTATTAAAAAAAAAGAAAGAGAAAGAAGAAAAAAGAAAGAAAGAAAGAAAGAAAGAAAGAAAGAAAGAAAGAAAGAAAGAAAGAGAGAGAAAGAGAGAAAGAAAGAAAGAGTGGCACCTGGGTGGCTCAGTCAGTTAAGTGTTTGGCGCAGGTGGTGATCTCCGGGTCCTGGGATCGAACTCTGTGTTTAGAAGTGAGTCCACTTGTCCCTCTCCCTCTGCCCCTCCCCTCATTGTGTCCAGCTCACTCTCTCTCTCTCTCTTTCTCTCTCTTTTAAATAAATAAATAAATAAATAAATAAATAAATAAAATCTCTCTCAAATAAATAAATAAAATAAAAAGTAATCTCTCTTTTCGAATATGTCATCTTTCTTTAGACTGTTGTAATATCTTTGTCACGCAGAAATTTTTAAGATTTATATAATCAAATTACCATCCTTTTCTTTTGTCACTTAACGGATTTTTTTTCATATTGGATAGGTCTTCTCTCCAAGTGTACACATAGATTTTCACATGTTTCCATCTGGTCTATTTCTGCTTTTTCCCATTTAAATATTTGATCTATCTGCTATACACCTCAGAGTAAAGAGGGAAGTAGGAAATAAGATTTACAACTACGTACAAACACAGCTAGCCGGTTGCCCCAATATCATTTATTTTTTCCAGATACTGAAATATAATTGACATTTAACACTACGTGAGTGTAAGGTGCACAATGTGATGATTCGACGCACATATATATTGTGATATGATCGCCACAATACGGTTAGCTAACCCAGCCTTCATCTCATATATACTCATATAATTTACATCTCATATAACATTTTGTTGTGGCGGTGGTGAGAATATTTAAGATTTACTCTTAGCCACTTTCAAGTATACAATATAGTATTGTTAACTATAGTCACCATGCTGTACATTACATCCTCTTATAACTGAAAGTTTGTACCCTTTGACCAACATCCCATTTCCCTCACTGCCTAGCACCCGATGACTACCAATCTCCTCTCTGTTTCTATGAATTCAGCTTTTTTTTTCTTTTTAGATTCCACATATAAGTGAAATCATACAATATTTGTCTCTCTCTGTCTAGCTCATTTCACTTTAGCATAATGTCTTCTAGGTTCATTCACATTGTCACCGATGGCAAGGTTTCTTTCTTTTTTTCTGGTGAAATAATATTTCATTGTATACACATTGAGTAATCTATTTTCCCCATTGTTAAAGATATTACTTTACCACATACTAAATTCCAGAAGTGTTTGGATCTATCAGTCAGTTCAGCCCCATAATCAGTTATGATTATTGTTGTTTTATACAACGTTGTCGTATATATAGTAATCCTAGTTCCCTTTCTTTGCTCTTCTTTTTCAGAGGATTCCTTGCTGTTCTCATATTTTCTTATCCAGATGAACTTTAGAATAGTTTTGTTAAGTTGTATTTAAAATAATACTAGTTTTGATTAGACTTACCTATAACAAATTGATTGATTTAAACAGAATCAATAATTTTGAATATTGAAGCTCACTGCCCAACAATTTGATGTATGTTTCCACTTGTTTAAAGCTAATTTTTTTTAATAATAAATTTATTTTTTATTGGTGTTCAATTTGCCAACATACAGAATAACACCCAGTGCTCATCCCGTCAAGTGTCCAGAGCCTCGGTAAATTTTTATAGCTTCAAGTTGATATGAATGCTGTGCATTTCTTATATTTATGCTAGATTTTTTAAAATTTTCTTTTTTTAAAAAAAGATTTTACTTACTTACTTATTAATTAATTAATTAATTTATTTATTTATTTACTTACTTACTTATTTGACAGAGAGAGAGCACAAGCAGGGGGAGCAGCAAGCAGAGGGAGAGGGAGAAGAAGCAGGCTTTCCACTGAGCATGGGGTCATGACCTGAGCCAAAGGTAGACCACGGTTAACCAACTGAGCTACCCAGGCTCCCCTAAATTTTATTTTCAATAAAAATATATATATTTAAGTTGTACAACACTGATGACTTGATACATACATACATACATATATATACACACACACAGTGAAATGATTACTCCAGCCAAGCTAATTAACACATCCTCTCCACATGTAGTTACCATGTTTTGTGTATGAGAGCTCTGAAATCTACTCTTTGAGCAAATTTCCAGTATTTAATACAGTATTATTAACTATAGTCACCATACTGCACATCAGATCTCTAGACTGATTCATCCTACACAACTACAACTTTGTACCCTTTGATCGATAGCTCCCCAATTTCCCCCCAGGTCTCCATCCCTGGTAACCACTATTCTACTCTCTGCCTCTGTGTACCTGACTTTTTGAGATTCCACGTATAAGTGAGATCATACAGTTTTTTCCTTTTTCTGTGTAGCTTATTTCACTTAGCACTATATCCTGCAGGTTCATCTATGCTGCTGCAAATGTTAGGATCACTTTCTTAAAAAAAAAAAAGATTTTATTTATTTATTCATGAGAGACACAGAGAGAGAGAGAGAGAGGCAGAGACATAGGCAGAGGGAGAAACAGGCTCCATGCTGGAAGCCAGATATGAGACTCGATCCCGGGACTCTGGGATCACGACCTGAGCCAAAGGCAGACGCTCAATCACTAAGCCACCCAGGTGTCCCAGGATCTTTCTTTCTTAAGGCTGAATAATATGCCTAGATGTTTTAGATCATATAGCTACAGATGATTGGGAGTTTTCCTCCATTTTATTTTGTACCTGATTAGCTTTTATATACAGAAAAACCATGAGTTAATTTTATTGATTTTGTAATCAGAACCTCACTAAATTCTCTTATTGTTTCTTTTTTTAATTTTTATTTATTTATGATAGTCACACACACACACAGAGAGAGAGAGAGAGAGAGAGAGAGAGAGGGAGGCAGAGACACAGGCAGAGGGAGAAGCAGGCTCCATGCACCGGGAGCCCGACGTGGGATTCAATCCCGGGTCTCCAGGATCGTGCCCTGGGCCAAAGGCAGGCGCTAAACTGCTGCGCTACCCAGGGATCCCTCTCTTATTGTTTCTAATAGGGTTTCAGTTTATCTTCTTGGATTTCCCAGATGAATAACCATATTATTAGCAAATGTGGGTAATTTTGTCACTGCTTTTCATTTCTTTCATTTGACGAGTTGTGTTGGCTAGTACATCTAGAAATGTATGTTACCGTGATAGTCTTAGCTTTGCCTTGTTCATCATCAGGCTATTTTTCTTTCCATTTTATTTACTTTATTACTGTTTTGGTATGCTGGAGGGATTGCTTATACCATTTATAAGGTTATAAAATTCTAGATTTAATTCAGTTTGTGTTTTTTCTCCTTTTGGTAATATTGAAGGTTTATAGTCTTTGTTTTCATACTTCTCTTTAACTTTCTAAATTTAAATAATATGATTAAACACCTACTCATTGACGTATCAAGTTAAATGATATCTCTTGGTGTCTCTCCAAGGATAAGGAAGATATTCTTAAATATCTTCCCATTCTCCTCCTACCTTACACCTCCACATTTTTGTCAGCTCTATTATAATTTTTACATTGTCAGTGTTCATAACATTTGCCTTCTGTTCTATAATTCCTACCATTTTTCATTTTAAATTCCAAATATTAATGGACTCAATACTTGATGATGTCTCTTTCATACCATGGCTTCTCCTTTTTTTTTTTTTTTTTTCGGTCCTTAATTTTGCTTTGCTGTCTGGGTTGACTGGATTTTTGCCTTCAGTACATTTTTGCAAAAGGGATTTATGAGCACTACTGTTCTGGCAGAAATTCTACATATGTTTGAGGATCACTTCTTAGTTTCATTAAAGATGGAGGGTCTCTTCTCTTAATCTTTTTACTATTTTGTGGAGGATTTTATTGAAGGAAATAGAGTGGAAATGTTATTAATCTGTCATCTTGTAGCAAAAGTCTCCTGAATTACTGCTTCTTAATTAACTGCTTACTCCATGAAATGGTAAGTTCAAAAATGTTGGACTCCTAGATCTGCCGTCTTCTAGCCATGGAGATTGGGAATGTTACTTAATCCCTCTGAACCTCAGTTTCCTTATTTTAACATAGGGGTTATAAAAGAGTGACCATATTTACAGTTTTCCTAGAAAGGCTCCAGGTTATACCTGTTGTCTGAGCTTAATTGTTAATATCTGTCATTTTATTCTCCAAAGTGTTCCAATACGGAAAATAAATTGAATGGGCATTCTAATTATCATGGTGCCTACCTCATAGTGGTGCTGTGATAATTAAATGAAACACCATTTAGTGATTAACATAGTGCCTGGCACATCACTTATTCAATACGTGTTAGTTTTTCTATTTTATCAGGATGCTTTCTCCATTCAGACTCTCTATTTGAAAATAAATGTACCGTATCCCTTGAGGAGGAGCACTCTTCAGTCTGGCTGCCAAGCAGTAGAAATTCATAACTCTTGTCAGTTTGGAAAGTCCCCATCATGGTGTGCTCTGAGCCCTACCTCTCTGGCTGATTCAGGTTCCTAGGACCAGGCCAGCTGCAGTACCTATGCAGAAGGAATCCACAGAAATCCTCTCTAATTACCATCCTGGGCTGTTTATATACATTTCCACAGGGTAGAGAGAACATGGATTATGCAAATTCTGCTTTTGTACAGAAATGAAAAATAGATTTCAGTTTCAAAATCTGAGTACACAAGAAGAGTTCAGGAAAGTTCAATGAGGGCATGAAGTAGAAATGTATGGACATTTACCTTTCCCTAGATAAACAGTGAAATGTAAGTCATCCAAATAATAAGAAACTATTTGAAACTATTTATCACTCCAATTTGTGAATATGGGACTGAGAAGGCATTAGAAGTGGCAGGAGTTGGTCAAGCATCAAGGACCTTACTTCTATTTATTATGCTCATTTATCTATGTAAACCTCCTGGTGGAAATGGAAATTATTTTCCTGAGAACTGTGATGACTCTACTATTGTTACATAATTTGCATATCCTTTTGAATATGTTAGCATAAGGGAAGGATTGAGTTATATGGTACATTTGCCTCTGGGTGGAATATTGCTCATTAGCTAGTAGATATAAAGAAAACCGGATGGGCAAATCTAGAAATAGACAAAAGACTTCTCTGTCCTTTCTTGCTTCTAGATTTTCAAAATGTATATACTCTAATGTATTTTAAAGATACCCAAATAATATCATTAAAACTAAATGTAGGTGTATATACTTATGCATATGTAATGAAAATGAACATAAACAATTTGCATACTAGTGCATACTACATAACTGCTTCCTGGCTTGCTCATACTTACCACTTCTGCATATGTTTATCTCTGCTTCACTTATTTCATGAATACTCAAATAGAGTTAAGATGCTTACCAGTGGACAAAATATTGAAAGAACTTTTGCTCGCCACTATCTCTTCTTCCTCAATTATGTAGACTGTCTCCAGAGAGCTCATGTGTGATTCCATTTAATAAAACGCCAGTATGGTTCCTAAAAATTAAATTGTTCTAAATATACTTTGAGATGATAACTAAAAAGAACGTACATAGAATCATTTTAGTGGGTCTTCTTGGATTATTTCAGATAGATCTATGTATTAAGATCAATATGATAAGACATTCCATGGATAAATTAATTGTGGAAAGCAAAATATATAACTATATCACCCATCCCTTAAGTTAGAGGCTAATTTTATTATTATTTATTTTTTATTGGTGTTCAATTTGCCAACATATAGTATAACACCCAGTGCTCATCCCATCAAGTGCCCCCCTCAGTGCCCACCACCCAGTCACCCCCACCCCCTGCCCACCTCCCCTTCCACCACCCCTAGTTCATTTCCCAGAGTTAGGGGTCTCTCATGTTCTGTCTCCCTTTCTGATATTTCCCACTCATTTTCTCTCCTTTCCCCTCTATTCCCTTTCACTATTTTTTATATTCCCCAAATGAATGAGACCATATAATGTTTGTCCTTCTCCGATTGACTTATTTCACTCAGCATAATACCCTCCAGTTCCATCCACATCGAAGCAAATGGTGGGTATTTGTCGTTTCTAATAGCTGAGGAATATTCCATTGTATACACAAACCATATCTTCTTTATCCATTCATCTTTCGATGGACACCGAGGCTCCTTCCACAGTTTGCCTATTGTGGACATTGCTGCTATAAACATCGGGTGCAGGTGTCCCGGCGTTTCATTGCATCTGAATCTTTGGGGTAAATCCCCAGCAGTGCAATTGCTGGGTCGTAGGGCAGGTCTATTTTTAACTCTTTGAGGAACCTCCACACAGGTTTCCAGAGTGGCTGCACCAGTTCACATTCCCACCAACAGTGCAGGAGGGTTCCCCTTTCTCCGCATCCTCTCCAACATTTGTGGTTTCCTGTCTTGTTAATGTTCTCCATTCTCACTGGTGTGAGGTGGTATCTCATTGTGGTTTTGATTTGTATTTCCCTGATGGCAAGTGATGCAGAGCATTTTCTCATGTGCTTGTTGGCCATGTCTATGTCTTAGAGGCTAATTTTAGTATATTTTAAAGCATATTCTAAAAGTAGGGTAATTAAAAACAGTGGCATTGGCATGAGAATCAACAATGGAATAATAGAAAAATAAGCATTCTTGGAATAAGTCAGTGTATATATAAGAATTTAGCATTTAATGAAAGAAGCCAATTTGGACATGAAAGGACATTTATTACACCATGATGAGTTAAATTATTGTCTATTTCTATAAAGTATTGTTCAAATATTTAAAATTCTGTTTTTGAAGAACATTTAGTAACATAAGAAGTTCTGTCTGTGATGGACAAGCTCTAAGGTAGCCCCCCCCTTGACTCCTTTCCTCTGGTTTCAACACCTTTGTATAATCCCCTCCCCTTGAGTATGGGGAGAACCTATGACTTTCATCTCTCTAATAAAACAGTGTAGGTGATGGGATATCACTTCTTTGATAATGTTAGTTTGTAGCACCAGTCTTGCTTGGAGACACCTTCTCCTTTCTGGTTTTGAAGAAGAAAGCTGGCATGTTTTGAAATTTCCCTATGGAGAGAGCCACATGGCAAGGAAATGAAAGGGGTTTGTTTCCAGCAAATAGCCAGTGAGAAATCTTGACCCTCAGTCTAGCAGCCTGCAAGAAAGCAAATGCTACCAACAGCTACTTGAGCTGGAAGACACATTCTTCCCCAGTTGAGCCCCAGATGAACCCACACACCGGCCAACATCTTGACTGCAACTTTCTGAGACTGTGAAACAGAGGCTCCAGTTAAGCTATGACCAAATTCCTGATTCACAGAAAGTGTGTGCTAACTATGTGCTGTTTTAAGTTAACCATGAAGGTTGTGGTGATGCCATCATTTGGCAGTAGATAACTAATACACTATCAAAATACTAAATTAAAAAAGCAAGACAAAAAACTCTATATATTGTGCATGTCACTCAGCTTTGCTGCATAACAGCCCCCCAACCTCAGTAGCTTACGAAAAAAAGCACTATTTTTAAGTTGTGCTACGTGTTGGTGGTTGTAGGGCAGCTATGGCTGCTGTGACTCTGCTTCATTTTCCTTACTCCTGCTCGACTCAGTTCCATGTACTGATTCTGGGATCCTGACTAAATGAGCAGCCCCTATGTCAGGCATTCCCATTTTTGTGCCAAAGATAAAGAGCATGAACCTTGAGCTGTATCTGAACCATACAATTGCATTGAAAGCTTCTGCTCAGATGTGGTTTATATTACATCAGTTTGTTACAGTTGTTGGACCCAAAGCCCCATTTCCTGGTTGTTAGCTGGGGGGTCGTTCTAATCTCTTAGAGGCTTCTTGCAGTTCCTGTCTTCAGGCCTTCCCACAGGCCCTCTCACAGCACCACTGTGAGCAGTAGGATTCCTTGCGTTGAATCTCCTTCAGGCTTCAAATCTCTCTGCACTTCTGCTACCAGCCAGAGAAACTCGCTGCTTTTAAGGGGCTCACCTGATTGGGCCAGGCTCACCCAGATAATCTTCATATTCTTTAAGGTCATTTTCTTTAGGATTTTCATTAGATGTGCAAAATCCTTTCACAGCGGTATCTAGATTAGTGCCTTGAAATCAGATCAAGCCGTTTTCAAGTCATGGTTCATTCACTTACCTATGTGTACTTTGAATAACTTAACATGTGAGTAGAATAGTCACTAACTCATTTGGTGGTTTTGAAGACTTAAGTGGGATAAAGTCTGTAATGCCCTTAGCAAAGCTTCTGATATATGGCTCTCCAGAATTGGAAGATTTTATATTGATTTTATAGTAAATTTTGCATCAGATAAAGTCCTGATATCGATCATGTGAGTAAAGGAAGTCAATAGGCTATGTCTCTCTCTTCTTCTCCTCCTCCACGCTCCCTTCCTTCCTCTCTCCAGCCCTCTCCCCTCCCACCCTACCCCCCACCTGGGTCTGGAAATATATACTTTGTATGTTTTTGGTATCCAGATTGTCACCTGTTTGCCAAGACTTCACAATTTTAAATTATTATAAAAAGTCCAAGGACGCCTGGGTGGCTCAGTGGTTGAGCGTCTGCCTTTGGCTCAGAGTGTGGTCCCGGAGTCCCGGGATCGAGTCCCACATCGGGCTCCCTGCATGGAGCCTGCTTCTCCCTCTGCCTGTGTTTCTGCCTCTCTTTCTAGCTGTGTCTCTCATGAATAAATAAATAAAATCTTTTTAAAAAGAAATTTTAAAAAGTGCAGGACTGCATCTGTATCACATCGGTGTATTTCTTACTGTTGGCAAGGTGGTCGGATGCAAAGATAGGAGGTGTTTCCTTACCCAGGCTATGAGGTTTTCTTCACAGCGCCTTGCAGCCTGTGCCAAAACAGGCACGAGACACCAGGTCTGAAAATCAACTCCATCTTTTTCATAAAGGATTACAAATCACTGTCATTTCATTTCCAAGACTACTGCTTCAAGTTTTTAAAATAAATTTTGCTTGGAATATGATCAACAATCAATGAAGGAAAGACACCGAAACGCCGCATCAATGCCTCTGATACATGGTTTTCTAACTAACACAAAGCCCAGAAAACAGCCTAAAATATGTTTCATCTTATTTATTCAGAATAACGACTTTTACATCACCGAAAAGAAATATTATCGCCACAGGTTAAAAACGTGAAAATACATATGGAAGGGTCCTTAGAGATACTCAAATCCATTGCTATCACTTCTTAGATGGAAAAATTGTGAAGCGGCAAGCAGATGGGATCTATATGATCCGTGTCCCACATCCATTTCTTTCCTTGAGTTATTTTTAGAGTTGTGGGGTAAATAAGAACTTTCTGACCCTTAAAAAGGTAATATACTGGATCATTATTTCCCTTGTGAACAAGATATTTGTCTACTTAGAACATTTCTTCCTCAGAGTAACTTGCTGCCAGCTAGGTTGGGCCTATGATCAACCTCAAGAAGTCCATCTTCAATGACATTATCTTCTACTTTCTGTTCTCCTTTCCTTATTCTGGGCCCATAATACCTGCCCATTCCCCAGGTCACTAGAATACCAATAAGCACACGTTCTCTTCTGTACCCCTCTTATCTCATCTGAATTTCAGGAAGGGTCAAAATATACTCATCCACAGTGAGATATTATCATTTGAAGATCTTTATTTATTTGAGAGAGAGAGAGAGAGATCATGAGCAGAGGGAGAAACATACTCCCTGCTAAGCAGGGAGCCCGATGCGGGGCTCCATCCCAGGACTCTGGGATCATGACCTGACCTGAAAGCAGACACTTAACTGACTGAACCACACAGGTGCCCTGAGAGATTATCACTTGATGATAAGGCTTTAGAGTCAGTTCTTATGGACATGTCTATGTATTAAGAGAAGACAATGGAATGGACTTTATGAGTATAGAATCATCAGTCATCAATTAGGTCAATTGGGAGGAGAAGGAATTATTTAAAGTGGAAAAGGGTCTTTTTTTTAATTTTTTATTTATTTATTGATAGTCACACAGAGAGAGAGAGAGGCAGAGACATAGGCAGAGGGAGAAGCAGGCTCCATGCACCGGGAGCCCGATGTGGGATTCGATCCCGGGTCTCCAGGATCGCGCCCTGGGCCAAAGGCAGGCGCTAAACCACTGTGCCACCCAGGGATCCCGGAAAAGGGTCTTATACAAGTAGAAATCACGGACTGGAAATTGTAGGGAAACACCATCTTCTCAAGCTCATTGCTAAAGCAGGCTAACATTTGGCAGGTTACAAATCTATGATTTATATAAGCTGAGGCTTTGCCAAAGGGCAGTTCTCTGGCAACATTTACTTTTGGACACACGCACGTTACCTCATGGGAATTCTTGCACAGCCAATTCTCCTGGATGAAGGCCAAGCCATGGAATGAGGAAGGATCATGATCTTTTGGAGAGAAAAGTAGCTCAATCAGAAAGAAGTGCCCTAAAGAAGCTGTCATATGGTTGGATCAATGTTAACTGACTCACCTCAGACATAAAGAGGGAAGGAAGCTAAAAAGAAAGCACATATTTTCCCTCACATAGCACTCTTTGGACCGCATCTCCTCCAGGTAAGCCTCTCCTTTTCTCAAGGTACAGATTAAGCCCTACCTCTTCCAGGTTTCTCACCTCCTTCCCAGAGTTGGCTTGTTGGGTTACGGGAGGGAGCTGGAAGTATTTCAAGGGCTTAACCTTGGTATAAAGTGCCTCCTGTCCAGCATTACAGTTGCCATAGCAGTGACTTACAAGGTGGTGTGGTCTGTTCCAAGGTAAATAGCGTAGACTGAGTGACCAAATCAAAAAAAAAAAAAAAAAAAAAGTATGAGTTGAAAAAATTCTGCTTCTACTTAGGACACAGAAAGCTATATGGGAATGTTGTTTCCATCCAAGAAATAAGAAAAAGGCAGAAAATCTACAAACCTGTAGCTATTCCTGAATCACTCGGATTGCTGAGGTCACAAAGCAACGTGCTGAACCAAATTTCAGAGTGACAAGCCCCTTTGAAAAGAGAGACGACTTGCAAACGTTTTTATCTTTAGGAGAGCATGACAGGAAGAAGTAGCCAATAAAAAGCAGGTAAGAAGACAATAACTGAAATTTTAATGAATTCTTAAAGGTCTACTTTGGGCTAGTGATTAATTTATAATGCTTGAAAGACCCAGACAAACGAGGAGGCTGAGTGCACTTACTTACAAGCTCTTTTCCCAGGGCTCCCCCCACCCCAGGCTGTGCACTAGAGAGAGCTCCCTCTGTTGGACTGCAGGCAGGTAGGTGGTGATGGGCTGCTACTGTGGGACAGGCAAGAAATTCTGCCTACTTCCCTAGACTCTTCTCTCATTCCAAATGCAAGCCATCTGCCCCAGGGAAGGAAAGGAAACCCTCCTGTTCTCAGGGCCCAAGCGAAGTCACACAGCCTCTGGAGGAATGGGAGACTCAAATCCCATCTGCCTTTGGAGGAAAACTAGGAAACTCTTGGACCCAGAAGACCAGCTACCACTAGAGGAGTGGCCAAAAGCTCTCTTCCATCCAATCCACCAAGCAGATACATGACAGACCTTGACTGTCAGCAGGAGGAGGAACGTGGTGAAATCCCTACCTCTGAGGCTCAGGTGCACAGTGTCTGCCCGAGACTGAGGCTGGAATTGGAGAATTGAGAGCCCCCAGTCCCCAGCACTGGCTCTCACTGACTAACAAGGAGACTCCTCTGTTATATAGGTACATCAGTCCTGCCAACAGCTGAAGGTGGGGCAGGAACACTGAGAAAAGACTTCCAGTCCTCTGTCCTCACAAGGAAGCAACCCATCACTGAAGAAATGTGTCAGTTCCTCTGGGCAGATGTATTGCAACAGCAAAACCTAAACTGAGCTCACCTCCTGCCTAGATTGGCTCACCCGCACACTAACAGCCCGACAGAAGCAGCATGCACATTTCTGGGCATAAATACTATTGTCTCATTAAGGAAATGCAAGTTCAAACCACAATTAGGTATCACTACATACCTACCAGAAGGGCTATAAATAAAAGGCCTGACATGCCAAATGCTGCTGTAGATGCAAAGTGAACAGATCTCTCATAGATTGCCGGTGGGAATGCAAAACCATACAGCTACTTTGGAGAACAGCTAGGCATTTTTCGGATAAAGTGACATATATTATTATCATATGACCCAGCAATCCCACTCCCAGGTAAAAGAAGTGAACAACATTGACAGGAAAACTTCTGTATGACTGGTTATGGAAGCTTTACTCATAATCACAAAAAACTGGAAGCAATCAAGATGTCCATCAACTGGGGAAAAGCTTAACAAAATACGGCATATTCAAACAATGAGAAAATGCTCAACTTTACAATAATATACTATAGATGAGAACATGAAGGCATCTAGAAAGCATTATGCTAGGTGAGAGAAGCCAAACACAAAAGACTATATCATGTACTATTGCATGTATATGAAAATCTAGGAAAGACAAAACAACGGTTGATAGAAAGTAGATCGGTGCTTGCCTGGGCCCAGCAGGCCAAAGGATGGAAATTGACTTCAAAGAGACATGAGGGAATTTGGGAAGGCTAGTGGTGGATAGAATTTCTGTCATAATTGTGGTGATTACATGACATTTGTCAAGATCCATCTAACTATAAACACTAACATGAGCTGAATTTTACTGTAGGTTAACTATACCTCAATAAACCGAAGGATTTTTTTTTAAGGAAATAAGAAGGGAGTCAGAATGGAAAATTAAAGAGTTGTAAAGGTATAAAGTTTTATGTGTTTAGAGCAGACAGAAAGGAGTCTGAAAGACTATCCTGTACTGTGGTTCAGAGATTCACAGCAGCTTTGCAAGTAGTGCCATTGACTCCTGTAGAACCATTCTAGAAGCCTTTAGCAGAGAAGACAGAATGGTCAGTTAGAGCCACAATAACAGTGAAGTACAGGACAAATGTTTCTGATCTCATTCATCCCTGAATCCCTGTCGTGTACATACATTGAGTTTACATGGATGACCACCAGAAATTTCCCAGGACTCCTCAATGTCATGTCATTCGACTTCTAATTATTTTAATTAAGAGAATTCCTTAAATGCACAATAGAATTTAATTTTAATGCAGTCATATGAATTTTCCCATAAATAAACTCACAAATCTGAAGAAAAGTCTTTTCTCATATACTATCTCCTGATTTGTGGTTTGAAAAAAGATAATCACAAGTTCCCATGCTCTAGTAATTCCCTGATGAGATCTTTCTTAATCTCCTCAAATGAAATGGTAAGTTACTTGAATTTCAGTAGAACTGCCATATGATCTAGTAGGAAATTGACATGAATCATCTTATAATAATGCTTTGAAGTATATCTTACCTTTAAAATGAGGAAATTGAGGTTTTTCAATCTTAAATGACTTTTCAATTTTCATATAAGGAGTAAGTGGTAAAGTCACACTAGGCTTCCATTTTTATTTGTTGCCTCAGCCTGTGCTCTGCTTTGCCATTGAGCTCTCCCATGAGGCAAGGACAGGGCCAGCCACTTGAAAAAATTGCTGTGATTCCCTCAGTAATGCTATGATATTTCAGGAGAGAAAAAGACTTTTTCCATCAACTGACCCAACATCTTTTTTTGACAGATGAGATACTTAAGCGGGGGTTGGCAACTTGACCAAAGTCATGGGTCACATATTGAAACAGTTCAATTAGAACCCAGATTTTATAACTCCCAATCTATTACTCTTTCCAATTTCTGTCATCAGAAACCAATGACAGCTTAACAAGGTGCTGATTGGAACAAGAGGAAAAGCTTGATTCCAGTGTAGCCATTGAGCAGTTTCCCTGGCAACAACAACAACAAACAAAAACAAAACAAAAAAGACTGCTTCTGGTCATGAGGGGTCTAGGTAAGAAAATACAATAAGACAAATACATGGTGTAAAAAGAAGCTCTGTCAGGAACCTGGGTGGCTCAGTCGGTTAAGCTTTTGGCTCTTGATTTCAGCTCAGGTTTTGATCTCAGGACCATGAGTTCAGGCCCCATGTTGGACTTCATGCCTAGCATGGAGCCTACTTAAAAAAATTAAAAATAAAAAGAAGCTCCGTATCATAGAAATAAGCATAGGTTACGTGAAGCTATCCTCACCATGAAACCATATTTACCTACCTAACAATTACAGTAAAAGAGACCATTTAGCAATAAGAAACCTAAAAGGTCAAAGAAGGGATATAAGTAGATGCTCATAAGGGTTACCTTCCTTCTAGTATGTTAAATAAAAAGAAATTGAGGAAGACACAAAGAGATGGAAAAATATTCCATGCTCATGGATCAGAAGAATTAATATTGTGAAAATGTCAACGTTACCCAGGGCAATTTACACGTTCAATGCAATCCCTATCAAAATACCATGGACTTTCTTCAGAGAGTTAGAACAAATTATTTTAAGATTTGTATGGAATCAGAAAAGACCCCGAATAGCCAGGGGAATTTTAAAAAAGAAAACCATATCTGGGGGCATCACAATGCCAGATTTCAGGTTGTACTACAAAGCTGTGGTCATCAAGACAGTGTGGTACTGGCACAAAAAAAGACACATAGATCAATGGAACAGAATAGAGAACCCAGAAGTGGACCCTCCACTTACGGCCAACTAATATTCGACAAAGCAGGAAAGACTATCCACTGGAAAAAGGACAGTCTCTTCAATAAATGGTGCTGGGAAAATTGGACAGCCACGTGCAGAAGAATGAAACTAGACCACTCTCTTGCCTCATACATAAAGATAAACTCAAAATGGATGAAAGATCTAAATGTGAGACAAGATTCCATCAAAATCCTAGAGGAGAACACAGGCAACACCCTTTTTGAACTTGGCCACAGTAACTTCTTGCAAGATACATCCATGAAGGCAAGAGAAACAAAAGCAAAAATGAACTATTGGGACTTCAAGATAAGAAGCTTTTGCACAGCAAAGGATACAGTCAACAAAACTCAAAGACAACCTACAGAATGGGAGAAGACATTTGCAAATGACGTATCCGATAAAGGGCTAGTTTCCAAGATCTATAAAGAACTTAGTAAACTCAACACCAAAGAAACAAACAATCCAATCATGAACTGGGCAAAAGACATGAACAGAAATCTCACAGAGGAAGACATAGACATGGCCAACACGCACATGAGGAAATGCTCCGCATCACTGGCCATCAGGGAAATACAAATCAAAACCGCAATGAGATACCGCCTCACCCCAGTGAGAATGAGGAAAATTAACAAGGCAGGAAACAACAAATGTTGGAGAGGATGCGGAGAAAAGGGAACCCTCTTACACTGCTGGTGGGAATGTGAACTGGTGCAGCCACTCTGGAAAACTGTGTGGAGGTTCCTCAAAGAGTTAAAAATAGAGCTACCCTACGACCCAGCAATTGCACTGTTGGGGATTTACCCCAAAGATACAGATGCAGTGAAACGGTGGGACACCTGCACCCCAATGTCTATAGCTCCAATGTCCACAATAGCCAAATGGTGGAAGGAGCCTCAGTGTCCATCGAAAGATGAATGGATAAAGAAGCTGTGGTCTATGTATACAATGGAATATTCCTCAACCATTAGAAACGACAAATACCCACCATTTGCTTCGACGTGGATGGAACTGGAGGGTATTGTGCTGAGTGAAATAAATCAATCGGAGAAGGACAAACATTATATGGTCTCATTCATTTGGGGAATATAAAAACAGTGAAAGGGAATAAAGGGGAAAGGAGAAAAAATGAGTAGGAAATATCAGAAAGGGAGACAGAACATGGAAGACTCCTAGCTCTGGGAAATGAACGAAGGGTGGTGGAAGGGGAGGTGGGCGGGGGGTGGGGTGACTGGGTGACGGGCACTGAGGGGGGCACTTGATGTGATGAGCACTGGTTGTTATGCTATATGTTGGCAAATTGAACACCAATAAAAAATAAGTTTATATACTAAAAAATAAATAAATAAATAAATTTGTAAAGTTCAAAAAAAAAAGAAATACACAGGAGAAGCTGCTCATTTTGTTTCTGATCTCTAGAAAGTAGAGGGATTCTCTTTGTGAGAATCAGCTCTATAAGTTTTGAAGCAACAGAAGTGGCTACATTCAAGTCAATAATAACAATAAGTACATTTATTGACCCCTTACCATGGGTCATGCACTGTTCTAAGAACTTTACATATATTAGCTCATTTCATCCTTTCCATGATTCTATGAAGTTGGCACCATTACTAATCTAATTTTATTATTGAGGAAATTGAGGCAAAAAGAATCCAAGTAACTTACCCAAAGTCACACAGTGATAACAGATGGAGAGTCAGGCAGCGACTTCAGATTTCACATTCTTCACCATCACACCCCACCTGAAACCCTTTACTGTAGCTATAGAACATTTGAAGGGAGATTTGATTGAATTTCAAAATGAGTCATGCTCGTTTAAATCCATTCTGAAATACATCCCCTCTTCAGTCAGATTTCTAGTTTTCCTGTGGATATAGCTAACAGGCTGTAGCTTATGTAACCAGCTCCGAGTAAAAGAAAGAGCCAATGCTTGAAAGTTTTTAAGAAAATAATGTAGTTCGATTTCTGCCTCTGTCACTTTCTGATTGGAATCCTGGTCAAGATTCAGTTCTTCAACAACAAAACCAACATAATTTTATTGACCTTACAGAATTGCTGTGTATCATTCAGAGTCCTGCTATGATTCACCCTCAAAAAGAGTGATCGGAGAGATTCAATAAACAGACTATTTACAAGCTGTGGGCAGAGTTAAGGGGAACCAGCAGGGGTTTCAAGCAATAGTGGGTAGCCATTATCACTCTGGGGCCTGAAGGATCAAAGGGAAGGAGGAGTTATAGAACCAAAGGAAATATCTGTCACTGCAGGTAAGATAAGGCTCCCTGAGAGGAGCTGGAAGCTTTAGTTGGTGGACACCACCAGTTCTTGATGACCATATGGGGGAAAGCCAGGGAATAAATCACCTGCCCTTTCACTCCTCCCTTGTTCTATTCTTTTATTCACTGAACCTAACAGAAGACAGAGGCCCAGGGACTCAAGTTGTTGTAGCCCATACAGGGCGGATGCCTAGAGTACCAGGTAGATACGAGTGAAGAATGGATTTGTAGGGCACACTGATACCATAACAGGATGGATGATATGTGTGAAAATGCCTGGCATGTAGCATGGGCTTAATAATTGATAATTTATTTTTTTCCTCGTATGGAGGTCTTATGTTGTTTTTGCCAGCTCAGTGTTGCTTCTCTCTTCTGTTAACATTCTTCCTTTGGTAAACACACTAACCCCAGAATAAGAGATGGAATGTGAAAAAATACAAGTGTCTGAAAAATCCATTTTTAGAGAGAGATTCTGTAGCATAGTGATTAAAAGTATGGACTTTAGAACAAGATTGCCAGAGTCTGAATCACAGTTCTTCCATTTACTAGCTGTGACCTTGGGCAATTTCCTTAACCTTGATGATCCTCTGTTCCCATTTCTATATAATGGATGTATAATGCTAATAGTCATGTAATAGGGTGATTTTAAAGATTAAATAACTCAGTAAATGTAAAGCACTTAGCATAGTGACTGGTACAGACTAAATGAGCCTGTGTGCTAGGCCTCACTATTATTATTATTACAGGCAGGCTGGTTAGTACTGACAACCAGGGCACTCACTCACCCACTGAATCCACTCCCACTGGATGGGCATGGCAGTTCATGCTAGACCAATCTGACTTTTTCTCCTAAAAAGTTGAATTCTGTATTGAATGATACAAAAAAAAAAAACTGTTAATGCTATAAAACTGTTGACTCTGAAAGCCAGATTCTTAAGAAATTGCCCCATTACTTCTTGCTACCTCATCCCTGGAACTGCCTTGGTTCTATACTTCCAGATTGATTAAGTCTTCCTTTGATTTTTTTTTATAAATTTATTTTTTATTGGTGTTCAATTTGCCAACATACAGAATGAGCACACCCAGTGCTCATCCCGTCAAGTGCCCCCCTCAGTGCCCGTCACCCAGTCACCCTCACCCCCCGCCCACCTCCCCTTCCACCACCCTTCGTTCATTTCCCAGAGCTAGGAGTCTTCCATGTTCTGTCTCCCTTTCTGATATTTCCTACTCATTTTTTCTCCTTTCCCCTTTATTCCCTTTCACTGTTTTTATATTCCCCAAATGAATGAGACCATATAATGTTTGTCCTTCTCTGATTGACTTATTTCCCTCAGCATAATACCCTCCAGGTCCATCCACCTCGAAGCAAATGGTGGGTATTTGTCGTTTCTAATGGCTGAGGAATATTCCATTGGATACATAGACCACAGCTTCTTTATCCATTCATCCTTTGATGGACACCGAGGCTCCTTCCACAGTTTGGCTATTGTGGACATTGCTGCTAGAAACATCGGGTGCAGGTGTCCCGGCGTTTCATTGCATCTGTATCTTTGGGGTAAATCCCCAGCAGTGCAATTGCTGGGTCCTTTGATTTTTTTTAATTTAAATTCAAGTTAGTTAACATATAGCATAGTATTGGTTTCAGGAATAGAATTTAGTGATTCATCACTTACATATAATACCCAGTGCTCATCCCAACAAATGCCCTCCTTAATGCCCATCACCCACTTAGCTCATTCCCCCACCAAACTCCCCTCCTTCTTTTGATTTTTTAACAGATTGTTATTTTGTAAAATCCTTAATAGCTTTATTGAGATAATTATTATAGTGTACAATTCACCTACTAAAGACATACTATTCAATGCTTTTTAATATATTCACAGAACTGTGAAGCCATCACCACTAATTTTAGAACACTTTTGCTATTCCCCCAGAGACACCCTACCCTTTTGCAGTCACTCCCCATTCCTCCAAACTCCCTCTCCCCAGCATCTGACAACCACTAATCTCCCTCCTGTCTCTAAAGATTTTTGACAAGGGTGCCAAGATAATTCATTGGGGAAAGAGTAATCTTTTCAACATATGGTGGTGAGACCACTGTATGTCCATATGCAGAAGAATGAAGCTGGACCCCTACCTCACACCCTATACAAAAATTAATTCAAAATGGATCAAAGACCTAAGTAAAGGAAGTAAAACTATAAAACTCTTAGAAGAAAGTATAGGTGTAAATTGTTTTCCTTTGATATTTGGAGTCACCTACCATCAACAATTTCCTTATGGAGCTTAGATTTGTCTGAAGTTTTGTTTTGTTTTGTCGTTGGTTTGCTTGCTTGCAAACACAGAACTCTCCTCTTCTTCCCTGACCCTCTTGCAGTTAGAATATAATATTCCTGATAAAAGTAATGGATTGTTTTCTTCCTTAGTGCCTTCCTCCACACTCCCACACTCCCACTCCCATAAACAAGAATTAATGGCGTGCATTAATTAGAATGTGTTCTAGAATGCAGTTGATCAGATTTGAGAAGGCCATTATTGGTATCTTCACCTAAGTGGTAACTGACTAGGTTCTCTTTTTTAAGATTTGATTTATTTATTCATGAGAGACACACACAGAGAGAGACAGAGACACAGGCAGAGGGAGAAGCAGGCTCCATGCAGGGAGCCTGACGTGGGACTCGATTCCAGGTCTCCAAGATCACCCCTGGGCTGAAGGCGGCGCTAAACCGCTGAGCCACCCGGGCTGCCCCCTGACTAGGTTCTTGTGTAAAAGACCATATTGCCAAGAATATTCATCAAAGTTTTTATTTTTATTTTACAACTTGACTGTCATGCTCTTGCCTAATACTCTGAACGGGAACATTTTTTGCCCTCTGGAGGAGCAGATCAATCTTTCAGAGTTGTTGGCTTTAGGTTATCACCCTTATTGACATGCTAAATTTAGGCTTAAACTAAAGGACAATTTTGCTCTTTGCTCTGGGTTTGACTGCTTCTACAAAGCTAACCTCCATGGTACTTAGCTAGCCAATCTCTGGCAGTGTTTCAGCATGTGTTTTTGTAGGGCTAAATTAAGTTGCAGTGAACTTAAAATAAAAAAGAAATAAAAGTTAACGAGTTGTTCAATTGGCTCTGTGGCCATCAAACTCCATGTATGGAACCAGACAAGACTGCTATGAATTATAAAATATTACTGAAGAATAGAATTAAAAGAATTCATCACAAACAATACTAGTGACTTGCAATTTAGTGATAATCTATTATCATTAGGCATTCTAGTTTTACCTTTCTGTGAATTTTAATTTTCCAAACAAACCAAATAAGTATATGAAAACACTTTTTTTCAAAAAGTAAAACCGTGCGTGTGTGTGTGTGTGTGCATGTGCGCGCACACATGTGAACATATCTCTGTGTGGTGTGGGGAGGAGGAAGGCTTGGAGGAAGAAATCTGTTATTTGCAGCAATAATATGACATTTTTACTTCAAGAGGATCAAGGGAGAATACACACACACACACAGCCAAACAGATCTACACCAAACTGGACAAATGACGATAGTCCTTGCTACTTTCCCCCTTTAATCATAAATGCTAACATTCTTTTACTTTACACACTGCCACAGTTCATTAAATTAAAGAAAATGCAAATTGCCATCCCTATAAAGTGAATGCAAGAGTGTGCTCAAGGTTAGACCATCTTGAATATTAAAATTAGTGAAAGGGAATAAAGGGAAAGGAGAGAAAATGAGTGAAAATATCAGTGAGGGTGACAAAACATGAGACACCTAACTCTGGGAAATGAACAAGGGGTAATGGAAGGGGAAGTGGGCGGGGGGTTGGGGTGACTGGATGATGGGCACTGAGGGGGGCACTTGGCGGGATGAGCCCTGGGTGTTATGTTATATGTTGGCAAATTGAACTCCAATAAATTTTTTCAATTAAAAAAAAAAAGGTTAGACCATCTTCCTGAGAAAGTATCCAACACTGACGAATTTAAGTAATAAGAAAATAACAGTAACAATGCCTTCTGTTGTATAGGGTAGAAGGTGCAGTTTCAACCATTTGCTGGGATCCTTTTTTTTTCCTCTCACCAAGCCAGTTGTACCACATGCTTCAGAAAGTGTCTTTCTGACATTCCAGAGGAATGAATACAGAGTTTTCAAGTAAGAAAAATGCAGATGAAAGGGACAGCAATGAGTGCACCGATATCCACCTGAAACAGAGGCCAAGCTTGCTGATTGGTATTAAGTCTAGGCAATAAGAAAGATAAGGATGTCAGGTAATGCGTCAACACACGTGGTAAAAGAAAAAGATGTAAAAATAAGAAGCGAACTAACCTTCCTCATCTCCTGGAGCTTCCTCATATCCCTTGCTGCTTCTGCACTGATTCATTTTCTTCTACCTAAACACTAAATGCTGCAATTCCTCATTCCCAGTCCTAGATCCTCCTATCTTTGACTCTACATTCTTCTTAGATCATTCATTCCACTCCTATGGCTTCAATTATGATCCATACACAGCTAATGTCCACGGGTGTAACTCTGGTTCAGATATTTCTTCTGAACTCCAGGAAGTCTCCATCTGTTTCCTGAATATCTCTACACGGGACTCTCAAAGTTATTTTTTTTATAAATTTATTTTTTATTGGTGTTCAATTTGCCAACATATAGAATAACACCCAGTGCTCATCCCGTCAAGTGCCCACCTCAGTGCCCGTCAGCCAGTCACCCCCACCCCCCGCCCACCTCCCCTTCCACCACCCCTAGTTCGTTTCCCAGAGTTAGGAGTCTCTCATGTTCTGTCTCCCTTTCTGATATTTCCCACTCAATTCGGCATGCCCCAAACTAAACTCATGATCTTCTTCCTCTAACCCGCCCCTCTGGCATCCCCATCTCAGTAAATGACACCACACCCATACATTTGTAGAGTCAAAAACTTAAGGTTCATCCTTGATACTTCCATCTCATTCAGGCTTTTAGTGGCAGAAGCACAATTTAAACCGATATATTGACTTCAAGTCTGGTACCACCTCACTATTCCACAGAGTAACAAAGACCCCCAGAGTCTAATAAGCAAACATTTCATGATTTTGAACTTATCAGACCTATTTTCTCTATATTTAGTCACCAGTATTTGTTCATAATGCATTCCCAGGGGGAGGGGGAGGGAAGGAAATACATACTAAAGTAGAATTGTGAAAACTGGGCACTATTCCCAGGGAGCTAATTAAAAAATGTTAAAAGTTCCTAATTACCTCTCACACTGAAACTAGATTTTTCAGTATGATGTTATAGGATGCTGAATGAGACTTTTCTTATTACCCCAGAAAGACAACCTGGAACTTAGAGCTGAGAACAGAGAGGCATTAACTACCCTGTCTTCTTAAGATACATGCCAACAATCATGGCCAGACACCTCTGCAAGGACTCACTAAATTTGTCAAGTGGTAGTGTGTCTTGTCCTGGTACCTCCAACCATCATCTCAAAATGCTTCCTTTCCATAGCTTCCCAAAATGTTTACAAAGGCTGGTAAAGGGAGAGAGAACAAAGGAATCAGAGTCAAGAATACTTGTTGCAAGGATGATTGGGCTTATGTGCAGGCATCATGCAACCAGAATGGACTCTGGCCTTGGTGGGGATCATGTTGTGCCAAACATGATCTCTATATTCACTAGATCATGGAGGATACGGGGCTAGGGGCTGAGCTGGCTACTGCAGAGGACCACTGGTGGGGCAGGGGGTGAGGCAAGGGAGATGTCAGGTTAGTGGTTACTTGCTAGTGAATAAAAAGTATTTTAGTATTTCAACAGTGTTTCTTAAAGAGGGAAGGATATTGGCATTGAGGTACCACTATTCTCCAAGGACTGTTTGTTCATTGCATGCATTGTTCTTGACCCCAATCTCCTTGTGTATTACATCTAATATCACTGGTCCCTGGACACTAAATGTTGTCTCAGTTACCTTGACAACCAATAATGCCTTCACACATTTTTAAGGATTTCTTGGGTGGTAGGAAAGCACTGTACCACACAAGTTGAGAACCACCTCCTCATCTTCCACACTAGGGAACTATGTAAATAAACAAATTCAGGGGCACCTGGCTGACTCAGCTGGAAGAGCATGCAACTTTTGATCTTGGGGTCATGAGTTGGAGTCCCATGTTAGGTGTAAAGATTATTAAAAATCAATCATCAATCAATCAATCACAAATCCACTGAGCTCTTGCAAAACTTAAACAGGCCCACAAGGGAGCCAGCAATTCAATGTCTTTCTTGCAGAGAACCTTGATGGCCAGGAGATTACAGAGAAGCAACAATAACAAAAAAAAAAAAAAAAAAAAGGGAATATAATCACAGCCGGAAAGTAAAGAGAGATTTGTTCATGTGTCCATTTCCCCCCAATTCCTGTTCACTTCAACATACTGTTAGACTTGGAAGAAGGAGGAGAGAAGAAGTATCTTCTTCAGACTCTGTCTTGCCACCCCTAAATTATCAGGGTCCCAGTTTAAATCTATTCAAAAGGGAAGGGAAGAGAACTGCAAGTTAGAGATTGAGATTGAAACTGTAAACTGTGCTGAGTTTTAATAACCAAAAGTGACCAGATACTTATGGAATCTGTCCAAGACTTTATTAAAGGACAGGAAGGAGAGATTCAATAGAGTGTGATTGAAGGCAGTGACTAGAGAAAAAAAATAAATCCATTTCATGTTTATATCCCACTAAGTCCAGACTCCACAAAAAAACATGATTGCGATGCATCTTTATCATTTCATGTATTCTAATTTGGTTCTTTTTCTTCATATTTGGATACACAGTTATTGGGTTGAAGTTTGATTGAGGTTAAAGATTTATAGCTTTGAGAGGCTACCATGATTTCTTTTCTCTCACTTACATTAAGTTTATGAGAGCTATGCATTAGCATATTTTACTTTCTCTTTTCCTCTCATTGTATTAGCTAATAAGGACAAAATAAAATAAATGTAAAACATTCAAATAATGGTACAATAAGCCCTGATGTTCACTAAGAACTGCTCAAATTGAACTGATGTCTGGCTGGAAGTGCTGCTATATGATAGCTCAAAATATATGGTACAATACTCTTCTCTTGGCTGTTTTATAACAACTCAGAATTTGATATATGATAGACAGTTTAGGGAAGTAAGAGTAGAATGTGCTAAAGTGTGAATTAGATAAAAGTTGAGCCATGAAGTATGAATGCCATATACGGTTATTAATGCATCTATTTGGTGCTATGAGTGGAGAGAACAAGGGCCCCACCTGTTCTGCTTTATCAGCTATATTTGCACAATTAGTTGAGTCCTAAAAATCCACCTGAAGGCCTTTATTCTTATAAATTAATATTTGAAGCCCCTTATTATAGAATTCCCACCCTTCCAAGAGATGACATAGAATTATCAGTCACTTAAAGTTTAAAGCTTTTAAATTTTACGTTTTTTGACTTTTCACCAAATAAACACCATTATGTATCTGATTAAAACTATAGACCCTCTCCTCAAAAAAATGAACATATGTTCAATTTTGATTACAATTGCAATTCATGAATCAGCTCTCAGATTGTTCAGTGACCCCAATTAGGACATGTTGTATTCCACAAAGATGGCAGCGTTGAATATTTATCACGTCCTGCATACTCTTCTTCCAATGTGAAGTTGATGCTCTGCCATTGAAAGACTGGGGCTGTGTTCCCTCCCTTTAAATATGGGCAGACCTTCATAATGGCTTTAATGGAGCAAAAGATGAATTTGGACCCCTACCTCTCTCCATACAAAGTTAACATAAAATGAATCAAAAATCTAAAAATAATAGCCAAAGCTATAAAACTGTTAGAAGAAAATGTAGTTGTAAATATATGTGACCTTGAGTTAGGTAGGAGTTTCTTGACAACTAAAGCACAAGTAAACTAGAACAAATACTTAAATGGGACTTCATCAAAATTAAAAGATTTTGTGTTTTAAAGGACACCATAAGAAAGCAAAAAGACAACCCAAAGAACGAGAGAGAAATTTGGCAAATCACATGTCTTCTTAGGGACTAGTATCTAAAATAATTAGAAAATTCTTATAACTCAATAATAAAAAGCCAAATAGCCCAATTTTAAAAACTGGCCAAAGTATTTGAATAGATATTTCTCCAAAGATGATATATAAATGACCAATAAGAACATGAAAAATGTTCAATGAAAAAAAAATGTTCAATGTAAATTGTCATCAGGAAAATGCAAATCACACATGATGAAATGAGCACTGGGTGTTATACTATATATTGGCAAGTTGAATTTAAATAAAATTTTAAGAATAAAATTTTGTGCAAACCAAAACCACAGTATCATACCCACTAGCATAGCTGTGGGAAAAAATACAGGGGTGCCTGGGTGGCTCAGTCAATTAAGCGTCTAACTCTTGATTTTGGCTCAGGTCATGATATCAGAGTTGTGGGATTGAGCTCCAAGTTGGGCTCCATGTTCAGCAGGGAATCTACTTCTCTCACTCTGCTCCTGCCCACTCTCAAGCATGCTCTCTCTCTAAAATAAATAAGTCTTTTAAAAAATACAGATAAGAATAAGAATTGGTGAGAATGTGGAGAAATTGGAACCCTTGTGCATTGCTGGTGGGAATGGAACATTGTACAGCTACTTTGGAAACCAGTTTGTAAGAAAAAGAACAGTAAAGCAAGCTCAAAGTAAAATAAAAAAGAAGAAGAGGAAGAAGAAGAAGAAGAAGAAGAAGAAGAAGAAGAAGAAGAAGAAGAAGAAGAAGAGGAAGAAGAAAATTAAGAGCCAAAATAAGTGAAATTAAAAAATTATTATGGAGAGGATCAACACAATAAAGTTTGTTTTTAGAAAACAAACAATAAAATTGACAAATCTTTGGTGGGATTCATAAAAAAAGAAGAAGAAGAAGAAGAAGAAGAAGAAGAAGAAGAAGAAGAAGCAGCAGCAGCCCGTAATAACGTTAGGAATGAGAAGGGGACAAATTCTATAGATAAAGCAATATTTTGATTAATTTTATGCCAATGTCTTTTTGAAAAGTAGATAAAAGGAAAAAAAACTCGAAAACAATAAATATAATATGGGCTCAGAAAAGAATATTTCTTAAATAATTAAAAATACTGAATTTGCCATCTACCAAATAGTAAAGGAAGAAAGAATTCCAATCTTCCACAAACTCTTCTAGAAAATAGAAACATAGTGAGAGGAGCACATCCCAACTCTTTTTGTATGTGACTAGCATATAATAGATACCAAATCCTAATAAGGAGAAAGAAAGAAAAAATCTTGTCCGTTTCACTCATTAACATAATGTAAAAAATCATAAGCAAAACATTAACAAAGGGAATAAAGCAATATCTCCGAAGGATAATACATCACATCTAAGTTGCATTTATTGCAGAAATGCATGGTTATTCTATCATTAGAAATTCACATAAGTAGAGCAGCACATGAGCAGATGAAAAATGAATTTATAATCCTCTCAATAGATGAAGAAATAACATTTGATAAAATTTAGAAGCCATTCATGATTTCAAAAAGAATAATAAACTTCTCAGCAAATTACAAATATAAGAAAATCTCCCTTAGTTTGACAAAGAGATTTCAAACAACCAAAGTAAACATATACTTGTTAGAAAAGTTGAACTGTTTCCTCTCTGAGACGAGGATTAAGACAAGGATGTACGCACAGTATTATCACCTATAGTCAACACCGTGTTGGGTGTTCTAGCCAGTGGAGAAAGCGATCAAAAAGAAGGATTTGATGAGGAGTGTAGAAAAAGGAACAAGCTTGTTACATTTTTGTGTTTAGAGAATCCTAATGAATCTACAGATAAATTATCAGAACTAATGTGAGTGTTGCAAGATTGTTGGGAGAAAATAAATATTCAAAAATTGATTGTATCCCTGCCCCTTCCCCCTGCCTTTCCCGTCTCTTCTCCCCCCTCCTTGTCCCTATGTGCACAGAACGCTACACAAACTGCTGCCACACATCAGAGTTAATGAATCATCTCACAAACCAAATGGAGGGTGAAAAAAGTAAGTCACGTTATACACTACTCCATTTAAATAAAGTGCAAAACCCAGCAAAACTAAATTATATATTTAAGAGTGCAAACATAGGAAATTAGACCATAAAGAAAAGCAAAAGATCACATCTATATAATATTTATGCATTTTTCTAAGTGCACTATATATTACAATAAAAGAACAAAGTGTCTCAAAACAATTTATGCATGGGACAGGGGTGGCAATGATAAAGAGGCTCTTTCGCATTTGGCTCCATGTTGTTTAAATCTATTACAAAGAGAATACACTTCTCACGTGTCATACATGTAATTTATTTTTATTTTTAAATTTATTTTCCTGTAATTTATTTTTAAATATCAATACAGATTTTTAAAACCTCCAAAAATCTCAAAAATTACGTAGATTCTAAGCGGATGGGAGGGTTTCTGAATGAGAGAAGCTATACAATGGATGGAGGCCAAAGAGTTGAGAGATTGGAGGGCCTTCAGGTAGTTGGTGTAGCAAGGGCAACAGGTACATGTGTGGGAACGAATCTGAGCTCTAGAATCTGATCTCTGAAGAGCTAGCTAGGGCTGTAACCATTTAAATGTGGTGTGAGGTCACACATCGTATCACATGACAGTATTCTTTTTACTTTGACCCTGGTGCACAGACTATGACCCAAACCCCATCAGAGCTGGTAATAAATTCCACAATTATTAGCAATTCTAACTACTGAGAGCCAAAGAATTGATGAGGCCAGGAGGAAAGGTCTGCCCTTTAACCAGAAGCTATACATTCAAGTCACCTTCAAGGCAATTTTCTGGGGCAAACTACTGCCCATGCATTTATATGTGGTTAATGAGTAGTGAAAAGCCCTTTTGAATGTTCAGAGACCCTTTTCATTTGCACACAATTAGGATAAAAATGAAATGTGCAGATTAACATTGAATGACATTCTTCTGTTATCTTTTTTCTATCACATCATGCGTGAAAACCAAAGGTCTCTTTGTCATAATAGGGTCTAATTTGCTTAATACCCAAATTTATAAACTTGAATGTTTTTTCCCCCTCCGAGAATTTGCCATGGTTTCTGAGCTCTTGAATATCTCAGAGATTGTGAATGCAATGAATCGCACATATAAACTCAGAATTCAGAGCAGAAGACTGGTAAGGAAATCTCTGTTCAGAGGAGGAAGTATGAAAGGTAAATGGTAAATGTTTAATGTGGCAATTGAACTTTAAAAGATATTTGTTTCCCGAGGGTAAAGGCAGTGGACAAACTTTCTCAGCACATCTTAGCTTTAAGTCGACTTGCAAATTACTGTGGATATGAAAATGGTATCTCAAGACATCTTGCCGAGGAAAGATACGGAAGCACACAAGTGGTGAGCTTGTCTGTAAAAGGCGATTTAGGGCCACTGTGATATCACATCTTCTGTTCCTTCCCTCTGTGAGCAGTCTGTGTGGTGCTTACGAGGAAAAACGGTGCAGAAGTGTCTGGATTCAAAATCCCAGGGGCATCACCTAGAACAAATTAGTCCATGCCTTTCTGCTTCAGTGTCTTCATCTGGAAAATGGGGATGAAAGTAAGAATGTTGGGATCCCCAGGTGGCTCAGCGGTTGAGTGCCTGCCTTTGGCCCAGGGCCTGATCCTGGGGGCCTGGGATCGAGTCCCACTCTGGGCTCCTGCATAGGGCCTGCTTCTTCCTCTGCCTGTGTCTCTACCTCTCTCTCTGTGTGTCTCTAGTGAATAAATAAATAAAATCTTAAAAAAAAAAAAAAAAGAAATGGCTCAGTGGTTTGGCACCTGCCTTCAGCCCGGGGTGTGATCCTGGAGGCCCAGGATCCAGTCCCACATCGGACTCCCTGCATGGAGCCTGCTTCTCCCTCTGCCTCTGTGTGTGTGTGTGTGTGTGTGTGTGTGTGTGTGTGTGTGTCTCATGAATGAATAAATGAAACCTTAAAAAAATAAAATAAAAATAAAATAATCTAAAAAAAGAAAGTAAGTAAGTAAGAATGTCTGCTTCCGAGGGCCATGAGGAGGTTTCGGGAAAACATGTCATGCCCTTCAAATGGTGCCCAGCACATTGTAGACATTCACCCGATCGAAGTTATCATTGGTGTTCCAATAGCTCTCATGGCATATAGAATGAAAAAAGTTTTAAGTCATAAGGAGATAGAGTTCTTTTAAAAAAAAAACTAACCGGGGAGGAGGGCGGGGGGTGGGAGTGAATGGGTGACGGGCACTGGGTGTTATTCTGTATGTTAGTAAATTGAACACCAATAAAAAAAAAAAAAAACTGGAAAAAAAAAAAAAAAAAAACTAACCTGTTTTATGGTTTCAAGCATGGTTTCATATGTGTTTCTAGAGAATGGGGCCTTAAATGGTCTGCTTCTCCAACTGTCTGCCCTGCATCTGTCCTTGTAACTGCTTCCAGCTCACCCACACCGAGGCCATGGGTTTCCTATAAAAAGCTTGCTGAACACCTCACGGAAGTCCTGCGAGCCCCTCAGCCTCATCTGGCCAGCTGCACTCGTGGAACCACTCCCGTGCCACCTCAGCCTGTCTACATCCTTGATGGTGGAGCTGGCCCCCAAACCCCAAGCATGCTGCCTCTGCTCCAGATGTCCTCTCAGCAGCCCATGCCTCAAAACAAGGCTTCAGTGCCCTAACCCACAACCCTGCCAGTCAGGACCAAGGCCTCATGGGTCTCCACCTCGCCACTCCCACCCCCAACACTCTAAGGAGACAAAAACTGGACAGTGTCTACGATGACTTCACACTTCCAAACCACTGTCTTCTAAATCTTTTTTTTTAAGATTTTATTTTTTGAGACAGACAGAGGGCCAGCGGGCAAGGGGAGGGGCAGAGGGAGAAGCAGGCTCCCCACTGAGCAGGGAGCCCAATATGGGGCTTGATCCCAGGACCTCAGGACCATGACCTGAGCTGAAGGCAGATGTTTAACTGACTGAGCCACCCAGGTGCCCCTTGCCCACATAGAAAACTCTTCATGAAGGTTCAGCTAAGTTATCACCTTCTCCCTGAAGCTTTCCCTGCCTCCCCAGAGCAGAATTTAAGGCATCCCCCTCTTCTGTACACCCGCCAGCACTCAGTTACGCTCTCTACTACTGCACTTAATATACTGCTGTCTGAGCCACCACTCTCAGCTGGGCACTGACATGTTTTTCATTTCCTTCTGGCTGTTTATATCATGTGGACAGCCTAAAAACAGTCCTGTGTTTGAATTTACTTCTGCTCCTGTTTACTGTTTACTTAATTCAGGAAAACAGAAAGGGTAGACCAATAGTCCCCCAATAGAAACACTGTCAAGAATATAGTCCAGGTCCAGAAAATGATTTGAGAAATCATCGAAACATTACACGCATTCCTAAGACATCTTAAAGATATTCTTGGGAGAAAATGAGCCTTCATTTTATAGATATATGAGGCACTCGACTCCAAGAAAATTGATGCTATTTTAGGAAGTCTCTTACCTGGAGTTCCTATATGATTTAAGGGATAAAAGGGGAAATGGACAAAGATAAAACAAGTGGCCAGGGAATGGGAGGGAAATGAAAAAATCCACATGAATGACTACGGTGCTCTAAATGACATGATCATTCACTCTTAAAGACCAATTAATTAAACAGATTACAGTACATGAATACTATTGAATTCCATGGATAATTAAATGAGATATTAATATGGAGAAAGGTTCATGGTGGAAAATATGCTGAAAATCAATATATCCTATGACTTTTTATGTCATTTACTCATAATAAAAGACAACAGACCTTCTGTGTGTGTATTTGTACCTGTAAATGTCCTTAAAAATGTACAGGGTATGCCTGGCTAGTTAAAAAGTTTCCTCTGTGAGGAAGGGAGGGGAATGGGGAGGATGTTCGGGGTGCTAGGAATCCAGGACAGTTAAAGGGCACTTTAACTGCTACTCTACTTGAATTGCTTGAATTTTTTAATGAGCGCATATTTTTCCTTTTGTCAATTTAAATTAAAACTAATAGAATATCCATTCAAATCACATCCAGATCCTGCAATATATTACATCTCAATAGGGCCTAGAAATACAGGTGAGGGGCAGCCCCGGTGGCTCAGCGGTTTAGCACCACCTTCAGTCCAGGGCTTGATCCTGGAGACCCGGGATCGAGTCCCACGTCGGGCTCCCTGCACGGAGCCTGCTTCTCCCTCTGCCTTTGTCTTTGCCCCTCTCTCTCTCTCTCTCTCTCTCTCTCTCTCTCTGTGTGTGTGTGTCTCATGACTAAATAAATAAAATCTTTTTAAAAAAAAAAAGAAATACAGATGATATATTCTAAGTCAGTTAACTTAAAAGGTATCTTTCTTGGAATATATATATATGTAATGAAAGAAAATCATAGGTGCTGAATTGGGAAGTCTGGGTCTCAAAGACAAGTTGGGAAAATCAGAATTAAACTGGACAGACTGAAGCGCTTTCTATGAAAGTTGCATGAGAAAGGCAGGAAATAAAGGTCAAGTGTCCGTGGAAGCAATAGAGATGAACATGTGGCCAAAAAGTGGGGGTGGATGGGTTATGATTGGCCACCACTAGAGATACCAAGTTAGATCGAATCTGCAGAACTATCATATTTTTTATCTTTGAAAATTAATAAGGTTGTATGGTTAACTTCAGTCTAAATGGAGATATAAAGTGATTTTCTCCTGTGTGATTCATTAATCCATTTATTTATCCATTCATCAAAAATTTACTGAATGTCTCTGATATGCCAGGCCCTGTACTCAGTATGGAGGATGACAGGGGAAAAGTGGCTCATGCTCTTTCTTGCAGTTACAAAGTTCAGGGTCTAGCAATGGACTTACGTTGAGCCAGTGACCTCTAAGGGACTTGTGGCTATCTGGGGCAACCTTGGTCTTGTTAATTCCTCAAAGGGTTGGCAGAGATCCCCCTAAATATACCAAGATTCAATTCCTTTTATGTATCAAAGACAGGCAATGTGGAATGAAGCTGTTCACTCACTGTCTACTGGCTCAGCTCTCTAAGTTCCAGGACAGGGAGCAAACTTTTTCTGTAAAGGGCCAGATACGAGGTATGTTAGGTTTTCCAAGCTAAGAGGTAAAACATGGGTTTTACCATTTTAAAATGTCAAAACCAGGGGCACCTGGGTTGCTCAGTCGGTCAGGTGTCTGCCTTCAGCTCAGGTCATGATCTCAGGGTCCCGGGATTGAGCCCCACATCAGGTTCCCAGCTCAGAGGGGAGTCAGCTTCTCCCTCTCTCTCTGCCCCTGCTCATGTGCTCTCTCTCTCTCTTGCTCACACTCTCTCTTCCTCTCAAATATATAAAATCTTTTTAAAAAATAGATAAGTAAAATAAAATGGCAAAACCATTCTGAGCTTGTGAGCCATACAAAAACATGGCAGGATTTGGTCCATCATTTTACGACCCCTGTTCTAGATGAAGCAGCAGGATGGGGGAGGGGGACAACAAAGTCGCCCTTGCTCTCACTTAAAGCCGGGGAGTTGACTCAAGTTCTGGTTATACAGTGGAGGGTAAAAGAGTCATGGCCCTTGCCTTTACAGAGTTTGCAGATGGGGCACAAGCCTGGACATAAAGGAGATCCTTGTACCTCGTAGCAACTCCAGGACATTGAGGGTATATGTTTATCCCACCTTCCCTCCGTGTCACAAATACAGCAGCTCTTGGAAAGCATCTCTTATACTAACCCATTATACTAAAATGAACCGTTTTCATGCCTGCATACCCAATAGGGGAAAACCTGTGATGAGCCAAGAAGCATGCTTTGCTTAACTTTTGTTTAATGATTTCATAGAGAGAGAGCGAGAAAAAGGGAGAGAACATGAGCAGGGGGAGGGGCAGAAGGAGAGGGAGAGAGAGAATCTCAAGCAGACTCTGCGCTGAGTGCAGAGCCCAACAGGGAGATTGGCCCCACAACCCTGAGACTATTTCCTGAGCTTAAACCAAGAATCAGTCACTTGCCCAACTGAGCCACCCAGGCGTACCTGTTCATCTTTATATTCTTAGCGCCTAGCCCTCCCTGCCCCTAGTACGCGTCATGCACTCAATAAATTCTTGTCAGGATGAATGGAATTTAACTGCTTTTTATCAAGTTATTTGGGTGCCTTTTTAGGTGACCATCCTTCCTTTGCTACATTTAACTGTGTTGTAAGAAAGGCTTTGAATTCAAAGCCTTCATGTTTGAGAATGGAAGGGGGTGTATTTTCACTGCAGTTGACATCATCATAAGGTCTAAAAAAATCCTCGTGACATCCTATATTTTCAGCTGGAGTTTGCGGCAAACTATTGTATTCTTCTTCTCCAAGGAATACTCTATTTAACCACAATTTTCTTGTTGGTTTCACCAGGAGGCTGTTTGTTTGCACACCCCTCTTGTGAGATCAATCATGTCTTACATCTTTTTTTATTCTTTATTATTTCATAAAGAAAAAGGACAGCTTTTTCTGGTGTTGGCTGTTCTGTCTTTGTGCCCTGTGGGCAAAACTGCATACACAGATAGTGACTACTCAAATGTCCATCTGGATGGCTGAAGCTGACACTTGTCTTCTATACGAGCAGGTGTGAAGCTAAACGTGTGTCCCAGTCAGCACGAAAGATGCAAAAGCTTTTAAAAGCATACTCTATTTTTACCAGTGTAAAAGGAATGCATGTTTATAAGAGAAAATTTGAAAATATAGAAAAAATGGAAAATAGGGGTCTCCGCTATCCAAATACATCTCTTATAACCTTTTATGTCTCTGTTTCTTCACCTATAAAATAGAGTTATAAGAGTACCTACTGAGGGGTAGCAGAATACGCCACCCCCAAATATGCCATTTTGACATACTGATTATTTTGGGCTACAGGCACTCGAGGACAGCAAATGCAGGGAGATGCTTTCTCTGACCTTCCCTTACATGCCTGAGGACAGGATCCTCCAGAAGGAACTCAACTGTCCTAGAACCTCTCCCTGGGAGTTTCATCCACCAGGGAGGATTGGCTGTTATTATGGGAGAGGAGACTAGAAGTCAACACTATACTCAGTTAAACTCTGTCACCAACCATCATACCTTCCATCTGTTCTCAGGGCCTAGTCAATGTTCCTAAAAAGTATTTACCCTCCCCTGAGAGGCCTATATTCCCTCTTCCCTATTAAGATGATATTAATTAATTAATTAAGCCATCTCTCTGAGCTACTTAGTTGTCCTGGGCACCTGCTCTGTATACCTGAGGTGCACATGCTAATAAACTTCTGTTTGTTCTTCCCTGTTGATCTGTCTTTTATTATAGGGAATCTCAGCCAATAACTCAGAAGGGTACAGGAAAATTATTTGCCCTCCCTTATACTACTTTGTAGTGTCATGATGAGCATTAAAAGAATTAATACATGAGCAATGTCTAGAAGAGCACAAATATGGCTCATCACACTGAATATTATATTGAAGCACCTTGTTTATTATTAAAACACACATTTTCTATATAATTCTGTTTTTTTAGCTAACATGATCATGACCCAAGGCCTCCAACATATTATTACTATTAGTAGTAGCAGTACATGATATGCTGTGTAAAAGAAACCCAATTCTTGCACATTTTGTAAAATAACCTGAAGTCAGTCTACAAAACCTAGGAATATTAACATCTTTTGAAATCTTAACTGATCCCATCCAACCACAATTGCCAAAATAGCCTAGAAAAGTCCGTTCATGAAATATTTACAGCCAAAATCCATGCTTTCAATTGTACCTACATGACTCTAAAACCACTTCCAGAGAACATGCTTTGAAATTGTCCAAAGAAATCTTCATTTGAGCTAAGCTTCAAATAGGTAATTGAATATTTGAATATTTATGGAAATGGAATCTGAATATTCAACTCTACAGTAGCCCATCACAGTTGCATAGTAATGTCATAATTATTTAAACTGTTGTCATAATATTCTTTTGTTTTCTTGAATCATAAAAGGTCGACGATTCTTGTTCATCACTTATTAACTTCCTTAATGATGGCATTTCTAAAAAGTCTACATGCTGCTTGTCCCCACCCTTCTACATACTTTTCAATTTCAAGAATGACTTCCTTAATGGGAAAAGTAGCCAGTGGAGAATAGATATGCATTAAAACTGCATCTGTGAATGCAAAGTGTAATGGATAATTGTGGTAGCTACCCAGATGAGAGCCGTATGAATGAAGAAAGGTAGGCAATGACACCAAAATCCCAGGCAATAAATTATCAACTGACCTGAAGCGTTCTCGCAAGAAATACAAATAGTAAATATACATGAAATATAAGTCCAACTTGGTTAAGGACTTAAAGAAATGCAAAATCTAACAAAATGAGACCCCAATTTTTATATAATAAAGAAATGAAAATAATTGTAATAATAAATCCCAGTGCTGGCCAGGCTGTGAGAAGTCTGCTCATTTATGGCTAGCACCATGCGAATGCAGCCCTTTCAGTGGAGAATGTGTGACACCTATCAAGAGACATAAAATACTTATATACACTTTTGCCCAACAATTCCACACCTGGAAATTTATTCTAAGTGACTAATCAAAAAAAAAAAAAAACAAAGTTATGTAAGTTTATTAAAATGTCTATGGTCACCTTATTTATTCCTGAAAAAAAAAACTAAACAACTTAAATGCTCAGCCAAAGATTTTAGTATTAAGAATTTGGGTGTAAGAATTAAATTAATGATTAAAAAAAATTAAATTAATATAACATAATATTAAGCAGTTACCATAAAGGATACATCTGAGGATGATGTAAACCCTTGGAAAACAACTCGAAGTTAATATTTTGTGAGACACAATGGGACACAAAATTGGATTATAACAGACCCTTTACATTTTTGAGAAATCAAGCCTGAGACTTACAGTATTCCAACTTTGCAAGCTATTATTGTAAATAATTTCCCTCTTAACATGCAGTAAAGAGTAACTAAAACATCTAACTGTAAGTTAAATACCACTTTTTCAAATTTCACTGAATTGTTACTGGAGTGCATGATGAGTGGTTCTTTGAATCACTTTTTTTTTGTTCCCATATTGAGCATTTAGTGGACCTATTTATGTCACAAGTTCAAATAGCTACTAAATCCACATACCATTAACTATTTTGCTCACAATTTCTATTTTTGGACTAAGGAACATGACTTTACTAGATTCTACAGTTCCGTCACCAGCTCTAGCATTTGGCTCTTTTATAGCCTTTTTCTTCCATAGAGAAACCTTATTTTTACCACTCTTTGAGCGCTACTATATAAGTAACGATGAGTAGGGAACCACAGGGGTTGGGGTGGAGAGGCTGGGCAGCCAGCTAGGCTCATTCACTGGCTAAATGATTTGCTTTGGTTCATCAGTCTCAGGGTGTACATATGTCAAGTGCATCCCTCTTCAAAAACATCCGCTTTGCTATACGTGATGAACCCAATATTTGCCATTCCTAAAATAAGCCACAGGCTCTTGTTCTAGGAACATTCCTTTATATATACCACTCGCTCTGGTGAGCTATTCTCATCTCCACCCATTACATCAAATTGCAACTCACCTTTTTAAGTCAAAGTTCAAGTATGACTTTATTTATGAGGCCTTCTCTGACATCTCCAGGAATGGCTAATCCTAGTATTATCCCTATGATATTGAGCGTGAAGTGAGTACACAGTCAAGTGCTAAACTAATGCTTGCTTGGGGAGATTTTACTGGTGTTGACTATGAAATGTCATGACAGCAAAAGCAGGGATCTATTTTCAGTTTCAGTTGAAATTAAAGGAGGCCCTTCATGTAAGAGACCCACACATAGTGTGGGATGAGTATTAAAATAATTTATACATGTATAATGCCTAGAAGACATTCTTACACGTAGTTCATACTCGACAAATGTTAAACAACTCTTTCTACTACTGCAGTTTCAGAGAAAAGGGCCGCCAATCCTGAGGTACTCGGGTTAGAGACATGGCATTATGTAGCCGTCCCTGGTGTTGGTAAGCAAAGATTTTTTTTTATGTTTTTTAAAGATTTATTTATTTATTTATGATAGACATAGAGAGAGAGAGAGGTGCAGAGACACAGGAGGAGGGAGAAGCAGGCTCCATGCCGGGAGCCCGACGTGGGACTCGATCCTGGGACTCCAAGATCACGCCCTGGGCCAAAGGCAGGCGCCAACCCGCTGAGCCACCCAGGGATCCCGATAAGCAAAGATTAAGAACCTTCCAAGACTAGTAACTAGGTAGCCCAAATAAGATATGGGTATTCCAACACAAACCAGGATTCATGGGACCGAAGAATCGATTGAGAAAGGACAAGAATTCCTCTCTTCACCATACTGGAAACCAAGATCAGAGCCCCCTCTAGTCCCTGCAGAGTTTATTATAAATAATTAGGTTGACATGAGATTTCTAATTCCAGAGTGTGGGTACGTCTCCACAAGCATTCTTGTCATTCTCATGAAGCCTCAAGTTCGATAACCCCTTGAATATTGTTATAGTTATACATCTAGATTGAAGGGACCCTACTGGTTACGTCCAGGAGCACAAAACTACATAAATTACCCCACATACACCCAAACACACGCACTCCCAAGTACTGACAGCTACAGACAATCGAAGCATATGTGGGTGAGACTCACTTCTCTCGGGGGGTGTTACATAGCTCTCCTTATTTCTTCCCAAGCTTTGGCAATATCTTGTTGCTAATCTCTACCTGGGCATTTGTCAGACTCAATTATAATAAGTTCCGTACATGTTGATTGGCACAACTGTTTCCCCTTGTAGAAAATAGTTCAGGCCATGGAAAAGGACCATTTGTCCTCAGCACCGAGGACCCTTTCTGCTGTCTCCCTGCTACTCTGAGGCCGACAAATCTCTGTGAGGCTGTCTCTAAGGCACCGTGTGTCTAAACACACCACACAACCATTCATTCTCTTGAGTTTGGAACCTCCCCAGGGCTCCACCTGGGAAGTGGAAGTGGAGCATTGACACTCTTTGCTGGGAGCTGCAAATGCCTCAGTCCTCTCTACCCATGAAGATCTATTTTAGCCCCTTAGAAAAACCTGTTTCCTCAGCTCCCTTGCTCCTACAATGCTATTTTTCCCTCATGTATCTTTTTTTTTTCCCTATGTCAGTAGTCATATGCATTCCCTAGGAGTATAAGTTTTTGGAAAGCAAAACTAAGAAAACCATTTCCTCTGCTTTGTGCCTTGTCAGACGGCTCTCCTGAATGGTGAATACAGAAAGGGTTAGCTACTTTGGGATCGGAGGTAGAAAGAAAAGTAAACTAGTGAGAGGGGAAAAAATGGTTGATTTTTATCTTGCCACATTCCCAAAGACTCCTCCAGCCCCAAAGGGCTGGTACAACTTCATAAGCACCTGGTTGGCCTCTTTCCCTTTTTCAGGATGCCAGATGAAAAGCTAAAATCAAAAATTCGCTCTGGAAAGCAATGTTGCTGTGAATCCTTTTGTAGAGTGACTTTTTAAAATAAAATGAATTGCCTCCTGTTTTTTCTTAATGTTTGGCGGTTTTCTTAATGTGAAGCATACCTTTACTTTTATTGGGTCTGATACTTAGATACTAGTGTGTGGTTTCACCACAGATAAGCAGGGTTGCAAATTATAATAGAATTGAGAAAAAAGATTTGTTTTACCTCCATCTTACAAGACCAGGTCACTAATGAAATTAATTCCTTGAGAAAGGACAATTTTAAACAATTATGCTCAACTGTTTTAAATCAGCTATAAATTTTATTTGTGAGCTCTTTGCTAGGATAAATGTCTACCCTAAAGCTCCTAAGGTCTTTATGTGAGGTACACATAACCGTCAAATCTATTAGCACGTAGGTTACTGTTGATTGAATTCATGATAAAATCCACTATCATTATTTTTTTTGTTAGATATGTAAGACTTGATATAATTTCTCTCTTCAGGATACATTTTTATTGTGTATTTCAGCAGCAAAGCACATGCCACCTGGTGGCTGAAAGAAATATATAACATAATAGATTTTGAAAACACTTTGTGGAAAGCTCAAGGTTCCAAAATTATCACTTTGAATGTGTTTCTAAATCAGTAGCAAATATGTATTTTGGGGCAAGGCACACCACAGTAGGAAATCCTACGGGTTCAAAACTACACATTCAGTGGAGGCTATATCAAGAGACATTTAATGATGACGCTCCGTTTTAGATATTTTTTTTTTTACCTCTTTCCAGAATTGTTTTGTATTTTGAAATATTTTAGTGCCATTTTGTCATGTGCATTTTATTAGGCAGTGGTCACATTATTTACATGCAGAATTGCTTGGTCTGGTACCTATCTAGAAGCCTGAGGAAAATATTTACTTTTCTTGCAACTAACAGAGGAGGGAAGTGATTAGGTAATGGAGGAGCCATTCATTTATTCCAGAATTTTTACTAGAGTAGTAGTCTCTGTGCCAGGTGCCAGGCAAGCAGAGGGTGAGTTGAAGGAGAGAAAACTCTGGAGGAAAGCGCTTTGGAAAGACAAGCAGGTCTGGCCTCCAGCTCACAGCCAAAGATTGTGTGACCGTTTAAGTGTTAAGCCACCTGGTTCACATAAGTCACATATGCAAGCCCTTCTTTTTAAGGTTTTAGGATCGATTTTGTTGGCTATGGTCATTATTGCTTGGAAAAAATGAACCTGACAAATGACAATCCCTCATTTTTTCTTTCCCCAACCCCTAACAACCAACCATTCTACTTTGTTTCCATGGCTTTGAATTCTCTGGATACCTCATATAAATGGAATTATACAGTATGTGAGTTTTGGCAACTGGTTTATTTCACTCATCAAAATGTCCTCGAGGTTCATCCATGTTGTAGCATATGACAGGATCTTCTTCCTTTTTAAAGGACGAATAATATTCCATTGTTTGTTTATATCCCATTTTCTTGATCCATTCACCAGAAAATGGACATTTAGAGGGCTTCTACCTCTTGGATATTGTGAATAATGCTGCAGTGAAATGGTTGTATTTGAGATCTTGATTTCAACTCTGTGTATATATGTATCCAGATGTGGGATTGCTGAACCACATGGTAATTCTATTTTCAATTTTTTAAGGAGCCCTCATAATATTTCCCATTGTGGCTGCACCATTTCCCATTCCCACCAGCAATGCACAAGTTTCCATTTTCTCCACATCCTTGCCAACACTTGTTAGTCTCTGTTTCTTCCATGGTGGCCATCCTAATGGGTGTGAGGCAAACATCGCACTGTAGTTTTGATTTGCATTTCTCTAGTGATTATGATGTTTATGATGTTGGCCACATTTTCATACGCTTGTTCATCATTTGTATGTTATCTTTAGAGAAATGTCTATTTGGGTCCTTTGCCCATTTTTAAAACCAGGTTACTTGGTTTTTGTTGTTGAATTGTGGCAGTTCTTGATATATTCTGGATATTAACCACTTATCAGAAACATTATTTTCTCTCATTCCATACATTACCTTTTCACTCTGTTATTTCCTTTAATGTGCAGAGGTTTTTAAGCCTGATGAAGTCCTATTTATCTTTTTTTTAAAAAGATTCATTTGTTTAAGAGGGAGAGGAGGGTCAGAGGAAGAGGGTGAGAGAGAATCTCAAGCAGACTCCCTGCTGAGCACAAAGCCCAATGTGGAGCTTGATCCCAGGACCCTGAAATCATGACCTGAGCCAAAGTCAAGGGTTGGCCACTTAACTGACTGAGCCACACAGGGGTCCCCACCCCCATCTATCTCTTTTTGCTTTTGTTGCTTATGCTCTTGGTATCATATCCAAGAAACTATTACCAACACCAATGTCATGAAGATTTCCCCCTCTGGTGTCTCCTAGGAATGCTACTGTTTTAGGTCTTACGTTTAGCTCTCTAATTCATTTTAAGTTAATTTTTGTATATGGTATAAGGTAAGGATCCAACCTCAATCTTTGGTATGTGGATATCCAGTGTTCCCCACACCATTTGTTGAAGAGACTGTTCTTTTCCCATTTGTGTGGCCTTAGTACTCTTGTTGAAGATAATTTCTTTATACACATTAGTTTATTTTTAGGTTTCTTATTCTGTTCCATTGATATGCTTGTGTGTGTTTATGTTAGTACCACTCCACTTCACTTATTGTAGCTTTGTAATACGTTTTAAAATCAGGAAGTGTGAGACCTCCAACTTTGCTCTTCCCTTTCAAGATTGTTTGACAATTCAAGGTCCCTTGAGATGACATACGAATGTTTGGATTTGTTTTTTTCTATTCCTGCAAAGGACCCAGAACAATATGACATAAAAATTTAGGCTGTGATGTGTAGCAGTGTTTTCTTAACCTCCTGGTTCATCCTGTCAAAGGATGCGGGTTATGCCATGATTAAACTTCTTTACTCACATTTCTCACTTCCACTCCTATCTGATCAAAGCAGATTCACCTCTCATTTTGAAAAGATCTCCAGCACTGATCATCCATACCGGCAACTTAATCATCCCATTTGTAGCCGTGGGATTTCCCTATCATGGCTTACACCCTAGAAGCACTGTCTCATTTTACTTTCTATCTGTGCCTTTTATTCTGGTTAGCTAGCCATTTCTTTCTCCTTGGGCTGGCCTTGTGTGTTATCCTCTATGTCCCTGGGCAATCCCTAATCTTTCACTAACTAACCAATAACTAATCTGCTGAAGCTTCCTTCATGAGGATTATGCTTCATCACCCTGGCTTTGGCCCTAAGGCACTGGACACTCTCCCTCCCTGAAAGTGTCACAGAATAGGCCTCTACTAAATATAGTATCTGAGAGAATCACTGTACCATACAATGCAATCTTTAAATGTATGGTCTTCCTGAGTAACCCTTGGACCCTTTCTCAGACTGTGTCAAGTCTGCTACATCTGCCTACAGCAGGATCCAAAGGCTGACTAAGTCTTATTCTTCTATTGTGTTCATTGATGAATGACCCGAGGTCACCTGAGAGGACACATCTACCCAATGCAGCAATGTAATGACTTCCAAATGTAATCAAGAGAGTTTGGAAGTTCCATTTGTTGTGGCTCATGAGACCAACCCATGAATAGTGGAAATGACATCTTATCCCTATTATCTGATAACTTACCTTAGTTGAGTGTCCCTTGGTTCTTCTGTTAGGTTTGAGCAGCATAGTAAAATACACATCACAAAGTAACTGTGATGATGTGTTTACAAAAGTAAATAAATTGTCAGGTAATGCTTACTGTCAGGTGATAAGATCACGAGCTGGCAAATAGCATATTGATCAACAATAAGATATTCTCTATTTTTAAAAAGTCAAATACTTAGAAGCAGAGAGTAGTATGGTGGTTACCAAGGGTGGAGAGGAGGGGGAAAATAGGGAGATGCTGACCAAAGGGTACAAAGTTGCAGTTATGTGGGATGAATAAGTCTGGAGATCTTATGTGCACCATGGTGACTATAGGAGCAACCCTGTGTTGGATACTGGAAATTTACAAAGAAAGTAGATTTCAGATGCTCTCATCACAAAAAAAATAATGGTGTGAGGAGATGATATGTTAATTAGCTTGGCTGTAGTAATCCTTTCACTGGGTACATGGATATCAATTCATGATGTTGTATACTTTAAATATACACAATTTTTACTTTTTAACAAATTTTTAATTTTTAAAAAACAGTAGAGATTCCAAACAACAGAATTGCATCAGGTTTTTAAGCATATAGATTTTAAGATGATTTTGGAAAATTAAAAAAAAAATGCTCCTGAGATCAAGATTTATGGGCTTGAAAAAGAGACTCTCACAGCTCCATGTGTAAACATTTTGTGGTGAACAGATACGAGGAGACAAGCATGCCCTGGAAAACGATAATATGGTAGGTGATTTACATATATGACTTCACTTAATCATCACCATAAGCCTGTGGTATGGATGGTGTTATTGTCCTACGTCATATGTAAAGCTATTGAACCCCAAAGAGGCTATGTGTAGTTATGTGTCCAAGGCCACACAGCAAATAAAAGGAAGGGCCAAAATTAAAACCCAGATCTGTATGCACTATACCAAGAGTTACATTATAGCTTTTAGGGAAAAGGACACTGTGATATCCACGTAGCTGCAAGATGATGGAGAAATTCAGTATATAGCTGATGGCGAATGTTATCAGAACTTGTTTCTTGAAGCTATATGCTGAAGATTTCCAACATGAATATTTTTATTATAAGTATATGCATACATAAAACTTAGAGCATGAATATACATGTATGAGTCTGTCATTCAAGGGACTCTACATTTTTAGACATGTGATATATTTTTTGTCACTCTTGAGAAATATACCTTTTTAAGGGCTCAGTCCATGCTTGTTACACAGCTGACTTGATCTCTGGCTTATGTAGAAATGTATGCAAAGTTCATGTTCCCCAGGGGGATACAGAAAAAGGTGAGTAAACACTTAGCATCTATGTACCGTACCCCTGCTCTGGACAGATCTTGGACTCCTAGAGACCCATTCACTCCTTCAGCAAACCTTATTTGACTACTTGGTAGTAGGTGCAATAAGAGGTATACAAAGATAAAAAAAAATTAAATAAAATGAAATAAAAGTAAAATAAAACACATGGCCTTTTTAATTTATGCTATATGACATACTGATCTCACTTGAGAATTTCCTAGCTGTCTTAGGTTCATCAAATTCATCCCAGATAATTTGTAAAGGTGGCTAAATATTGCAGTCATTCATTTTTCTCAAGAAGGTTGTGAGGGCAATGAGATACCACCTCACACCAGTGAGGATGGTGCAAATTAACAAGGCAGAAAACAACAAACGTTGGAGAGGATGTAGAGAAAGGGGAACCCTCTTGCACTGTTGGTGGGAATGTGATCTGGTGCAGCCACTCTGGAAAACTGTGTGGAGGTTCCTCAAAGAGTTAAAAATAGACCTTCCCTACGACCCAGCAATTGCACTGTTGGGGATTTACCCCAAAGATTCAGATGCAGTAAAACGCCAGGACACCTGCACCCCGATGTTTCTAGCAGCAATGTCCACAATAGCCCAACTGTGGAAGGAGCCTCGGTGTCCATCGAAAGATGAATGGATAAAGAAGATGTGGTCTGTGTATACAATGGAATATTCCTCAGCCATTAGAAACGACAAATACCCACCATTTGCTTCAAGGTGGATGGAACTGGAGGGTATTATGCTGAGTGAAGTAAGTCAATCGGAGAAGGACAAACATTATATGGTCTCATTCATTTGGGGAATATAAATAATAGTGAAAGGGACTATAAGGGAAGGGAGAAGAAATATGTGGGAAATATCAGAAAGGGAGACAGAACGTAAAGACTGCTAACTCAGGGTAACGAACAAGGGGTGGTAGAAAGAGAGGTGGGCGGAGGGTTGGGGTGACTGGGTGACAGGCACTAAGGGGGCACTTGGAAGGATGAGCGCTGGGTGTTATGCTATATGTTGGCAAATTGAACTCCAATAAAAAAAATATACAAAAAAAGAACAAAAAAAAAAAAGAGAAAGGTTGTGAGGGCCATACCACCGCCACCATACTATAAAAGTATAGAAATCTAACTTCAACTCATTTATAATTATTATTACTACGACAAGAACATTTAAAACTCTCCCAGTGAATTACCAGTGGTAGCAGTTCTACTCTTTAACACTAAGCAGCAGTTAGGAAATCATATTAGGTGCTCTGGCAATCTGTTTTAATACTAATTAGCTAATAAAGTAATTACCAAAGTAAGAACTATATTACTACCATGCTGTATTATGATTTAGCTGAAATTGCATATGCAGATGCATAATGTGGAATTTCTAAAAATTCCATTTAGAAAATTTAGCAGTGTATTTAAATATTTCTCATTCACAGGCAACCAGCTGTGATAGAGGAAGCTGTATTTAAATAGTTAGTCAAAATTGAAGGTGCCAGCAGATTTCAAACAGAACACGTGAAAAGGAACTTTTTATAAACTTTGTTTACCTTCTTGGCGTGGATTATGACAACACACCAAAATTGAGGCACTGGGCTGATTTTAACCATCTAACTATGTCTAAGAGTTACGTGGTGTGCACTCTTCTCCAAGTGCACAACTGTCTGATAACATTCACTGAATGTACCTGTGCACCTATACCAGACACTATGAGCATGAGTGGTCATGACATTAGTGTACATAGTGGAATACACCTTGAGCATAGCTCTAGCTAACATCTGAGCATAGTTACTCAAAGATAACATGCTTTTCAACCCGACTATCTTTGGTCCAGAATCTGGTTATATGACTAAAGGGCAAGCTTCCTAATGTTAAGTCAGCCATAGAACAAACAAAGCAAGAAATCTGTGAAGACATTTTCCTTCTCTTTTCTTTTCTGAAAACACCCAGTAACAAGTCGTAAAAGGACAAATACTAATTCAGTCAAATCCCTTACAGCACAAGGAAGCAAACCTCTTCTATCCTCCAATAGATATTAAATTGAAAGAAGCATTGTTCTTGTTTGCCTTTTTAACGTAATATTCATCATTAAAAATTATTGGGAGCCAGGGCACCTGGGTGGCTCAGTTGCTTAAGTGTCCAACTCTTGGTTTCAGCTCAGGTCATGATTTCAGGGTTGTGAGTTTTAGCCCCTCGTTGAGCTCTGCACTCAATGTGGAGTCTGCTTGTCCCTCTCCCTCTGCTCCTCCCCGTCTCGAATAAATAAATGAAATTTAAAAAAAAATATTGGGAGCCTAATTTTGTATGGTCTTGTACAAAGTGAATGACGTGGATGGTTTCTTGGAACCTAGCAACTTTCATCAGACAATAAAAAAAAGAACTAAAATCAGAAAAATGGAATCAAACCACCAAACCAAGATGTACAGAGTGAAATGATCACAAAACATCATCCAATAGCATTTTAGGAAACTGCATTGGGGCTGGAAGAGTAAAGGTTGGCTCTCTTGACTCCTAATTCTGGGAAACAAACAAGGGATAGTGGAAGGGGAGGTGGGCAAGGGGATGGGGTGATTGGGTGATGGGCACTGAGAGGGGGCACTTGATGGGATGAGCACTAGGTGTTATACTATAACAAATACAAATCGAACTCCAATACAAAATATATCTAAAAAAAGGTTAGCCCTCTTTAAGCTATCTTGGTAAACTCTGCAGAAATTGTGGAACTTTAGGGTTATTTAATGGGCTAGGGTAGCCAAAAACATTTAATGTTAAAAAAGCGTAGATTGGGCAGCCCAGGTGGCTCAGCGGTTTAGCGCCGCCTTCAGCCCAGGGCCTGATCCTGGAGACCTGGGATCGAGTCCCTCATCAGGCTCCCTGCATGTTGCCTGCTTCTCCCTCTGCCTGTGTTTCTGACTCTCTCTCTCTCTCTGTCTGTCTCTCATAAATAAATAAATAAATAAATAAATAAATAAATAAATAAATAAAATCTTTTTAAAAAGCGTAGATAAGGGAAAATAGAAACAGAGAGTAAAGAATGAAATAAGATCTGTTGCAAAGATGAAAAAATAATATTTTGTGCTTCGTGATAGAATTGATTATTGCAAAATAAAAAGAACCTTTGCTAAATTAGGTTGTAATTTTATATGCCTAAATGAAAGTAAATACAAATGAATATACAGTAATAAGTCATGGCCTTAACTCTATTACCTATAACACTTGCTAATCTTCCCAACTGATCTTGCCTGATTCCTATCATAAGCTTGAAATAGATGAAGCAACAAAAGCACTGGGATTTAACAGAAAACTCTAAGCCAAAAATAGATTTTTAAAATGCTGAAACATAAAGATTCCTCAACCACTATCTATGACATTTTTAATTGCATGCAAGATTGTATAATGTTGGCTGATTAAAAATTATTTAAAGAAAAGATGATTCAAGTACTTTGAATTTACCACCAGAAACCTTCTACAATAATTTGCATGGAATTACAATGGCATTTATTTTGAGGGGCAACATAAATCATTTAAAATTCTGATGCTGGGCAGCCCAGGTGGCTCAGCGGTTTAGCGCCACCTTCCGGCCAGGGTGTGATCCTGGAGACCCGGAATCGAGTCCCACATCGGGCTCCCTGCATGGAGCCTGCTTCTCCCTCTGCCTGTGTCTCTGCCTCTCTCTCTCTCTCTCTGTCTCTCATGAATAAATAAATAAAATCATAAATAAATAAATAAATAAATAAATAAATAAATAAATAAATAAAACTCTGATGCTGTCATCACCATAATTCGCTGTTAAGTATTAGAAGTTATCTAGGAAACAGTGGTTTAGCTTTCTTTGTGAGATACCTTAATTTAGTATGGGGCATGGAACCTGTAATTATTCACCAAGTGGCAAAGGGAATAAGAGAAAAATACTCCCTGCAGGTCATTGGCCACTGGCAAGAAAAATCCAAGTGAAGAGAAATAAGCCCTTGCTTATTATGTGTGAACAGTTCAGGTGTGGAAACCTAAACTGCCTCTGACTTGTTTTTCTTTATTTTCCAGTTCTTTTACTGGACCTTTCTGGATGTATCTAGAGACGGGTGTTCTAGAGAAAAGTACCCACATATCTATTAGCTACTCACTCCAACTGACGCTTACAGTCTTAGGACTTCTGACCAGTTACCACTGAGTCAGGTCCACGTATTGTCTTAGTCAACATTTTAACCCAACGACCTATAATTCTATTCCATTCCATTCAACCGACATATATCCAGCAAGCAGATTGTGCCCGGTACTGGGATATATAACCTACATGCTGCTGAATGGGGATAAGAGGAGGCAAATACCAAAATGGATTAAGACAACAGTCCCACGAGAAGTCTACAATTTGATGGAGAAGGATTTAGGTACGACCGACTCTAAAAGGTAGTGAAGTACTTACACTGTTTTTGAGGAAGCATGATGGGTTGGAAAGCTCAATTAAAGGCTTTGTTGAGAGGATGACATTTAGGATCCAGCTTGAAGTATTTTCTCAGGACTCCCAAAGGCATGAATGGGACTAGGTAAGGCTTCTAGGCAAAGGGAGCAACAGAGGCAAATACCTAAAGATGCAGGGGGAAAAAAAGAGATAATAGGAAGTGGTCAGGTTTAGCGAAAGAGTAAAGAAAGGTTCAGGCAGTGAGTGATTAAAGATGAGAACTGCGAAGGGATGGAATCTGCCTCTTGGAAAGAGTGGGCATAAACAGGGACATTTGTTGCATGCCTATGTGCTAGGTATTTATCATGTATCAATGCATTTCATTGGATGTGACTAATCAATAGGGCTCTCTTCTCCAACATTCCCCAAAAGCGATTTCCCAGCTGATTGAATCCTGCAAGAAACAGGCAGCTAACAATCTTCTGCAGTAGCCCATTCATTCCACTTGTGGACAATTCTGACTCTACCTGACTGTGAGTTCAAATACATTCTTCTCACATGCATTTACTGTGCATAGTTCTCCCCTCTGGAAATGTACAGAAACGTTAATCCCTTTTCTCTAAGAATGCTCTCCAAATGACTCAAAACACCTAAGCTTCCAGTTTTACAGGTAGGACACCATCCCTCAGTCCTTTCAGTGGCTTCTCAGCTGACGTGCTTTCCAAACCTAAAGGTTTCCTCCTGGACACTTTCTAGTTTGAATATTCCTCATGAAAGATGGAATTCAGAATGGAATACGTGGCTCCACATATGGCAAGTCCAACAGAGAACAGGACAAAATGATCACCTTCTTTATTACAAGCACTGCATTTTAATAAATGAAGCCTATTTGCATTTCCGGTAACCACATATACTATTGACTCACATTGCTCTTGAACCCAGTCAAATCTTGCAAAGAACTGATATAGTGCAGCTGGGAGTTATATCTTACAAGACTGAAGAGAGGGACGCCTGGTGGCTGAGTCAGTTAAGCATCTGACTTGATTTCGGCTCAGGTCATGATCTCGGGATTGTGAGATCGAGCCCCACATCAGGCTCTGCCCTAGAAGTGGAGCCTGCCTCATATTCTCTCTCTCCTTCTTCCTCTCGCCTTTCTCTCTCTCTCTCTCTCTTCCCCTTCCTCCTTCCCTCCCTCTCTTGAAAAAACAAAAAAGATGGTAGGAGAAAGATCTTGAGAAAAAAAATACACCAGCCACTAGAATCACACAGGCTCGCCTCCATATGGCCTGGAGCAACTGATCTTACTCTCTCTGGACCTCAGTTCCTTCTTCTATAAAAGAGAGATAATAAAATCACCTTCATAGGGCTCTTAGAAGGATAGGGTCAAATTACACATAAAACCCACCTGAAAAAAAAACCCACCTGAAGCAGAGCCTAACACAAAGTAAGTTCCATGAAAATGAATGAGAGGCAGAGAGAAATCAGGCTCATGGAAGAAGGTCCATTAACCTAGAACAATAAGGGGGGGGGGGATCACAGTTTGCTTGAATACAGAACTAGTCTTGAAATATGGTTACTTAATGTTTTTTAGGAAAATTATTCATTCAGTGTAGAGGTCAGAAACAGGGAAGAGAGTAAGACTTCTTGGATTTGGAGACTTCCCAGAGAGATGAAAGAAATGAAGTCAGGCAGGAAGCCACTTGCCTTAGGCAAGGAGATCATAAAAGTAAACTTCAGGTGGCAGAGAGGGACATACTCAGAGATTATGAAAATGATCCTGGAAGCGAGAGAAATCTCCACAGACTCAAAATCATAATGAAATTCCCCAAGTAGAACGATGGTGCAAGCCTGAAACCACTGCTTTGGGCTGGAGCCTAAGCAGTTAAGCCTAACTTCCAATGACCATAGGTTGCGGGTTTTCTGAAACCACTCTTATTTCAAATGATCTTTTCATTTCAAACTAGGTGGCAGTGATTTTTTTTTTCTTTTTCTTTTTTTTTTTTTTTTTAGAAAACACAGATAGTATCCTAATCTAGCAGAACAGTAAGAAATTACAGAGCAGGGACAATCACTCTAGTAACTGAAAGAAATCTGAGATCTATATAACCATCATCACATGATTTCCTAAAGCTGTAATCTCCATGAGGGCAGGGCCCGTCCAGTTCCACTGCTAAAACCCTGGCACAAAGTAAGTGTTCAAAAATGATTTGCTAAATGAATTGAAGCAGTGACGCTTCTCATTTTGTTTTATTTTATTTTTTTAAATAAATTTATTTTTTATTGGTGTTCAATTTACCAACATACAGAATAACACCCAGTGCTCATCCCGTCAAGTGCCCCCCCTCAGTGCCCGTTTGTTTGTTTTAAATATTTATTTGAAAGGGGAGGGATGGGGCGGTGATGGGGGAGCGAAAGAGAGAATCTCCAGCAGACTCCTCGCTGAGCAGGAAGCCCAACAGGGTTGGGGGGGGAGTGGGGGCTCCTTTTCATGACCCTGAGATCCTGACCTGAGCTGAAATCAAGAGTCAGACGCACAACCGACTGAGCCACCCATGCGCCCCCCCTACAATGGTACTTCCGTTTGCCTCAGTCTTTTTTCTCATAGTAATTAACAGAAGAACATTTTAATTAAGAAGAATATTCAAGGAGACAGAAAATAGAGGAACTGCTAAATCCTATTCTGCAGCTAGTCTTACAGAGAAGAGGACGCTCATGGACTACAGTGTATGGCAGAAATGAAAAGGATGAGAGAAACACAAAGTAAGGTGTGAAGCCTCCATAAAGGAAAGAAGAGGAACATTCGGAGAGCCCGCCTGGGCCAAAGATATTTGACTTGTGGAAAGCCTGTGTGGTTTCCCTAAACTGATCCATTATTTAACTGTCAAATCTCCCTGCTGTCCTGTAATCAACTAGTCTTAGTTTCTGACTGTCACAAATGAAAGGTGAATGCAGTCTTGGAAATCAGTACAGTCACATCACATCTTTATCAAAAAAGTCTAACCAAAATCAATCTGCTGAATTATCCCCATTTTTCACTAGGGTGCCCTGACAGTGTGTGCTACTGATCCTTCCAGTGCGCCATTCTGCAGGATACAGCCCATGTTGTTGCCTCCTGTGGCCATAATGGGCCAAGAGATCTGGAAGATTGACATCAGAAACAGTTGTAGTTTAATTAACTGATATTATTGAACAATATGCCAGTGAAAGTCACCTGACACCTGTACCTTTTCCCTTGCAGAGAATAAAACCTGATTACCAAGGATAAGTTTGATTGCCGCTATACAACAGAAGTAGAAGGCTTTGTGTTTGGAACCGCCTTCTTTGTACGCCCATGCTGCCTCTTGAGATTTTTATGACCAATACAAGAGGTTAATGGAAAGCAGATGCTTTAAATAAGAGTTGAAGGACAAGACTAAGAATTCAGAGCTTTCAAGAGTGAAGGTTTGGGACACCGCATCAGGGAAAGGACAATAACTAGTCGAGTCCTGACTTAGGGCAAAGGAACCCTGGAAGGGGTGGTATAGAAAGTACCTACGTGATGGAACTGGAGGGTATTATGCTGAGTGAAGTAAGTCAATCGGAGAAGGACAAACATTATATGGTCTCATTCATTTGGGGAATATAAAAAATAGTGAAAGGGAATAAAGGGGAAAGGAGAAAAAATGAGTGGGAAATACCAGAAAGGGAGACAGAACATGAAGACTCCTAACTCTGGGAAACGAACTAGGGGTGGTGGAAGGGGAGGGGGACGGGAAGTGGGGGTGACTGGGTGATGGGCACTGAGGGGGGCACTTGACAGGATGAGCACTGGGTGTTATTCTGTAGGTTGGCAAGTTGAACACCAATAAAAAATAAATTTATTATTAAAAAAAAGAAAGTACCTATGTTACTTACAGCCTCATGAAAGAAAAAAAGTACTGTAGCAGCTATGCAGAACAACCTGGCTTGCTGTGTGTGTGTGTGTGTGTGTGTGTGTGTACACACACACATATATTGCATAGTAATAATTTTATATATATTCACACACACAATTTGTTTTTCCTCCATCCTCTTTTCCCCCTTCTGATTTTATATAAGGATGGTTGTCGGCAGTTAACTACAGGTTAGTCTTTAGATTGCATCATGCTTAGGCGGAATTAGAAGAGTATTTAATAGCAGCTAGAGATGGACAACATGACTTTTGGAACCTCACACTGGAGGAAAGGACGAAGGATCTTCATTGGAGGAAGGACAAAAAGCATAGAGTGTTGTATGGAAGGTAAATATGTGTACAAGGGTGGATATGGAATACTGAGTACCAACGAGTGGGGCAGGGGGGGTTCAAATACACACTTCTATACACTGCTCTGTGATCCTGGCCCTGGGACTCCACACATTTCCTTTCTCCTTTGCTAGCTGGTGCATTCTTCAGTTTTGCCAGTGGGGTAAATTCTGTTAGAGAGAGACTGCAAGTCCGGAGGAGCGACAAGGGATGTAGGTCCTGATGGCTTGCCGCTCCTGCCAGCAGCGCCCAACAACTGCTCTTTCCCCAGGCAGCAGCAGCTGGTTCCAGTTCCAGTTTCTATCAGCATCCAAGAACCTTCTTCTGTTCACCCATGATGACAATATTACAGTTATCTGTCTTATAAAGTCACAGAAGAACATCATAGCACGTCTGAGAACCAGCAGACCCAGGATTTTTTTTTTTAATTTTTGTTCTTTCCTAGCTCCTAACTTATCAACTAATGCCGCCTTAATCAGATTTGCTTTATTCAGTTTCTTATATTATAAATCATGTTACTGTAGTGTCTTTTGTTATAATATATAAGAATATTGTGAGCATGAATAAGAAAATATCTGTGGGGCACCTGTGTGGCTCAGTCGCTTAAGCGTTTGCCTTGGACTCAGGTCATGATCCCGGGGTCCTGGGATGGAGCCTACTTCTCCCTCTCCCTCTGCCTGCCACTCCCCCTGCTTGTGCTTGCTCTCTCTCTCTCTCTTTCTCTCTCTCTCTGTCAAATAAATAAATAAAACCTTTTTTTAAAAAAGAAAAAATATCTGTGAGGCTTCTTAGATATGAAAAAGATACAATTTTGAGCTAAGATTCAATATGGCCAAAGAAATAATTTTCCATATTAAACCTTTGGGAAAATATACAGGCACCAATCCAGATGAATGACTAATAAACTGAAAATCAGTCAAATAATAATATAGCAGGGCAACAGCAGGGAAAATTTTTTTTTCTCCCCAAATAATTTCGTAAAGAAAGAAATTAAACCTCAAGTAGATTGAATAGCAAAACAGGATTTCAGTGTAAGATGCCAATGGCTGCTTTTCTGGCAATCCTTCTACCTTTCTTCCTTTTTGGAAGAGGGAGAAAGTAGAGGTGGGGCGAGGGGTTATTTATTCAGTAAAGCATCAGAAATAAGAATAGTGGCAACTCCTGACTAGGAAAGTTCTGATGGAATCTCCTCGAATTCAAATGCAACATTCCCTCAAGGATTGTTTATTGGTGGTGGACTGAGAAAAAAACACAAATTAAATACCACATTGAAAAAGAGAATCAGAGCAAACCAAAGACAAAAAAAAAAAAAGGTGTAAAATCTCTTGATATCCATAAACAACAATTAGAAGGCATCACTGTCAGACTGCAGTAGGAGTCCCAAGGCTAACCGGCTCTAAGAAGTAAATTTACAGTCTGTCTTGACCTACTAAAACAGTAAAAAAAAAAAATACAAAGGAACCCACTTTTCAGTCTTGGGAAAACAGTTTCAGTAAGATTCTTCTCTTTCTTGAAATATTTTTCAAATGATCCGTTTAAATATAGTGGCAATTTGTATATATCAGTAAAAAGAAAAGTAATAATGTAAAACCAGACAGGCTTATATTTAGGATATTAGTGCCAGAAGCCATTATTTCCTGAGAATAGGTTGGTTTTTTTTATTGTTGTTTCATTATATATTATATTATATTATATTATTATATTATATTATATTATTATGTTATATTATATATAGTATATATAATGTCTATAAAGAAAAAATTAAATGTATAAATTTTATATATATATAAAATTGTATATATATACACACCACACACACACACACACACACACACACACACACACACTAAGTAGAGGAGATAGTTATTATATTTTGCTCTCAGTTCCACTTGAAAAGTAAAACAACATGAGCTTCTCTTCCTTTGTATGTCACCCTTCTTGCAGCTTTCACGGTTTGGACATCAAATATGAAAAGATTTTTAACTGTTTTGGTGCCTCCTTTCATTTTGTTTCCCTTGGTTATCTTGGTCGTTTCAATTCCTGGCCCTCCTAAATGATTTAATTTCTTACTTTATAGAACATTTCCTGTTAATGTCCTCTCCAAATATGTCTGGCACACCGTAAATTTTGAGTCTGTATTCTGGAGGAATATCAAAGTTTTGGACTATGTCATCTCCAGAAGGACATACAAGTCGTTGACCTTGCCATTTGATGGAAGGCAATGTTCTGATTTTCTTAATTTCCTTGAATATGTGCCATGGAAGCCTATCACTACTGCATTCAACTCTAGGACTTTACAGTGTTAATGAAAGTGAGAAATTTGGTAAAGTTTAAAAACGAGCATTTGGTGGTTCAAGGGCATCTCCATCCAATACGTTATAGAATATTATTTATTACAACATGGTCTCATCTGCTTTACCACTAAACTAAGAGATCTTGGAGGACAGAGGCAGTGCCTTTCACCTTGGGATTCAGGGCCTTGGTGTGTAATAGGTATTTAATAAAGATTTGAAATGAGCTGAATGTTATGGTTGAGCAGATTATTTGCAGTCAGGCTATCTTAACTCAACTTCATATGTTCTTGAATTCATAGAGTTCTTGGAATCTGAAAGGAAAGGCAGTTTTCTATTCCTAGAACAGATAGAGTGAAATATGTTAATTTATTTTCCGTATACATTTTGACTCTTTCGATGTGCAGCTACCAAATCAACAATTGGGGTGGGGATGGGAAGAGAGAGTGGTATTGGTTTCTTTTAATTTTGGAGAATTTATGTCCATGAGACATAAGATGCAATGTGGCTCTCTAGGAACTCTGAGGAGTAAGCTTGCCTTTTTCCAGAAAAGCTCTGAGTGCAATTGTTTTACAATCAGTGGGAAAGAAGGGAAAATGCGTGGTTAAGAAGAAAATAATTACTTGAAGTGGGTAATGATTTGAATTATGTGTAATTTATAGATCATATGCATGGATATGCTAGTTTCTCCTTCATCCATTCTTCCCCTCTAGGCCAATCTGTTCTTGCCACTAGTCTTAATAAACGATAAAAGCAGAATTTCTAATGAATTGGAGATATCTTACATAATAATATTTAGTAATGATCCAGAAAAGAGAGCCAAAAATATTTACCTTTTGGGCTAAAGTCCACTTAATCACCAGTTCTTACTAGTCCTTCCTTACTATGGAATTAATATATGAAATTATTTCCTTATAGTTCCCAGTATGTTTACCAAATTCAACTTCTTTTATTGCAAGACATACCCCCCCTTTAGAAATTTCTCTTCTATAACATCTTACAACTTTTTACAAACACTTATTGACAAAATAGAAGCTTCTTTTGTCAATATATTTAATTTCAAGTTGAAGTGTTAGTGCTTAGAGACATTCAACCTATGTCACAGGTCTTTGGTTTTGCACAACATGACTGATCAACTGACCAGCACAAGACTGACCATTCACCAAATTTTAAAATGAAGAATGGCATTTCCTACACTTTTGACCAGAAACTCTCTTTAAGTGTACATGGAGGGGTGGAAATGGAAGATCAGGCTCCCAAGACCACGGCCCCAACACAGGCATTCCCTGCCACTTGTCACGTAGGACAGATTCTCAAGGAGAAGTAAGAGTGGCTATCAATGAGATTCTTCTCCCTTCAAGGTTCAGGAAACTCATATCTCTTGAAACACAGGCAGAGAAATGAGAGGAGTCATCATTATATGGTCCATTTATAATTTTTTTTCTCATTGCCCTGAGTACTTGGATCCTATAGTTTTGGTTTTGGTTTTCTGGATATTCTTTCATCCATAAAGATAATAAAAATGAAATTTTATTGAATAGCTTCAGCTATAAGAAGTAAAATGCCCAACAACTTTTACTCTGTGAAAAATACTTTGGTTAGAGGTCATACCTTGAACAATTTTTTTAGCTTAGAATATTTTTGCTAAAAAAAAATTAAAAAAAAAGAATTTTTTTGCTACGGGAAATGACAAACAGAATCCAGATAATATAAGTTAGAGTCCAACATTTCCAACAATGAGTATTCTAAGAAGAGTCAATTAACAGTAGCTCAGACTCATGCCTGTAGTCATCATATCTGTCTGAATAGTTATCAGATGATTGAGATTGAATTAATTCATACATAATTTATCCTTCAGTGGTGATCTTAGATTAATTGTATCACATCTTGTCAAATCTGACTTTCTTTTCTCTAAAAACAACACATGTCACTCTCATGACAAAGTAATCTTATGGACAGAAGAATGCTAGTTCTTTAGGTCATTATGTTTCTAAAAATACATGTTTTCTATAGAGAAAATGATAAAATCAGTGCCCCTAAGTGACTTGAACTTTTTTTTTTTTTGCACATATGGTACAAACAATGCTACAAATAACAGCTATATATACTGTGGTTCCTTTCCCCTTCTTTTCTGTCTCCCTCTCTGTTTTCCCCAAAACATATTCAGTAACAGGCTTCCGGAAAACTTATTTTTAATATTCTCTCCAGGGCCATTGTGAGGAACTTCATTGAAATAATAGTATTTCCCATTTCTTGTGGCTCTGGAGCACAGTAGATGAGATTCTGGACTGTAAGCTAGACTGGAACAAAACTCAAAAAAAATAATGATGGTGTTGGTAATGCTCGGCTCTACAGAGGTTGTTGATGGAATTAATGGTTAAAAAAAAAACCTAATTGATGAAAATAGAAAAGTAACTAAAACATACGAGGAAGTGTAAACACTCATGTATTTATTTTGACATAATGGTTTCTATCTTTTGAAATAATTAAAAATAATCAAAACAAGCAAATAATCCCATCATCCTCTTCTACTCATCATCCTTATAGAGACTCAAGCAGAAAATGCACTAGTCTTAACAAGTGATACAATTACCATTCTTTGTTTTTGTGTGTGTATCTAGGAGTTTCTTCTACTTATGAATACAAGGAAATAATAATTCTCTGTGCCAGAAAGGCACCATTCTAGGAATTTTCTAAACATTATCTTAGCTAATCCTCATAAAACTCAGGGAGATTGAGTTTGTCACACCCATTTTACAGAGGAGGCAATGAATGCTGAGAACAGTTAACCGCCCTATATCATAGAACTACTAACCCCAAATCCATCTGGTTCCAAATTTGGGGTATTCTTTAAAATCCTCATACAACTAATTTTATGTTTGTTTCACATTTACAAATCAGTAGAGATTGCAAAAACTCCATAATTAATTTTCTAGGTGACTCACTGGAACTTCTACCAGTAGGCTCCCCATCACTGAGTGTATTCAAACACTGAGTGTTCATCTGATGAAGATTTCAGCTTTGGGAATGGTTAACCAGGCCATAAGAATTTTAAGGTCCTTTTCAACCCTGAAATTCTATGATTAACAACAATGCTATGCGCATACAACCGATACAGCGGGAATTCTCCGTGATGACCCTTTTTCCTATACTGTGATCCCTGGACACAAGACTAGGGACAGTTTTCTCATGAAGACCTTATATGGGTACACATTACTCAATTTGAGTCAGATCAGAGAAATAGAAGCTCCGATTTTGAGCTGAAAAAGAAGGTAGTCAATCACAGATACATGACACTGGCTTACACAGATGTTCTGCTTTCCTCTGACTCACCCTTTGAGCTTCAGAAAGAGATAAATTTTATTTTTGATATAGTAATTGGGATACAGTCACACCATAGCTCCTATCTTCATATTATGCCTTTTCTGCCTTGTTTTATGCCCCTGATTTTGACCTACGTTTTGAACTGTCCAAAGGGAATCTCTAAAGCAAAAGAGAAGGGGCTGGAAACAAGATCAATTTTGAAGGAAAGTTTCCAGTTTAAATTTCTAAGGCAAAATAATATTCTTATAAAAGCACTGGACAAAGAGACCCTCAATATTTTTGCAAAATTAAAAAAAAATGTTTTGCTGGCTGGGGATAGTACTCTGGTTCCCTAGATAGAATTGGGCATGGTAAAAAAAGGAAGGATTCTCATCAACTTTCTGTCTTCCTGACAAAGCTTTGGTTGGTGTTTTGGAACTTGTACAGCCCATGGGAGTAATTCTCACAGTAGATTGTTTGGCTATTAACTTCTTATTTTTTTTATTTCACGATCTTTATTATCTTTGAGTTGTCTGAGAGCAGTGGAGCTTGTTTCCGGACTCTAATCTTTGACAGTGAGTGAGAAAGATGATATTTTTTCAAGTTAAAGAAAACTCAGTAAGAAAGTGGGTAAACAGAACACACGCTATTATATCAGCATCTGTGGCTTAGGAAAAAAAATGTTATTCTAGAGAATATAGGCGATATGAGTGAGCTATACGAACGAGTACTCATTAGGAGCCAAAATCACAAAGATCCTTTGAAACGAGATACTCTTTATTAATCCTTCAGAAGTAATTTGTGAAAAATCAGTCAATGCCTGGAGTACTCAGATTTCAATACATTAATAGCTCACACCGTAGATTCTGGGGGCGGGGGGAACAGGTTACCAGCTATAATATGAAGAAGTACCCCGGGAAAATGGAAGGTCACATTGGTTGGTATAATCTAATCAATTAACCGACTAATCTCACCTTTCCCATTTACTCAGTGCTCTACTGGATAGCAGAGTAAGTTTAGAGATGAACACTACTGCTTTACATGGCTCCATTTAGCCAGTAGCAAAGGCAACTGTCTCTAATAAGAGACAGTTGAGACATCACAGGTTTCAGAATCAACTCAAGTATGAAAGTTGAAAGAGCAAGATGAATGGAACAAGTCCACTATTGGCAGAGGGGGAAATCAGCTGATTTAAGAAACCCAGTCACACGCAATCGATCGAACCCGATTTCCATGTCCTCTATTGGTTGAATCTAGTGTTGAGTCTTAATACTTCATTACTTGCAAACAAACATCTGTGTCCCAAATGTCTATCTCTGAGGGAAAAATCTATGATGCTTTCCAAATTAAAAGTGCCTTGGTTCCTCTGTGGACAAGGAAGTGTGGAGTGTCGAGAAGGCCTCAGATGAATGGGGTCCAATCTTGACCGTCCCTTACTGCCATGTGACCTTGAGCAAAAACACTTGACTTAACTTAACACTTAACTTCCCTGAACCCTGGTTTTTAAAGAAGAAGAATCTCTCCCTTGCAGTATTGCTCAGAGAACTAAAGGAAATACTGTTTGGAGGCAATATGGCACTCAATAGATAGTAGCTTCTACGGTATGGATTAGATTGTGATCTGAAAGCTATCCTTCAGCTCCCGGTTTCCACCAAATGGGCAAAACTGAGCAAGTACTACATGGTTTCTCTAAGTGTATGTGATGAAAACAAACAAAAAGGGCTCCCACAGTCAAATAAGTTTGGGAGATGTCGCATGCTGTACCACTTGACCCTTGTAAGTCAGAATTCATTTTTAATAGAATTGAATTTGCTGAGAAATCCCAAAGTTGACGAAACTGCTTAGCTTTATGGACGCAAGGGTCTTCTAAACTACTTTGATCTTAAAAATGTGTCTTCCCAGAAGATACGTTAACATCCCCCGAACTTTCTTGTATTCCACTTCGAGAGATGCCAAATTTGTAACTTCTTGAAATGCCAGGGTATAAATACATTTTCGAAATTAGGATCCACTGAAAGATCTGGATGTGATACCTGGATACCAGAATGAAGGCCAATTTGATTTAAAACAGCAGCAAAACAGGGTGTGCCTGGCTCGCTCGGTTGACAGAGCATGTGACTCCTGATCTGGGTCTCAGGTTCCTGAGTTTGAGCCCCACGTGAGGCGCGGAGATTACTTAAGGAAATAATAAAATATAAAAACCAGCAGCAAGACAAGGTAGGGTAAGTGGGGAATATGGGTGCGAGACCATTGACAAGGGACAAGTTTACTGTTTATTTGCCCTGAAAGAGGGAGACACAGCAAATCGGCATATAGTCCCATTGTAGTCCCAGTTGTACTCCTGGCAAAGCCACGATTAAGTATGATGGGACATTTGTAGAAAGACAATGAGGCTATTGCAAATCTGTCTCACAATATTTGCATCCATATATTTTAGGAAGAACACCAACTTTGTGTTTCCCCCATTGCCATAAATAGTGCTGGCGTTTTCTTAACACTTTTATTAATTTATATATTTACCTCCCTTTTTTTAAGCTAGCAATTTAGTTTACTATTGTTCTCTATGGATATCACGTGTCATTCTAGGAGCTAGAGAAGACACTGCAGGACTAAAGGATTGGGTTTTTAAATTTGAAAGCAAAAGAAGCAGAAGGCACGGAAGCTGTTACTTTATGCTATTTTCAGGAGTTGCCACTTTATCATTTTTAAGCAGCAAAATATTTTATTTGAAAGCATTAATTTTAATGACTTGGATATTAATCACCGGTATGTTTTCAGCACTATTATTAATTGTAGCTTATTGATGTCCTCGCTGTACTTGTTTTCAGACTTCTGTGTCTATACCCATATGAAAAAGAACATTTCACAGTTATTACAGTCAAATATAGTCAACTCTCAGAACAGTTTCTAGAGTTGAATAAAGGCAGGCATTTAAATCATCTGATATTTACTGTCCAAATCTGGCCTTTTCAGCTATCACAGTGCTTGGAATGTGCATTATATTTTCAGGTAAAAAATTTTTTGTTCATTCTATTGAATCTTGTTAACATTTATAGTAAAGGACAAACAATTCCTCTATCCTGATAAAATATATTGTAGCTTCCTGAATCCTTTGCATTTAGAATAAATGCCAACTTGTTTTGGTATCCATTACCACTTTCAAATTGCATTATACAATATAATGCAAATGTGAGTTCTTAATTAGCAGGATCTGTTTTGTTCAAATGTACAACAGTAGAGGGATTTTTCAACATACTGCAGCTGTTACCTATGGAGGAAACAAATTTCACCTTACTAAGAGGAGCTGCACAAGTTGCCTATGTTGTTATGGACGGATCCTTTAGTGTTTCCTTAAGTGACGCTATTTCGTAACGGATTTCACATGGAATAGAGCAAAATTTACCATTGCTGCCCACTCAATTTCTTCCTCTAGGTTTTTAAAAAAGAGGAGGACGTAATTTCTAAGGGCAGTGGGGAGTGGGGGGAGAGAAAGGATTCTTTATGAAAGATGCAATATTTACCAAGGTCATAAGAAAACATGCCTCTACACACATATCTATTTAAATATTCATTTACATATTGTACATGCATCTCTATATACATGCTGTGCCCAGCAAACATTTGCATGAATATAACCTGAAGGCAGCCCCATGCAATGACAAAAATGAAAAAAATCGAACTTATATATGAATAGATATCACAGATAACATAGAGGACAGGACAGCATCCACAAATAATGTGATAAATCCTTTGCTCATCAGATTTTTTTTTGCCTAGATTTGAGGCCTTTAAACATCAACCAATTATGGTAAATGTTTAACTGTAGGAGTTCAGGCAGCCAGCCAAATTCTGGTTTCAAAGCTATCGCTAGTTTTAGTTTAAAGAGTTTTTCATTTTTAAGTAAAAGCATTTCTGGGTACTGGCTATACCCCAGTGTGGCTAGAGCGACTGGAATTTGAGTAAGTGGATTAGGCGAGAACATAGGTCCTGAAGAAACGGGCCCTGCAGTATCACCTGAAATGTGGCAAAGAATGGGCTCGGAAAAGACTTGCCATTTATAACTTAGCTCTATTTACCTAAAGCCAGTTTATCCCCACAGACACAAAGTAAAGAGAGTTGTTTTTCTTAGCCAAGCACCTACAAAAACAGTAAGGTGGGGTGGGGGGGGGCAGGGAGTAAACGACCGCTTTAGCCTTTCCTCCTTAGGAAAGCCAGATATTTGCAACACGTACAGGATAGCCCAAGTCCCCCAACCCCACAGGTACATCCGCTTTCGTGCCAAGCTTGTTAACTAAATTCCCAGTCTGCAGGAGACTGCTTGGAACATTAGCCTCTCCCCCGGGATATTCCTAGTCGCTCGTGGAAGCCCTAGCGAATGGGTAGAAGAAAGGGGCCTAGACAATCCACACGCTGGATTTGCAGCCTCTGGATATTTGAGATTCAATTGCTAAAGCCTCTTCGGTATAGACACGACAGGGCGGGGGGGGGGGGGTGGCTACTGAAGTGACTTTTCGTAGTCCCCTCTGTTGCCTCCTTCCCTGCCTCCCCAAGGGATCCCAAGGGTCTCCTCCCGCACAACCCCAGAGCTCCAAACCTCGTCCCCCTTCCCTAAAGCCTCTCATTCACCACCACCCTCCCCAACCAAAGTCCCCTCCCGGTCACCACCAAAGCCCGGAGAAGTGGAACGCACACAATGCCTCCCTTATAGGGCTCGAGCTGGGAACTGGGCATGCTCAGTAGCCAAAGCTGATTTTTTTTTTTTCTTCTTTCGGTCGCAAGTGCGGCATCCCTCCGGGTCCCACACCTCTCTTTCCTCTATCCCTATCCCCTCTCCCCACCCCCAGCTCCCTAAGCGTCCTGCTCCCGCTTAACCCGTTCTACGCCGGAGGCACGCGGAGTTCCGAGGCGCGGAGAATTAACCCGTCTCCCCCTAAACCCACTAAATAAGTCTCACTCTGGGCTAAAGCTCCACACTTTTGCCTTAAAGCCCCCGGCCCCTTGCGCGCAGACAGGTAGGGGGAGCGAGGACGCTGCTGGATCCCGGGAAACCGGTCCCAAGAAGCCTCCATCCAGGATCGCCCGCCGCCTGCCGAAGAAGTGTCCCCGGAGCCCTCTGATCTGCGGGGTGACAACTAGCCCAAGGTACCGTGCCCGAGCTACAAAGCCCAAGTGCGAGTGTAGCCTTTGGATGTCATTGTTGTTGACTCACCCCCCTGGATCCTGGAATTATTCAATCCCGCGTAGACTCGACGACCCCATCTACCTCCCTCGGCCCCCCACCCCCGCCTCCGACGTTCCTTTGGCTTCGCCGGGGTTCTTGGTTGCTCCTCAAAGGAACGCCCCGGGCGTGTGTGTGTGTGTGTGTGTGTGTGTGTGTGTGTGTGCGCCTCCGTTCCTGGGGACTGAGGGAGGAGAAAGGACTCGAGTGTGCGTGGATGCGGTGGGAGGATGGAGGTTGGCGCGCTCGCGCGTGGGGACTGGGGTCTCTGCGCTGGAGGAAAGGGGTCGCTCCTCCCCGGGGGGGGGCTTTGAGGCATAAAGAGGGGGCGGATGCCGGGAGGAAAGTGCGCTTTCTCGGCGCGTGGGTAGAAGAGGGATCCAGTGGAGGCGTGTGGACGGGGGACGGGGGCCCCCCGGCATGTGCGGGGGTCGGGGGTTCTGAGTTTCGGGAGGGAGGCTGCGTGTGTGCGGGGCGGGGGGCGGGGGCGGGGACTCGGCGCGTGTATGTAAAGGTGCAGCCCGTGTGCGAGGGGCTGGGTGCGCGCGCGGTGTCTGGCCGGGTGCGCGCGCGCCGCTGCCCGCCGCTCGCCTGCGAGGGCTGCTCGGCGGGTTTGACGGGCGAGCCGGCGCGGAGCAGCGCGGTCGCGGATCGCGGGGACACGAGCGCGGAAACCGCAGAGCGGATCGCGGCGCGGCGGGCCCTGCGACAGCTGCTGGGCTCCGGAGGTGGGTGAATTTCCAGCGGGGCCGCGCGGGCCGCGCTGACACTCGCTGCCTCTTCCCCGATCGGCTCGGCAGCGCGAGCGTGTGTGTGTGTGTGTGTGTGTGTGTGCGTGTGTGCGCGCGCGCGTGCGCGCGGAGGGGGGCAGGTAGCTTATTATTTTTAGTTTGGGTCGTGTTGGTTTGGGGCCGGCGGAGTGGCCAGAGCGACCATAGTGGCTACCCCACCAGCAGCCGCTTGCCGACCCGGCGCGCTCGCAAGTCCCCGAGGACCCAAAGATCCGGTGTCCTTAATCCCGTGCCTCCCCCGGCGGCGGCCGGGGCGCCGGGGCAAGTGTCCGGGTCTAGGGCGGCTCGGGCTGTCGGGGCCGCTGCGCTGGCTTTGTCTTCTGCGCCCCCCTCGCAAGCACCCCGGGCGGACGTGGATCCGTGGCTCAGGGCAGTGGCCCCCGAGCTGGTCGGAGACCCCAGGCAGCCGGCGACGCGGGATCGGGAGAAGCCGGTGGCTAACTCCAAAAGCCCTGCGAAGCCGGGCAAGTGCTGGCAGCGCGACTTTGCAAGATGCCCCAATGTTGAGCGGATTCCGGGCTTGGTGAGAGCAGCCCTCCTGTGGCTGGCGGTGGGGGGGGGGGTCGGCAGGGTGGGGGGCAGGGGGCGCCGGGACCGCCGCTCTCGGCCACGGAGCCCCCGGCTCACTCCGCCAGTGACAGGCGGGCCAGTGACGCCCCGGGGACCCCGGCCGCGTGGCCCGAGCCGGCCGTCCCTCACCCCTCCAGCACCGCACGCCCGGGTCTGGGGAGGCCGCTGGAAACTCCAGTAGCTGCCCCGGGTGGGACGGGAGCGCGCGGAGAAATGCGTGCGCAGCGCGGCTGAAGGCCCCCGCGACATCCCGAGCGGTCCCCGCCTCCGCTGCGCGCCCCACGAGGCCGCCGCTGGGGCCCGGGACCCGGGAGGGGGCCGCGCGCCGGCCCCGGGCACCGGGATGCGGCAAAACGTTGCGGTACGCGCCACCGCCGGCAGCCCCTCCAGCCGCGGCGCCGCCGGCCCGAGGGAGCGCACCGGGGGCGACGAGGCCCGCGGCTCCCGGCCGAGCCCCCGCCCCCGCCCCCGCCCGGCGGCGTCGGTCCCCGCAGGCCCGCTCCTTCCGCACGGGCGCGGGCGCTCGGGGCGGCCGGGGGACCGGGCCCCTGCAGGGCGCAGGCACCGAGACGCGGAGACGGGCCGCTCTCGCCGCGGGGTACCCAACTCCTACTTTGCCGGGGTTGGTTGGGTTTTTTTGGGTTTTTTTTTTTTTTTTTTTTGCTTATTGACCTTTTTCCAATCCCCCCCCCCTCCCGATTTGAAAATGTGCCTGCTTTAGCGGCAGCCTGTGAATGGGAGGTTTCTTTCGCTTCCATTCCGCGCCCCCTTCCCCTCTTTCGAGCTCCCTCCTGGCTCCCTTCCCTGGGCTCGGCACCCTCCGCGGTCGCCTGCCCTTTCGGTCCCCCGTCCTCGGCGATCCGCCCGCCCTGTCCCCTGCCCCACACTCCGGCTGCCTGCGGCTTTCTCCGTTGCACGGGAGATGCATTTGGGAACTTCCTAGCTCGTCCTTGTGGCTTTTTTCCCCCCGTGCTATTTAAAGTAGAAATTCCGAGGAGGAGGGCAGCTCCTTATGCAATTTCAGATCTGCTGATGCTCCTCGTTCTTGTTTTTGTACGGAATTCGGGTTCTTTGGGTTTTTTTTTTTTTTTTTTTTTTTTTTTGGCTTGTTTGGTTTCTAGTTCGGTTGATTTTTGGTTGGGGGGTCGTACCACGAAATGACTCAACTGAACCAGAATAGCTGCTGAAAACCACATCTATAGGAAGGCAAAACGATCATGTGAAATCTTGATTTTACAATGAAAGTTGGCTTGGATGATGTCATACTTGAGAATTTATGACTTCTTTTTTGCACTGCCAATCAAACTATCACGGTGAATAGGGGAAATGCGTGTCTGCATGGCAGGCAAGGAGCATCTCGGCAGTGCCAGGCTGTATTCTGAACCAAACTACTTAAAATGCAAATCTTTCTGGGTCGTGGCAAATGGATTGTCTACCTTGAGACATGTTTGCTTTTACCACTAGCTGATTCCTCGTGGGCAAAATAAACAAAGGAGTTTCTGTGCGACACTTCTTTGTATCATTCCCTCATCGTGTGTTCCTGGGTAATTTATTTATTTCATTAATATTTGGTGGTAACCATATTGAAATTGCAGCCAGCTTCCCATTCAAGATGGAAAAAAGGCTCACATGCCTAAAATTGCATCAGTAAAACGCACAGTGCTTGTGTTTCCTTTTAGGCTTTTCCGTGAAACACTGCATATGTTTGTATGTGCATGCGGTATTTAAGGAAGTGGCTACAACGGGTTAATTTGCAAAGCATTAAACTCCACTAAGTGATTCGTGATTTGTTTAGAGACCGAGACTTGGGGTGGTGATATTGGGAGGGGACGTTGGGGAAGTGATGATTTTAGGACAGACGTTTGCTGCACTAAATGCATCTGGTGCTGCAGCTAAAGCCCCTCCAGGACCGTAGCGTGTGAACTCCTGTTCCTCAGCAGTGCTAGTCTGTGGTCCGAGTGAAGGAGAGGAGCATCCGAGCCAAGTGTCTGTCGGACCTGGGTTCAAAATGGCATGGAAAGGAATACAAATGGGCCAGGAAGGCAGGGGAGCCAGTTCTTGGGTGGGGGGGGGGTTGTCAGGAAAGCCGTCTGGACGTCAGCTAGGCAATGCAGGAGCAAGCAGGTTTCTCTCCTGCTTTCAGGGACCCAAAGGCTCCCCCACCCCCATTTGGGAGATGACTGTCAGGAAACTAGATACCGTTTATTTACTTGAAATTAAAATGTGGCCATTTCCTATTCAGTCGTTTTTCTAGAACCTCACTGGGTCATCTGTGTTTGTGCAAGGCAGCCATGTACAGGAGTGAACTGAGTCACGGCAGCGTGCTTACCTACAGGCTGAAGCTCGGGCACATCTCTTCCCAGGGCGCCCTCCACCTTGATCTTTGGACTGTCCCTTCTAGAGCAACCAAATCCTCCCATCGCCATCCTCCTTTGAACCCAGGGCTCTAATATCTCCTTGGTTCGGCCTCTTGTCAAGCTGAGGCCCAGAGAGTAGACTTCTACAGACTGGAGCGCCTTGGGTGGTGCAAACTACAGAGACAGAGTTGATGGCCTGGGTCAGTCGTTAGAGTCGCAGGAGGTCTGTGTGCAAGGGTGGAGTCTGATGGTCCGTGTAGAGAAGGTATTTTCAGATTGTTGAGGTTTAAGCACAGTCAAGCCTTTTTCTCCGGTCATTTGTTGTGTGTTCTTGCCCAGGGAAAATGTGCATAGACTCCAGGTACGGAAATAAAACTTAGGGCATATCTGGTGATTGCTTTTCAACTGAGTGAGAATACTTGCAGCATAATACAAAGCTAATCATTACAGCCACGTGTTCACTGTGGTAGGATGTAAACGCACATCATCTTGCAAGTAATGACCATTGAAAAAATGTTTTCTTTTTATTTTGTAGATTATTTCTCTTTATTCAGAAGCATAAAGTTGTTTGCTGATTGCAAGAAGATGTTTCTTTGGCTCTTTCTGATTTTGTCAGCCCTGATTTCTTCGACAAACGCAGATTCTGACGTATCGGTGGAAATTTGCAATGTGTGCTCCTGCGTGTCAGTCGAGAATGTGCTCTATGTCAACTGTGAGAAGGTTTCAGTCTACAGGCCAAATCAGCTGAAACCACCTTGGTCTAATTTTTACCACCTCAATTTCCAAAACAATTTTTTAAATATCCTCTATCCGAATACATTCTTGAATTTTTCACACGCAGTATCCCTGCAGCTGGGAAATAATAAACTGCAGAACATTGAGGGAGGAGCCTTTCTTGGGCTCAGTGCATTAAAGCAGTTGCACTTGAACAACAATGAATTAAAGATTCTCCGAGCTGACACTTTCCTTGGCATAGAGAACTTGGAGTATCTCCAGGCTGACTACAATTTAATCAAGTATATTGAACGAGGAGCCTTCAATAAGCTCCACAAACTGAAAGTTCTCATTCTTAACGACAATCTGATTTCATTCCTTCCTGATAATATTTTCCGATTCGCATCTTTGACCCATCTGGATATACGAGGGAACAGAATCCAGAAGCTCCCCTATATCGGAGTTCTGGAACACATAGGCCGTGTAGTTGAATTGCAACTGGAAGATAACCCTTGGAACTGTAGCTGTGATTTGTTGCCTTTGAAAGCTTGGCTGGAGAATATGCCATATAACATTTACATAGGGGAGGCTATCTGTGAAACTCCCAGCGACTTATACGGGAGGCTTCTGAAAGAAACCAACAAGCAAGAATTATGCCCCATGGGTACGGGCAGTGACTTCGATGTTCGAGTCCTGCCTCCGTCTCAGCTGGAGAACGGCTACACCACTCCCAATGGTCACACCACCCAAACATCCTTACACAGATTAGTGACCAAACCACCGAAAACAACCAATCCTTCCAAGATCTCTGGAATCGTGGCAGGCAAGTCCCTTTCCAACCGCAACCTCAGTCAGATTGTCTCTTACCAGACAAGGGTGCCACCTCTGACACCTTGCCCGGCACCTTGCTTTTGCAAAACACATCCTTCGGATTTGGGACTGAGCGTCAACTGCCAAGAGAAAAATATACAGTCCATGTCTGAACTGGTCCCGAAACCTCTAAATGCCAAGAAGTTGCACGTCAATGGCAATAGCATCAAAGACGTGGACGTCTCAGACTTCGCTGAGTTTGAGGGACTGGATTTGCTCCATTTAGGCAGCAATCAGATTACAGCGATCAAGGGAGATGTATTCCACAATCTCACTAATTTACGCAGGCTGTATCTCAATGGCAATCAGATCGAAAGACTCTATCCTGAAATCTTCTCAGGCCTTCATAACCTGCAGTATCTGTATTTGGAATACAATTTGATTAAGGAGATCTTAGCCGGCACCTTCGACTCGATGCCGAATTTGCAGCTACTGTATTTAAACAACAATCTCCTAAAAAGCCTGCCCGTGTACATTTTTGCGGGAGCCCCCCTTGCTAGGCTGAACCTGAGAAACAACAAGTTCATGTACTTACCCGTCAGCGGGGTCCTCGATCAGCTGCAGTCGCTTACACAGATTGACTTGGAGGGCAACCCGTGGGACTGCACCTGTGACTTGGTGGCGTTAAAGCTGTGGCTGGAGAAGTTGAATGACGGGATTGTCGTGAAAGAACTGAGATGTGAGACACCTGTTCAGTTTGCCAACATCGAACTGAAGTCCCTCAAAAATGAGATCTTATGTCCCAAACTCTTGAACAAGCCATCTGCGCCATTCACGAGCCCTGCACCTGCCATCACATTCACCACCCCGCTGGGTCCCATTCGAAGTCCTCCCGGTGGCCCGGTGCCTCTGTCTATTTTAATCCTAAGTATCCTAGTGGTCCTCATTTTGACTGTGTTCGTTGCTTTTTGTCTTCTTGTTTTTGTGCTGCGGCGGAACAAGAAGCCCACGGTGAAGCACGAGGGCCTGGGGAATCCCGAGTGTGGCTCCATGCAGCTGCAGCTGAGGAAGCATGACCACAAGACCAATAAAAAAGACGGACTGAGCACGGAAGCCTTCATCCCCCAAACCATAGAACAGATGAGCAAGAGCCACACCTGTGGCCTGAAAGAGTCAGAGACCGGGTTCATGTTTTCAGATCCTCCGGGACAGAAAGTCATTATGAGAAACGTTGCCGACAAGGAGAAAGATTTATTGCACGTGGATAGTAGGAAGAGACTGAGCACAATTGATGAGCTGGATGAGTTATTCCCGAGCAGGGATTCCAATGTGTTCATTCAGAATTTTCTGGAAAACAAAAAGGAGTACAACAGCATCGGCGTCAGTGGCTTTGAGATCCGCTACCCAGAGAAACAACAAGACAAAAAAACCAAGAAGTCCCTGATAGGTGGCAACCACAGTAAAATCGTCGTGGAGCAGAGGAAGAGCAGCGAGTATTTTGAACTGAAGGCGAAACTCCAGAGTTCCCCTGACTACCTACAGGTCCTTGAGGAGCAGACAGCTTTGAACAAGATCTAGGTCATGCAATCTCGCTTCATACAGAGGACATTTATTTAATGATGAAAGTGCCTTTTGTTGACTTCTAACTTCCAAATACTATATTATCAATAGGCATAGAGGCAGGTGTTTCCGAGGCTGTCTCATTAACTGTAGCTGCAGAGATGTGTCCAGTAGAAGAGAATTTCCTTAATAGATTTTACTACAGAAAACCTATACTGTGGAGTCCTGTGGGGATACTGCAAACTCTATTGCCAAAGGGATGCTTTATATAACAGAATACACTGAATTTAACCTCAAGAGGCAAATCTGTTTTGTACCCCAATGCAAAACCTTCGTCTCTTTGTGCTTTGTAAAGCAAACTCAAGAAAAACTGGTACCGATGTTTGTACCTCAGCTGGGTCCTTCATCTTGCACGTAGATTAAGCTGGTGGAACTGGAATAAATCCTTTTGATTTGTGGCATTGTAACAACTCTGTGTAAAGATTATCTGAAAAGTCTAAAAAAAAAAAAAAGCATGCAAAGAGAGAACATTCGATAGTATTTGTAAATCGGTAAACTTTATGGCCTGCATCTTGAAACCGCTGGATTTATAATGTTAAATTGTGCAAATATTTGTTTAAAATATACCATGCATTACATAACTATAAAATAAATTTGAACACTTTAAGCATTACCTGTCTATACATAAAACCTAAAAGAAAAAAGTCAACGTGAGTTACATAGCGTTTGTGGTGATCTGAAGAAATACATGATGTTTATCAGAATTAAACAAGGCTCAAACTAAACATTAGAGTTTGTTCTCAGTTACGTGAAATACCCACAATCCTTAAAGGTTGTCCAAAATTAGCAAAGTGCTTACCGTGTGAGCGCACCCAAAGCTATTTTTGTAACATAATTCATATTTATGAAGTACTTTGTATACTAAATAGGAAAATATGTACTCCTTAAGATGTATTTAATATGCCTGACTTGTTTTCCTGATCACAGGGAATTTATCAATGAGTATAAATCTAGGCAGAAAAAAAATATACCAAACCGAAACTGAAGCTTCTGTGTACAGAAATATTCTGGACATTGTGATCAGGTATGATTCAAAAACAAAACAAAACAAAAAAACCACAAAAACACAAAAATACAAAAAAAAAAAAACAACAGTTCTGTGCTATTCTTGAGAAGTTAGCATATTATCTTCAGATTTGTTACCAACTGTGCATTTTAAAATAGGTTCCTTAGTTTTAAAGTATCGTGTCTGGGGCAGTTGTTATTTGCCATCAGTTGTCTTGCTTTTCAGGATTCTATGAGCTTAATTCCAATAGTTTTCACTACAAATATTTAAAAAAGAAATTAATGGGTAAGGTTAATAGTTATATCTCGTACGCATCAGTATCCTGTTCTGTCGTCATTCCAGCTACTATCAGATAATCCAGTAGAGCAGTGAACATCATGGTAATCTCTCGGCTCTCAAAGCCACACTGTAAAATGCTTTCATTGGTCTCAGATGAGTTCACAGTCTGCAACTACAAATGATATGCCACTGTGTTTGCTTGTGCTGTTAACTTCTAAGTCAAAATTGGTCAGAGGAAGGACTTGATAATGGGAGACATTCGAAGATTTGTAGGAGCTCCCAATTAGCAAAGTGACATCCTGAAACACATTACCTTCTTGGCCTGCCTGCATATGTATATTTCTTTGTGCTCCATCTCTTATAATTACTGTATTAATCAGATGACCAAGAAGGTAAACATAGACATTCTTCATGAACTTCAAGTGGCAGATGTTTTGGCGCAGCTTCCAAAATGACATTATGGTTGACGTTGTAACAGTAGTCCCTTTATTACGTACTAATTTCAGGGCTTTATATGTTTGTTCCAGGATTAAAAAAAAAAAAAAAAAAAAAACTTGGCATTCTTAGAGGGTGTGTGTGTGTATGTGTGTGTGTGCCCGTGTGTGTGTATTTGAGTATATATGCATACATATAGATAATTTGGAGATTTTTTTTTTAAATAGCGGAAAAAAAATTGTCTCCATATGTATGTGCTGGTGCTCTTAAAACTTTAATGTGTAATTTTAATTTTCATGACAATGTCTGTGAAAACTTTATATGAATATTAAAAAAAAATACAAACAAATACTTGCTTTCTGATCTTGAAAGAAAAGACATGAAGATGTGTGCCCAACAGCGTGTTTTCATCTACAATTTCATAAGGACTTTTAATATGCCATTACCATGCTTGCATGCATCCATGGATTAAAGGGCTCCTAATGCATACTGACAGGATAAAGACGCAAAGGCTTCAAAGAGAGTGTTTTAGTTTATCCTGTCAATAAAGTATGGATTGAGGAATCTTAAGTAGAAGCTTATGGGAGGAACCGGAAAGCTCTATCCATGATCTGGGGATAATAGGTCATTGGGATGACGCCTTTTATTCAGTGTGGTGATGCTTTGAAGATGTTTCATGGTTTCTGCAGTTGTCAATGGCAAGAGTACCTGCCATCATCTCAAAGCTTGCTGTAGCATATTGGCTATCTCATAACTCTTCTGCCGAAAGGTATAAAATGTTCAACTTTTTTAAAAAAGTAATTTAAATGTGTGTGGTTATTTGGAGGTTTTAATTGTAAGTGAATGACAGTAACAAATCCTTGGTTAAGGCTGATCTATTTTCCTTAACCGAAGTCATTGTGCCTACATTATACAGTGTATACTGTTTTGCACCTGTCTCTCATTAGTTCTACTTGTACATTTTATGATAATGTAGTTAGGCATAAGTTTTGAGTTGAGTACAAGAGCAGTTAAGACACTGTATCTACATTTTGTTGGCTTCAACTATAACCTTGATGTTAGTTTAACCCCTTGAGGGATGATCTATAGGTCAGTACAGCGTCTTTAGTAGAATTTGATTCAAATCTAGAAAAGCCAAGAAGTGCTCACTTCTAATGTGGTCTGACACATCATGGGCTTCTTGGCATTGTATCATGTGCTTGGACTCTGTTAGAAGGGTTGGAAAGAAGATTAGATCATATGAAATTAGTAGAGGGGTTGAGATAATATATTATGTCCGTGTACTATAAATCAAGTTTTAAATTATTTTTTTATGAAATCAATAAAGATGATTCAATTCTTTAAAAGTAAATCTTTGTGTAATTTTATGAGAAAGCAGCTATTAAAATACAGTGATTCAAGTCTGTAAGGCAATTTATATTCTATATTTAGTTTTCCATTCTGAAAAATAAACTGAATAAATATATTAATTAGAAAATCATTTAAGACCAGCTTTCTTTTGTTGCTTTTTTTAAAGCATTTTGTTTCTTTAAGCCATAAGGATGCATATACACAGGGCATGGCCTCATGAGTAACGTCAGCAGGTATTGCAGAAATAACAGAACACATCTAGAAATGTATGGCAGTAATATTAATCTATAATATCGTTTGCATGATTTGTACATTGACATTGTATGAAATGAGCACAGTGAGTTTTTGTTTTTGTTTTTTTGTTTGTTTTTTTTTTGTTTTTTTTTGTTTTTTTGTTATTGTCGCATCCAAAGAGCTGGGGAGAAAATATATTAAGAATGTATTTATAATCACTATTTTGAAATAAAGTAAAGAAAAATCATTGTATTGTTTTTACCCTGATTTGATTATTAGTATTTTAGGTTAGTTTATAAGATAAAAATCAAGTAATGCTATAAAAGCTAATGTAAATCACAGAAAGAAACTGTTTTAATGACTTTTGTTTGCTTTTAATAACATCAAGGTATTAGAGAGAATTTATTAAATGCCATTTTTATGAAAGTATTAATAAAATTGTTTGCTACAATGGTATTTCTGAAGCCACAGTTTGTTAAATATATTTATCTTTCCATTATCTTTCAGAAGAAATAAAGCAGTAACCAAATTGATCTTTTCACCTAGATTTGAGGGTAAGATTCAGAGCTTTAGAATACTATTTGTATTAAACTTAATTGCTAAATCTATATTACGAGATGCTTTTTTTTTTTTCAGACATCTTTGCAATCTGTGTCCCTTTCCACTGGCAGCCCAGTCCCACTAATCAGTTGGAATCTGACATAACTGCATATAAGCTTATATTAATATTCAATCTTACCTATCTATTTAAAAACTTTTGCACATTTCCTTATGGGAAGAGATGTAAAGAGAGAGGAAAACAGAGGAGATAAATGAAGAGTGTTGTGGTCTTCAGGCTATACCTAGCTATGCTGAAGAAGTGACCAGTATAGATCGCACATACAAGTGCTTTTGGACTAAGTGTTTTACGTAACACAGGATACACATCCCGTGATTGTATGACTTGTTTTAGTTCTTTGTGAGTCCTGAGCATAGGACTTTGGGTCCCAGCCACTCAGTTATGTAGACAAGCGGTATCAAATGAAAGTTTGGCTTCATTTCCAGTGCTCATTCAATTAGTCACTATGGTCAGATGGGCTGAACTAAAATATCCTGTTTGTGGCTTCACTCACCGGGAATAACTGGCAACAGATACTAAGTTCACCTGATAATTGTTAACCCTCAATTTCAGATTTGCTGGTTATCTGTCCTTTGTTAAATTAAAAGCAAACAGGAGGCTAAATGAATTTGAATAACTTATTTTGGACAAAATTGCCCTTAATCCAATTTCGATTGTTGTTTTGTCTCAGTTTCCACTGGTTGATAAGATTGCACTTTAGAAGGGGAAATCCGGGAAGGCAAACTGTGTTGTCTATCTTATATGATAGACTAGGACTTCTTACATTTTTTAAAGGTTTTGTTTAGCCTGTTGTTCCTATGTCTACAGAGGGAAAATGAAGTGGGGCTGTGAGACAACTGCTTAAATACTTCAAGCCAAATAATTGCTATTGAGAAGAAAAAGATTCAGATTTTTCATTAAATCCTAATAATTACCAGACTCATTGACTATAGTACCCAGAACCAGGAAAGGATCACTCAGCCCACCACCTTAATTTGCTTTTGTAGACACTGGCTAAACAGAAATCCTAGTGATGCCGTTAATACATCAGAAATGAGAAGTGACTTGTGTAACTTACAAAGCTCATGAATAAGGTCTTCAGAGAAATTATATGAGTATGTAATGAAAAAATACAAAATATCACTTTCAAATTAGCTATGGGAAGAAAATAGTCTTCTAAAGTTTCTGAACAACACATTTGTCTTAGTTGACGCCTCACAAATACTAGATCATGTCCTGTGTTGCTGGTAAACAACCTGAGGAAGCCATGTTGTGCAATGGATACTGCTCATGGAAGCCTTTGAAAATCATAATGAGCTCATTTCTCCTGACTACGAATTACAATGTATATTTTCATTATTGTTTCATGTAAACTGAACCATTGTGGTAAAACTCTGGAGTTGATATTCAGTAATTTTAATGCTGTTTTCACTAATAAAAGTCTTTTCTTATAGGTCATATTTGTAGCCATCTAGTGTGTTTTTTAGTGTGAAATCAGTAAAGCTCAACATCAAGAAGAAATGCAAATAATTTGTTTCTTGGCCAATGCGATTATTTTGTTAGCTTATACAATAGGGCAGGTCTAAAAGAAAAACCAAACCCAACAACAACAAAAAAATAGGCTAGGTCTACCTACCTGCCTCCTCTCCCCCCGCCACGCCACACACATACACATGCACACGCATACACATACACAGGAGTATATACAAATTATGAATTATGCACAAAGGGAATTACTTAGGTGATATAAACACATAAAATGTCTCTGCCTTGACTACCTACCTAGATTTTCCAAATCAAAGTGGATATTGGGGCCCAAATGATCAATGTTCACTTTTTTGTTCACTTTGAATGGAAACCTGACCACTGTATTCATAAAAACTGGAAATTTGGCCAAGTTTCCTCCCGGGACTTCCTTGGATTTCAGTAATGTCCACTGTCTTGATTTTTGGTTTTGATTTTCCTTGTTAACTTTATCATCGTTATCATCCTTCCATCTGTAAGCATATTTAAGATACAGTGCGGTATGGAACCTCCCAGGCAGCCAACCAAGGTACAAATCAATGCTGCTGCTGCTGCCTTTCACAAATATCATTCAGAGAACCATGTAGAGACATCTAGATCCAAACTAAAGAACCCCAGGGTAAGGATTTGATTAGAAGGTATTAGAACATGGAGGTTAAAAGGAAGAAGAACAAGTAGGTTGCAAATTACTGACCAAAGAGCTCTGTACCTAAGTCAAGAGTTTTTCAGAGAAAAAACAAAAAAAGTTTATCAGATAGAATCTGATTACTGAACAAGAGTCGTGGCAACATATGTCAAATCACAGACTTCTTTCTCCTTATTCTCTCTCTCTGCTTTATTTCTTGCAAATATATATGAAATCCAGGATGTACCAACACAACACACGTAACACACATGTTTTCAAGGAACTCACAGGTCAATTAAAACAACTGGTTACCTTTTCAGCTTCCATGGAGTTGTTTCCCAGGATGACTGACATCTCGAACTGCCTGTCAGGGCCTCCTGGTAGAGCTCTGCTGTAAAAAACAATAAGCAGTATTTGTGCTTCATAAGAATAGCCAGTGAAACATGTGTAGTACATATAATGAATTTTGATAAGGAGAAACAGAAATCGATACAAACGTTTGGGTTCCTAATCCCATGGTGAAAAGCTGCTGAGCCTTTTGGTTTGTTTTCAGCAATTGTATTTCAATACAAATTACCAAGTGCATATTTCAAAAGCCATTTCCTGCGAGAACCCCCGGGAAGCCATGTCTCTGCCATGGGTCTCCTTGTTCCATAGCAGGATGTGTCACATTTGCCAAGTCCTCCCTGCTGGAAATTCTTCTCTTCTGCTGCTATAAACAGCCAACATCATCTATGGCACAGGCTAGCTCAGGGAAATATATATATATATTTTAACTGCTGTTTGGTCATTAGTGGCAATACACATAAAATAATCTAGGATTCTATGTCCAAGCATATATTTTCCATTGTAGTATTACCATGTCTAGAGGGCATTTCTTTTCTTTTTTAAGATTTTATTTATTCATGAGAGACACACACAGAGAGAGAGGCAGAGACACAGGCAGAGGGAGAAGCAGGCTCCCTGCGGGGAGCCGGACGCGGGACTCGATCCCAGGACCCCGGGATCATGACCCAAGCCAAGGGCAGATGCTCAACCACTGAGCCACCCACGCGTCCCCTGAGGGATTTCAATTGAATATATTTTCCACATTGCTGTCTTTGTTTTTACTTACCAGTTAACTTGCAGGCCACGACAGCTTCTAGTTGTCTTATGCCTAGCTCTCCTTCAAAGGGGAAAGTAATTCCATCCTAGAAACTCACAGTTTATTTATAGAAAGAATCATCACACTTCTATCTGCTCATTTCCTTCTATAACTTCCAGAAATATAGAAAATTTAGTACAGTAAGTGATTGATTTAAAAGGAAGTCCTGCTGACACAAAAATAATTATAGGAAGATAGAGTGAGTTATGGGGGGCGGAGGGAGCCAACTTTAGGAAGATATTTCTTGTGTTTCAGATCTCCTTGCAGTGGAATTGGAGTGCAGTGCTTTACCTCCTGAGCTGGACTCCGAGAAATCAGCTTGTCCTCTGGAGTCCCTGCAATAACTAAAGAAGTTTATTATTGCTGACATGTGGGCAGGTTTGCCATGTGTTGCCATAAACATGGCTGTTATTTTCTCCTTGCACTATTTCAGAAAATAGTCATTTGCTCAGATTTGGCACAGCTGCTGAAATGCTGCTGTATCAATTCTCACCGTGAAAATTCACAAAGCATTTTGTGTCTACATGTAAGAAATGCGCATTGGAAACTGGATAAAACCATCAGGCTTAAGAAGGGAACCAGCCTGCCCTTAGGAAAAGAGGGCTTTTAAGAGAACCAAAATGCAGACTTTTTTTTTTTTTTTAATTACATCAAGGTGGAGATCGCCTTCCTTTGAACGTGTTGGCTTTTTGTAGGCTTCGATATGTGCGTTATGAGGGAAGTAGGACTCAGTTCCGGAACAGCATTTCCATTCTCTGCATAGTCATCTTGGTTGCTTAGATGCGACTGCAGTGTAGAATGTGTGAGCGCTCACTTGGTTATTTAATCTCAAATGTGTATCTGATTTCAGCTGCTCATTTGACTATAAACATATTGAAGAAGGCCAGTTTTGCTGACCTATCATAGTGTCCTCATGATAGAACTAAATGGTCTTTATTCCATCTTAAAGGTTATCGGAACAGGGTTAGGCCAAGAGCCTGTTGGTAAATACCTCCAACATTTAAGAACCATCACAGGAAGGCGAGAGTATACATGCTCCTTGAATTTGCAAATCAGATCATTTCATCCCAATTCCTTTTCTTTTGGAAGAGCAACGAGGGCTAGAGAGGGAAGGTGACTTGCCCAAAGCCAAGCAACATATTAAGACCAATCTGGTCTACAACCTGTTTCTCCTGACTCACAGGATAATGCTATTTCCATTACACTGTTCTATTTGGAAGTTCCAAGGAGGAGAATGAGGATCTGTGGGTGAGGCTTCAGGGAGACGTTCCAATGTAGCATAAGGACATTTTCCATAAGGTTTTATAGCAGCCCATAACTGGAGGAATGAGCTAGATTTCAAAATACGGAGTTCTTTATCCGTACAAGTATCCAAAGTGAGAATGGTTTTGACAAGGAGGATGGATGTTATTCAAGAAAATGTATTTGAATGCAAGCTTAGCCTAGCTGATCTTGGAGGACACTTCTAGCTCTAAGATCCTAGGATTCCCTGGTTTATACACCAAAGTCATTTTTCAAGCAAGCCAAGACTATCAAATGTGTATTTTGTCCCAAACATTCAAATCCTCAATCTATAGTAGCTCAATCGCTAATAGGTGATACCTACTGGATATTAGAATAACGAATCAATAACCCCAAGTACCAATTAGATATGAAGCATCATTTTGGAAGAGACACAAGTTTCCTTCTAATTTTTAGTGTTTTCATTTTGTGTCAGCATTCCAAAGAGAATACTCTTTGATGTTTAATTTTTTCTCACAAAGGAAAAAACAACCTCCTTTGTACATTGCACTGAAGATGGCACTCTAGTAACAACCTCACACTAGCAGTGATAAGATGTGCTTATATTTATTATTTCAGTCCTACATTTCAATTTTGAGGTTATTTCTTGAGCTTGGCAAATGGGACACAAAGGTTAGTGTATTGTTATATCGTCTTCCCTAATTAGAGTTGGGTCTATTTTTTTTATTATTTACCCTCAATTAGATAGAATTGAAAATTATTCCAAATAATTTTAACTCAGGTTATAGCTCAACAGACTATATTAAGAATAGCAACCACAAATTATCCGAATTACCAAAAAAAAAAAAAAAAAAAACTCTCAGAAATACTTACTTGAATTTCATTCCATAGAGTCAAAGTTTTCTTAAAAACAAGAACTTGGAAAGGAAAGACACCCTTGAAACCTCAAGGGTTTTTGGTTGTTTATTGGGTGCCGTTAGTTTTTAAAGATTCTGAATACATCCGAGATCACTCTGCAATGCAATTCTGAGTTTGTCTTCATTAAGTGTTATTAACCAGGGGCTCCTTCAAAGTGGCCACTGTGCATTCGCTGACCCCTTTAATCACAAAGAGTATTCCTTCAGGTACTAGTTAGCAATTCATTCAAAATTAGCAGTTTTACACATCCGGATCCTACTTCACTTCTAAATAGTCACCGTGTTAAATGTATAAATAACCTCTGCCTCATTAATGTTTAAGTAGAAAAGAATAGAAGGGAATAAAAAATACTTAGTTTGATTGGTTGCTGGCACATCATGATGTCTATTAGAGCACAGCACACTGACCCTCAGGCCTCCCCTCTTTCTTCATGTACGTGCCCACCCATGCCCGTGCAGCCCCCTAGCTCCTTGTTCAAAGTCCTCTTCTGTGACAGTGGCCGAGTGCTCCAAGTAAGTAACCTCCCCACTCCCATTAAAACTCTAATTCTGTTTGATGTTTTTCTTTCCACCTGATTCCCATTTAAATACCAAATTCACACTGCAGCTAATTCACACATACATTAGTATGTTAATACTCTCAGGGGTATTTTAAGAGGCTATTGAGGAGGAGAAGAGGAGACCATGTTCCTAGAACAAAGGCTGGCATTTCGGCCCGTGACAGTGGACTGAGGCCTCTCTTTGTACCCTTCCGGAATATCACATGTGAAGCTGTTGTAGCTCAGGTCGATTGGAACTGGCAGACTGACTTAAACCGACTCTCCTCAAGACCCACGTGTGTCCCCTAAGTGGCTTTCATTCATGCGACCTTGTTCATATTGGAGTGGGGGAAAGGGGGGGTGGCATCGGTTAATTAAGGCTGTCCTGTGGAAAAGACATTTGAATGAAAGACCTAAAGGGTGAGGTCAAGTTAGTTGTCAAAGAGTGGGGTTGGGCCAGGGCATGTGAAACTGAGGGGGCAACATGGCTAAGACCCCAGTGTGGGAATTAGCTCATCACGTGGTGCTGGTGGGGTAGGCAGAGACTAGACCAGGGGTTGCCACACCTATTTTGCACAGGGCCAGAGAGCAGATAACTTGAAGCTTTGCGGGCCACACAGTCTTCGCTGTAACTAGTCAGCTCGGCTGCTGTAGCATGGAAGTAGCTGTAGACAATGAGTTCAACAAACAGGTGTGGCTGTGTTTCAACGAAATTTCATTAATGAAACAGGTGGTGGGTCGGTTGGCCCACAAGCCCTGGGTGCCGTCGCTGAAGCTAAATTGTGAAAGGCCTGGTAGGATTCAGACTGCCGGATGCTTTGGGAGAAGTCAACGGAGGTTGAGAAAGCATTGAGGTGACATGGTTACGTTTCCTTAGGACAGACTACTGGCTGCTTTATTGAGGCCGAACGAGGGCGAGTGAGGACCAGAGTATATGTGGGGAACCCAGTCAGGAAGATCCTTCAGTAATACCGAAAAAAGACAAAGGTGAGCTAAGCTGTTAAAGATGAAGGAAGTACATGGTTGTGGCCTGTATTGCGAATGAAGACCCTGTGGGCCTTGCCCATACACTGGATATGTGAGTCAAGGGTGATGGGGCGGGGTGCAAGGAGGATTCTCAGAGTCCTCTGCGTGGGGCAGCTCGGTTGATGAGAATACCATTCACTGAGATGAGGAACTCTAGAAGAGTTGGAAGTGGCTCAAATTGTTGGGTGGGCGAGTGTCTTTGTCCAACAGGAGCTCCGAGGAGCATCTTGGGCCAGAGACAGAATTGACACTGAAGGTCCCAGAAGGAGGTCCCAGAAGGAAAATACAAAGGCCTAGCAAGGATTGCAGCTGTTTCAAGCTTTGGTTTTCAGTGTCCCCCATGCATCAATGGTATCAAAAGCACCTGAGGCGCTTGTTAAACCTCAGCCTCTCAGACCCCTTCTGAACCAGAATATCTGTGGGCAGGGCCCAAGAATGTGCATTTTAAGCTTTCCAGGCTATTATTCTTTCCATTAAATTGGGGAAATCTCTGCTGTTGAAGTAACTTGGAAGAGGTAGCCCCTGCAAAAAAAAGAGAAATTGGGACCAGACAGCCAGAGGGAAATCCAGGAAGCTCTTGAGAGGGCCTGGGAGCAAAAGAAGAGCGTTTCGAGAGAGGGGGTGACCAACGGTGTTCAGTGTTGCCAAGAGACCTCAGTACTATCTCACCAGGGTTGTCTGGTACCAGTTCCACTTGGATTGCATCCAAGACAGATGTCAGAACAGCTGTGGGACTCCATGCCCTAACAGAACACAGAAACCACAGATGGAGATGGTCTGAGAAATGAGACGAGAATCGGGATCAGAAGACTAGGCTAACAAAAGATCAGTGCACGGGGAGACAGCAGGATTCCGGGGGGGAGGTGTATGCAAACAGAGCAAGGCCAGCAGCCAGATCCCATCCAGGGCAGGAGGTCAGAGTGGGCACCTCGAGTTAGCACCAGAGGGCATCAGGGCTGGGCTGTCATGGAAGGTCACCAAACCCCAACATTTCTGAGAGGCTCTCTCTGGGCTGAGGGCTGGAGCGTGCAAAATAGTGGGACCGTGTCCCAGTCCCCATAGAGACCACAGCCTAGGAAAGGAGGCAGACGTGAGAGTGACCAATGAGAAACCCCCATCCTCGCTGCTGTAATATAAAGATGATGCAAAAAATAAATAAATAAAATTAAAAAATTAAAAAAAAAAGATGATGCGCTGCATGAACAGGTGTTCAGCCATAGGGAGAAGAGAAGGCCTCGTTTGACCTTACCTTTGGACGATGGATGAGATTTTGATAGGTGGAGAGGGAAGTCCCAGCTGAGCGCACAGTTTGGGTGAAGGCAGAAAGGGACAGGAGAGCCTGGTGTTCTCCAGGTCGTGGACGGGTCAGTGTGGCTGGAGCAAGTGCCTCCTGAGGGATATCTCTAACTGCTTAGGGGTCACCCTTGCTCGTACCACCTCCCCATTACCTCATCCTTTCGAGCATCCTTTACCTTTGGCCTTCTCTCTCTTGCAAGGGCTCCCCTGTCTTTATTGCAGTTCTTCCTTCCCCCCACCCCGCCCTACATGCCATAAGTATTTCCAACAAATCCTCCAATAAATGAACACAAGAAGGAGCAAATACCATAGTCCAGGTGCTGAGGTATGTGCTTGGAAAAATAAGGGAGAACAAGTCCTGTTCCTTCCTTCAAAGAGCTTGCAGCTCGGGTCACTCCAGCAACGTTTCCCTTAACACAGAAGTTTGGCCCTGTTCGGGCAAAAATCTCACTTTGCAGGGATACCACCGACTTGGACTCCTCCATTCTGCACTGGCCTGTATTTCTGGCTGTTTATCTCCAATCTGAATGAGAAAGGACTGAAGTCAAGGTGTTTTTTTTTTTTTTTTTTTTTTTAATCAAGTGCAAGAGTTTGTGCTTCCTCCTAGCTCAGCAAAGCCCTTGAGGGAGTTTGGGGTTATTGTTTTGGAAACCTTGAGAGCTGGGCAGGCAGTTGCATTAGTCCTACTTCTATTGGTGGGTGCACGCCGCTGAGCTCAAATGAAGCTTTTGTTGCTGGGATTTGTGTTGTTCTACTTCTTTTCAGGCATCTCGGGGATGAAAGAATGGACTATCACAGATTTGTAAAAACAGCTCTCAACTATTCCATCCCAGGCAAAGTCTCTGCACCCTCCTAGCAATTTCCACATGAGGTCTTTATGTTTTCCAGGGCGCCCTCGCCGCTGCTTTCAGGAGATAGGGAGGGTGTCGTTTCATTTCTTTTTTTTCTTTTTTTTTTTGCCTCCCTTTCCTGTTTTTCCTCTTTCTCTATAATAAGAGTCAGTTTTCATTTTCTTTTGTGCGTACGTCTGCTCTGTGTTTGAGGAAGGAGGGTCTTGGTGAGCTGTCACCTTTCTGTGAACAGAGCTCATACTCCGTTGTTCATCTCAGAAATAAAGCAACAGGCTGGGTGGTCTGCTCAGTTGCACTTGGGTCTCAATAATTAGAACCCCCTGGATGAAATAGTAACAGGGTTAAGAGAAGGAGCCTCCTCTTTCTAACTTGAAACCGAGTTTCCATTTCGGCCTCCAGGGTACCAACATAAAACTGGCAAAAAACAAGCCCCCCCCCCCAACAAAAAACCCCAAACCACTCTTATTAAGGAAAACTCCTATCTTCCCCACCCTTCTTCCCAAGGTGCTTCTGTTCAGGGAGGTGGCGTTGATTGTGTCCCATGGGACGTGGATTTGGGGAAGAGGAGTCTCTACAGATGATTCCTTGCTCCATGAGGATGCAGCAAAGAAAGGCAGGAACCCCAGTCTTGAATGCAAAGTGGTAAGGAGGTAGCCTAGTTTAGGATCTCAGACTATAGTGACAAATGGGGGAGGAGGCCCTGGATACATTTGTTGAAGCTCCATGGTTTCATTCTTCTGAAGTTCTAGGGTTTCCTTTTCTTTCCTTTCCTTTCCCCTTTCCTTTCCCCTTTCCTTTCCCCTTTCCTTTCCCCTTTCCTTTCCCCTTTCCTTTCCCCTTTCCCTTTCCCCTTTCCCTTTCCCTTTCCCTTTCTTTTTCTGTTTTGGGATGGAGGTTGGAGAAATCATTGCTACACTCTTTATCATATGACTTTGGAAAGGGTTGCTTCAATATGAAAAGCATCTGTCATGTTATGGTCAGCCACTACTACCGTCCCTTCTTGCTTCCTTATAGATGGACATTTCCTTGCTCCTAGTGGCAACACTCAAAATTATTTTTATACTCATGATGATCTCCTATGTAGCAGCCCAGGATAGGGCTGCAAACTTTTCAGGGCAAGTGGAAAGATGAGACCTAATAGCATTTTCTAGCCTTAAACATCATTACACACTTACACAGCAAAAATTGAGACATTTTACAGGGCACTGAATTTAGTTTTTCCTCACAGGGGAAAGGTCAGAGAAGAGGAGCAAAATTAATTTGGAAAGACACTGACTATAAATGAATTGAATTAAACAGAGTCAAAGGACTCCTCATCCTAGAAAAGTTGAAAAACATTTTTAAAAGAGGACCTTTCCTGTGTTATGTTTTCATCTAAAAAAAAAAAAAAAAGGAACTGAATTTTTTTCTCCTCTCACCTTCCCGCTTCTACCTTCAACTTCCATATAAATACACTAAAAAAAACCCCACTTCAGGCTTTTCTTTGTAACCTAATATGTTCAGACACCATTGCTTGCTTGTTTCAGTTTTCTTTTAGGTTTCACTATTGAACACATAATGTCTGTCTCCACCTGGAGCTGCCCACCAGAGATCTCCCCTAATGTGGGCCTAGAAGACAAGGATAGAACATTCGAAAGGTCAAGTGTGGCTAATGCTTCTCTCGATCTGGTGGTGTATCTGGTTTGTTTCTTTATTCTTGCTGTCTCTCCATAGGGGTGCTGCTTAAAAACAAGAGTGATTAAGTACACTAAACTGTTCCACCTCTAGGGAATCCCAGCATATCAAAGAGGCTAATAACTTCTTGGCAAGTTTCCATGCCTGAGCAAAATAAACAGTTTTATCAGCACTGGTAGTTCAAGGTGAGAAAAAATAGATCGGCAACTTTAGAAAAGTCTAGTCTAGTGGGATATTCTAGAAAGCCTATATAGCTCTGGCACCAAGGATCCTAAAAACTCAGGGACACTGCTCTGTCAGACTCTATGTCTGTCTTTATGCCAACGCCATACTGTTTTAATTGCTGTAGCTTTAGGATATATTTTGAAATAAGGAAGTGTGATGCTTCCAGCTTTGTTCTCCTTTCTCAAGATTATTTTGGCATTTGGGGTCCTTTGTAGTGCTAGATGAATTTTTTTTAAGTTTCTTTTACTATATGTAATATAATTTCTTATCAGCAGAAATTGAGGAGGCCGTAAGAGCAGACCACCTGGGACAATAAAGGGTTTTTTTTTTTTAATTTTTTATTGGAGTTCAATTTGCCGACACATAGATGAATTTTAGAATTGTTTTTTCTATTTCTCTTAAAAATGCCATTGGGATTTTGATAGGGATTGCATTAAATTCATAGATTGTTTTGGGTAGTCTGGACAATTTAAAAATATTCTTCCAATCCACGAACATAAGATATCTTCCCATTTCTCTGTGTCTCCTTATTTCTCTTTCATCAGTGTTTTGTCACTTTCGGGGTACAAGTCTTTTTATCTCCTCGGCTAAGTTTACTCCCAAGTAATTTATTCTTTTTGATGGTATTGTAGATGAGATTGTTAGTATATTAAAATGCAGATTTTTGTATGTTGATTTCCTATCCTACAACTTTACTGAATTCGTTGATTAGTTCTAACAGGTTTTTTTTGGTGGAGTTTTCTTTTTTTTAAGATTTTATCTATTTATTCACAAGAGACACAGAGAAAGAGAGAGAGGCAGAGATACAGGCAGAGGGAGAAGCAGGCTCCACACAGGGAGCCCAATGTGGGACTTGATCCTGGGACTCTAAGATCAGGGCCTGGGCCAAAGGTGGCACTGAACCACTGAGCCACCCGGGCTGCCCTGGAGTTTTCTATATGTAAGATCATATCATCTGCAAACAGAGACACTTTTCCTTCTTCCTTCCCTACTTGGATGCCTTTTATTTCTTTTTAATTGTTCTGGCTGGGACTTCCAGTACTATGTTGGATGGAAGTGGCCACAGTATGGGTGGGCTTACTTCCCTTGTTCTTGAGCTTAGTGGAAACACTTTCAGCTTTTCACTATTGAATATGATATTAGCTGTGGACCTGTCATATACGCTTTTATTATGTTGAAGTAGTTTCCTTCTATTCCTACATTATTTAGAGTTTTTATCATGGAAGTTTATTTAACTTAATCAAGCGCTTTCTCTATATCTATTGAGATGATTGATTATGTGATTTTTGTCCTTTATTCTGTTAGTGTAGTTTATCACATTAATTGATTTTCATATGTTGAACCATCTTTGCATCCCTGGAATAGATCCCACATGGTCATGGTGCATATGATCCTTTTAATGTGCTGTTAAATTCAGTTTGCTAGTATTACAAAGGAATTTTTTTAAGATAGATAGATAGATAGATAGATAGATAGATAGATAGATTTATTTATTTATTTATTTATTTATTTATTTATTTATTTATGAGAGAGGCAGAGACACAGGCAGAGGGAGAAGCAGGCTCCATGCAGGGAGCCCGATGCGGGACTGGATCCCGGGACTCCAGGATTGTGCCCGGGCCAAAGGCAGGCGCCAAACCACTGAGCCACCCAGGGATCCTCATTACAAAGGAATTTTAAACAAAGAATTTAGTTTTAAAAATACACAATATTTTTTAAAAAATTAAACAGATTAACATGAAGGGTGCCTGGGTGGCTCCGTTAGCTAAGCATCCAACTCTTGGTTTTGGCTCCGGTAATGATCTCAGGGTCCTGAGATGGAGCCCTGTATGGGGCTTCATGTTCAGTGAGGAGTCTGCTGTAGATTCTCTCTGCCTCTCCATCTGCTCCTCCCTGCAACTCAAGTGTGCTCACGAGTTCTCTATCTCAAATAAATAAATCTTAAAAAAAAAAGATTAACAATGAAACTGAAGTCTCTCTTATCTCTGACCCAGAGTCTCTGAGGGTCAGGGATTAGAGAACTAAGAAAGCTGAAAAAAAAAAACAGATGAGGTTTGTGGTTCTTACTCATCCATAAATTGCCTCCTTGAACTCAGTGGGTCCTGTCCCCCTTCTCATCCTCAGCCTCCCAATCTATCGAATGAAGGTATTAGTTTCTTTTATTTTTACCCTAAAAAGATAGTTGCTCTTATAGTTACCAATCAATGAAAAGTAATTTAGGCAACAGATAAAGACAAACAAAACCAAAGAGATGAATGTGGCCCAGAGCAACTCTTCCACCACCCCCCACCACCCCCACACACATACACATAGTCAACTACTGCTAACAGTTTCTTACATATCTTTCCCGGACTTGTTTTAGTCATATCTAGGCATACGTACATATTTTCTTTTATGTTTTCTTCCAATAGAAGAATATAGAGGCTTCTCTATAGGAAGAGGCAGAAAGGGGGATCCCTGGGTGGCTCAGCGGTTTGGCACCTGCCTTTGGCCCAGGGCGCGATCCTGGGGTCCCGGAATGGAGTCCCACGTCGGGCTCCCAGCATGGAGCCTGCTTCTCCCTCCTCCTGTCTCTCTCTCTCTCTCTCTCTCTCTCTGTCTATCATAAATAAATAAATAAATCTTAAAAAAAAAAAAAAGAAGAGGCAGAAAAACATAGCACTTGATATAGTGCAGTCTTGAGAAGCCAGACTACCTGGGTTTACAGCAGGCGTCTGTCACATATCCAGCTGTTTGAACATGGCCATGCCACTTAACCTTCTGTGTATCTATCTCCAGTTCCATATCTATAATACTGGGATCATGAGAGAGCCTACCTCATAGGGTTTGATGTAAAAGACTAAGTGAGGGGCAGCCCCGGTGGCGCCGCCTGCAGCCCAGGGCATGATCCTGGAGACCCTGGATCGAGTCCCATGTCAGGCTCTCTGCATGGAGCCTGCTTCTGTCTGTGCCTCTCTGTCTCTCTCTGTGTCTCTATGAATAAATAAATAAAATATTTTTAAAAAATGCAAAAAAAAGACTAAGTGAATTAATAAATAAAGGGCCAGTTCCAGTCACTCAGTAATTATCAGATATGAGTTAGCCCACCCCTCCTTTATCTCTTCACATCTAGTGTATATAGAGCATCTTGTGCCATGAACAGCTTCCCTACCTATCACCATCCTTTTTAATGCCCTTATAGTATTTGAACCAAAATTTATATAACCGGTCGTCTACTGATGAACATTGAGGTAGTTTCCAGGTTTTTACTGTTCAAAACATTACTGCAGGGAGATTCCTTACACATACCACATTTGCACACACATGCGAATGCGTTGTTAGGATAATTTTTGAGAAGTGGCGTTGCTAAGTTTAAGTGGATATGTACTTGAAATGTTGATCTGCAACGCCTAATTGACTTCCAATAAGCTATACCAATTTATTCTCCCATCAACATCGTATGAGAGTGTTAGTTTTTACACACCCACAAAAACTTCATGAACTATTAATTTTGTCTTATTTACTTACTGTTCCAATATGTGAAAAATAGTATCATTACTGTTTTAATTTGCATATCTTTAATTATGATTAAAGTTAAACATATTTTCCTATGTTTATAAGCTATTTATACTTCCTTTTATATTAACTGCCTGTTTATGCTCTTGACAATTGAGTGGTTTTTAAAGCTGATTATCATTTTAAAAGTTATCTTAAATCAATCCTATTATATGGAAGTTTCTAGAATTCGGATGCCAAATTAAATTAAAAAAAAAAACACCCTCCCGCATTACCCATTTTATAGAGGAGGAAACGAAGTCTCAAATAATTTAATATTAGAGTTAGGTAATGACAGGGCTGGAATTTTAACACCTCCTTGTTTTTCTTTCTTTTTTTTTTTCCTGATGGGAGCAGCTGCACTGCTTTTTAAACAACACCACTTTTCATCTTTGCTAACACATAGGTACAGCCATAATTGTCTCCCTATTACACTCTTTGCTTCATTGTAAGGCAGCCATATGCTTCAGTATGTGGAACGTCCTATCGTCTTAACTTCCCTATAAACGTGTAGTGTCAATGAGTAATTAATCCCACTGCAGTCACCACTAAATATTTCCAAGAAAAATCTTTTCACAGAACACACTGGTTCTTATAATAGCATCTCCTGCACCTCCCCACTTGTCCCACAAAGTTTGTTTCAGTGTTTCTTCATTTATCATGTCTTCTTAGAAGATTAATATGCTTACATTGTATTTCATTCCTTGGTGTTCTGAAAATAACATATTAGAGAATAATCGAGTCAATGGAATTGTTTTTATTAAAATGAAATTTGTTGGGATGTTACTATCAGACTGATATGAATCTGTACAGGTCAGGAAAATTGGGAGGGAAAGCACTGAGGAAAGGAGATTTGTATATGGGGCAGGATGTAGGGGCAAGAACAAGACAGAATTTCCTTCCCTCAGTATTGAAACTAAACACTTTGCATTCTCATCTGTAAATAAAATGAATACTGCTATTATTGGAGTGCTCACTGTGTTCCAGGCACCATGCTAGGCTTTTCATGGGCATTATCTCATTTAATTCTCACAACACTATGTGAGATGAATATTATTTTGTATATGAGAAAAATTATGAAAAAAAAAATTATGTTCAGGAAGCCTAAATAGTTCCCAAGGTCAAATAATTAGTAGTTGGTAGAGCCAAGATTGAAGCCCAGGACTTCTGACAGTAAACTTCACATGCGTTCCACTGTCTTATGTTGTCTCCAAATATAAAACATATGGCCTGAAGTTAGGTTGTAAGAGAGAGAGAAGACAAGATGCTGATCCATGTGTGAACAATTAGAGATGTTAGAAATGGAATTATTAGTCTCCAATTTTATTGGGTTCCTGCTAGAGCATTGGATAGGACATTGAGGCATCAGATAAACAATGCCATAGATCACTATTTGTCAAGATCATTCCATAGAACACTGATTCTTCAGGCTAAGGGTGATTTTTTAAAAATAGGTTCTATGCTTAAATAATTTTGGAAAATGTTGATTTTATTAAAGTCAAACAGTTTTATTTGCTGCAGTACTTCTCAGGGTGTTTAATTGTACTAATGTGCATTTTAACACTCCAAGACACATGATGGAGTGTTCTGTATTTCTCAGTCCAACTTCATTTGCAATTCCCTTTTTAAAGGTCTTATGTGCCATGGAACACATTTTGGGAAATCTTGACTAATCAGAATCTCAAGTCCCCTCTTACCTCCAAATATATATATGATTTCATGATTCTGTTAGTGGCCATGAAGACCAAAGCGAAGGCTGCTATGTACACGCATTCTTATCCTATGTTCTTGGCAATTAATCTGTAAGTGTTATACTGTGTAAGCTCTTCACTGAGCCCAAGGTGAACTTTTTGGCAGGATTATGGGTAGTTCAAACATTAGCTAGAAGGTTTAACTGGATCACAGGTTCCCGAATCTAACTGCACATCAGACTCAACTGAAATATTTGTTATAAATGTAAATTTCTGGACCCAATTCTCAGAAATTCTGATTCTATATTTTGTGGGAAGGCTCTAGAAACCATTTTAAACAAGTGCTCCAACTATTCTGAATTATATGTTTGGTCCATGGTGAACATTTGGAAATAACCTAAGATACAGAGTGAGAAACGGCTGTGGGGATGCTACAGAGAAGTCACCAAATTTGTCCCGGTACCAATTTCAAGAAATCAAAGGAGTCGGGCTCCTGAATGTCTCCTTATGAAACACTCTACAAACAAACCTAATGTTGCTGGTTCCTTAGGAACCACTGGTTTAAGTGGTCCAATGATAGCCTTTGATTTTATGAGTGTGACATGTCCCTAATTGCATGAAGAGAAACATGGTGTCCAGGATGAGGCCTGTTCTCATCTCATCAACATAGCACCAAGTTGAGATTATAACTTAGGACACTGTGCTCAGATATGACCATCACTCTAAGAGGAAGCAGAGACAAACTGGAACAAGGTTGGGGGGGGACTGCTAATATGGATTGGCTAGATATCATAAGAAATAAACATTTCTCACTGGCCATGAAGGCCCAAGAGAGGGCTGCTATCTATCTACCTACCTACCTACCTACCTACCTACCTACCTATCTCCTTAGTCTATGTTTTTGGTCTAAGCTGTAGATGTTCTGTTGTATAAAGTCTTTTTCATCACTGGGACTTTGGAGTTATTTATTACTGTAACATAGCCCATCCTGGCTGATTCAGCTATAAACAGAAGAGTCAGAGGTAGAACCTAGTCTATTCTACTCCTAAAATCTGTGTTATTTTTTGTAATACAAGGCCTCCCAGATGGCCAGTATAAGTTCTATAACAATGAAAAAGAGTATCTCATTAGTTAACTCACGCAAATATTTGATAATCACTCGGGAGAACTATCATAGATGGGATCGATAAGCCAGATAACTGAATTGGTCTCTTCCAACTCTGGTATTCCATGATTGCCTGATTCTGTGACAGGTTATAAGAACCCAAGTGCAAAACTAGTGCATGTGTCTGTGTCTGTATTTTCCCTTTTCTTCCTTTCTAGGCCTAAGACATATGTACTTTATACGGACTTTACTCAACCCCATCTCAATTGGTCTTTTTAAGAAAACCAAGGTTCTGCTCCTTTTCCAAACAGCTATGAAATTTGACAATATGTCACAATGACCTGACTATTGGCTTTTATTCCTAATGACTTCCCTGAGGGGGAAAAAACAAAAGAGCATTTGCATTTTAGCCTTTTCTTTTCTAGCACATAAAATATTTTTACATTTATTTATATTTTGGGGGGTTGCACCTTCCTGTAGATTCTCTAAGGTTAGTGCTATCCCTTTTTTTTTTTTTTTTTTTTTTTTTTTTTTTTTTTTTTTTTTTGGTTAGTGCTATCTCAAAATACCCCTTCTCCATTTGATGTCATAATAGGGATGTGGAATAATTTCTGGCTTGAGACTTCCTCATCACTATCATCACTTCTGTGTCATCACTGAAAAAGAAATCATTTTAGGTGTCACCTCATTGGAGCTAAAATATGATGAAAATCAATAAATATATTTATCAGATTCTTATCCTCCCACGTTTTAAATATTCTCATTTCTTATCTTGGTTACTACTCATGTAACTCATTCAACCGCAGGGACACTCATGAAAGAAGTGAATGGACTACACTCACTTAGCTTTACATAAACAAAAACCACAAAATTACATCACAAGTGCTTGTCAGCACCCTTGAAGATGATTGTCAGTATGTTAGGGCATGGAATGCCTGCAAACAAAGACTTCCCCCTAACTTTGAGACCAAATCTGAAAACATCACTCTCTAAAACAACAAATATCGATTAGACATGATTGGACATCTTCAAAATAACTTACCATAATGAATGGCATGTAAATTTGGGATTGTTGAGAAAAGGCTACATCCTGCATCTCAGCCATGAAGATCAGTGTCTCCTAATTGAATACAGAAACCAGAAACCAGATTGCCTTTCAATCTAATTAAGGTCATCAGAGTATATGTGCTCAGGAATGTAGTTATGTAGTTAGACTAAGTATGTCCTATGCACTTGCTAGTAAGATGCTCTGAGAAAAAAAAAAAATTACATGGTTAAGTTGCTAAATACCCACCCTGCAAAGCTTCAAAAGGTACATTACCATATCAAAGGCATTGAAAAGACCTGTAGAGAAAAATACCTCTTAGTTTTGCTTAACCCAGCATTCTCCAAAGTATTTGCTAATGGAACACCCCACCCTTTAAAAAAAAAAACAAAAAACAAAAAAACATGCCTGTTGAAACAGACCATGGAACTCATTTTGGCAATTACTGAGTTAAGGGAAAAAAAAGCTCTAAATATATCAAGTGTTTTGTGAGTGTGGAAAGAGTAACAGGCTTTCCATGGAAATTATTTCTGTTTTCTATTTGTGTTACCTTGAAACCTTACTGATTCTTTGCTCTGAGCCTCGATTTTCCCTTCTATAAAATGGAGATTAAAATGTTGAGTGAAATAAGGTATGCTAGCCCCAGGATGGCATTAGAGCTTGGTGTTTAAGGGCCTAGATGCTGGAACCACACCACCTGGGTTCGATTCATGGCTCCATGGCTACCTATTTATGTGATGTTGGGCAAGTTATTTCCAACATACTTTCCCTCTGTTTTCTCATTAGTAAATGAAAGGATAATAGTACCTACCAAAGAGATTTGTTGTGAGCATTGAATGGCCTTGAAGTACTTCCAGTGAGCATTCCACTAAACATAAGCTATTATTTTAGCTTAACCAATACTTGAGTCAGAGTAATTGCTCAATAAATGGTAGTTAAATTTTAATCAGAAGTAAACATGCTAACAGGAAGGCTAGAGTCGGTATGAAATTCAGTGGGGCGGGGTGGGGGCAAGTAGGGGGAGAATGAAAGCAGTAATGTTCTATATGTATCCAGTAACCTTGTAGATGGTTGCTTTGACCAGTGTCCACAAAGATTCTCTCCTCAACAGGTCAGCCCCTACCACATTAGTCTGTCAAAGTTGAAGTATACTGTTAGAATTCTCCAGCACTAATTTACCCTCTGGCCAGCTTCACATTTACCAAATACTTCTCTGTAAGACTTTCCGAGCAACATTCTTACGTAGGAGAGACACAGGTTAGAATTACTTCCTTTTCAAAATTTCTAACTCAGCACTAGTTCTTAAAGTATGTATTGGGTGTAGTTGCATATTTCCAAAAGAGATTTACTATGAAAAAACTCATAGTAAAAGTACATTCACAAAGGGTGACTTAAATATCAGGAAGAGTTCAAAACCAAAGAAAGATGGGGGAGATAATTGTACCAGGAAAAAGGGAAGATGTAATTATTGTAATTATGCACTAATTTTAGCTTTGAAGTCATTAAAATTTGAATTCCACTTACTTTTCAAATTCAGTCACTTCATTCCTGGTTTTGTTTATTATTATTATTATTATTATTATTATTATTCCTGGTTTTAATCACCAACCTCACACCTTTATAAGAGTTAGAATTATACTGGTCATTCATTCAAATCTTCTTTAATGGTTAGCAATCTTTAGTTCCCTAAAGCTCAGTGGTTAAGTCTTTAAAGATTTATTTTTTTAATAATAAATTTATTTTTATTGGTGTTCAATTTGCCAACACATGCAATAATACCCAGTGCTCATCCCGTCAAGTGCCCCCCTTCAGTGCCCGTCACCCAGTCACCCCCACCCCCCGCCCTCCTCCCCTTCCACCACCCCTAGTTCGTTTCCCAGAGTTAGGAGTCTTCATGTTCTGTCTCCCTTTCTGATATTTCCTACCCATTTCTTCTCCCTTCCCTTCTATTCCCTTTCACTATTATTTATATTCCCCAAATGAATTATTTGAGAGAAAACGAGAGAGGAGGGGCAGAGGCAGAGGCAGAGGGAAAGAGAGAGAGAATCCCAAGCCGACTCCCAGACTGAGTGCAGAGCCCATGGAGGCAGAGCTTGATCTCAAGACCTTGCGATCATGACCTGAGCCCAAAGCAAGAGTCCTATGCTTCACTGACTCAGCCATCCAGGCGCCCTCCTGTGTTAACTCTTTAAATCCTTAATCCCTGGTGGTAATTTTTTAAAGGAACTATTATGGATTTTATGGTGCACGCACATGCACACACACACGTTTTCCCCTTCTGTATATGTCATTGGAGAGGATCTCCTCTTTCCTAGATCAATGTGCCTAATTACACCCTTATTCTTGGATCTTCTCAGCTTTCCCAACTTTCCTCAACACAGTATAAAATCATATTATCTTCTCCTATTCCACTGAAACATTGGAAACACCTCTATTGCAAGGAAAACAAGTTTCCATCTTTCCAAGCCCAATGGACTGACTTCATCCTACTTGCCTGCAAAGCAGCATTTGACATAGTTGACCACTGTGTCCTCTCCTGTCTTGGCTTCTGCATAAATACTTTCCTGGTTTTCCTTTCTACTTCATCAGTCCATCAGTCTTCTATGCTGTTTCCTTCTTCTCTCCTAGACCTCTAAATATTTGGATTCTTCAGAATTCTGGTTCTAGGATGATGGTTCCCCAGCTTGGAGTAAAACCCAAAGTGACTCATTCTGGCCTATGAAACCCTACCTGATTTGCACCCCACTCGCTTTCTGACCAAGTGGCCCATTTCTGTCTTCCCCCTTACATCAATACTCTTTGGAATATTAATTACCACATATTGTCTCCACTTTTTCTCTTCCCATTTTCTCTTGAACTCACTATAATCATGTTTACATCCAAACCACACTACTCCGCTGAACAGCTCTTGTCAAAGTCACAAGTGACTTCCTAGTAGCCAAATATAAAGATCAATGTTCAGCCCTCCCCTTACCTGACCTGTCCGCACCACTTGGCAAGTTGATTGTCCTCTCCTGTGCAAAATACTAATTCATTTGATTCGAGGACACCACTATTTCTCATTTTTTTCTCCTACCTTAACCGATCTCTTTTGCTCTTTGCCTAGCTCTTTCCCATCCTGCTGCAAACTAAACATTGGAATGTCCCAAGGATTAGTCTTGGGTCTATGTTTTTCTCTATTTATACTCATTTCCTGGGTGATCCAATCCAATTCTGTCCCGTGGATATAAATACCATGTATATACTGATGACTCCCAGGTTTTTATCTCCTGCCCAGAATTCTTACCTGAACTACAGATTTGTAAGCATAACTGCCAACTATACATCTACACTAACAGGCATTTCAAACTTAACACACGCAATACCAAACTACTGATACTCCAGCCTAAAACTTGCTCCACCTGTCATCTTTACCATTTCAGTAGATGGCAATGTTGTTGTTGTTCAACTGTGTGAACCAAATGCTCTGGAATCCGCTTTGCCTCCTTTTTTTTCTCTAGTAAATCCTGCCAGTTTTACTTTAAGAAAATAGACAAAAATCAAATAAAAAATCAACAAGATCAGAACCAAGCCCCTTCTTATCATGCCATCTCCACTGCTTTCACTTTTGTGCAAACCATTATGGTCTCTTGCTTAGATGGCTTCCAGAGTCTCCTAGCCTGTCTACTGGCGTCTACTCTTGCCTCTCTACAGACTATTCTCTATGCAGCAGAGTGATCCTGTTAAAACGAGTCAGACCATGTCACTTCTCTGCTAAAAATCATCCACTGAAGCTCTTTTCTTTGTACCATTCAAAGAAAAAGCCAAAGTCCTTACAGTAGCTTTTAAAGCTCTCCATAATCCAGTCTTTAGTTTTTCTGACCTCATCTTCTACCCCTCTCCCTCTTGCTCACTTTCTGCAAGTCATACTTGCTTTCTTGCTATTCTTTGAATGTGAACATTGTTAGTCATGTTCCTGCCTTAGGATTTTTTCACTGGGTATTCCCTCTGCCTGGAATACATTTTTTTCCCAGACAGCCACATTGCCTATTCCATTTTGTTCCATTCTCTGTTCAGATATCACCTTCTAAGAAAGACTACCCCAAACCATTTTATTGTAAAAGCATGTGGCCACTCTCTAATCCCATTACGCTGATTCATTTTTCTCCATGGTGCCCATCACTGACTGAAAAAAATATATATTTATTTGTTAGTTATATCTAAACTAAAATATAAGTTTATGAATATAGGCCCACCACTGTTTTGCTCACCAGTATATCCCCAGTACCTAAAATTCTACCTGGCATATAGTAGGTGCTCAATAACTATTACATCAAAGAATGAAATGAGCTTTCTTTTTACTCAACAGATTCAAATACCTTCAGTGGCATTTCAAATGCAATAATTCATTTCATTCATTCATTCCAGTATTTGTTGAGCTAGGCACTGTGGCTACAATGATGAAAAGTAAAGTGATTCATGCTTTCATGGAGTTTGATCAGTTTCCGACTTTCTTTTTCCCCATTTTTTACCCCTGCCACTACTCCCATTGAAATGTGTTCCCTCTGTGTTTTGTATCTTGATAAAATGTTATTATTCACTATAATCAGCCAAGGTAAAAACTGAGGGGTAGTTTTGACTTCTTTTTTCCTATGCCCCCAAACCCAATCATTTACCATGTCTACTCAACTCTGCCTAAGTATCTCTAAGATTAATCATTTCTGTTCCATTTCCACAGTTAAATAAATTTCACTTTCCCCAGCCTCCCCACCACTACCTTCTTAGGTCCTCATCATCTTTAGCTTAAAAACTAATTCAATGAATTTACCTCCCCCTCAAATCTATTTTCTACATTGTAGCCAGAGTGATCTTTCTTTTTTTTTTTTTTTTTAATTTTTTTATTTATTTATGATAGTCACAGAGAGATTGAGAGAGAGGCAGAGACACAGGCAGAGGGAGAAGCAGGCTCCATGCACCGGGAGCCCGACGTGGGATTCGATCCCGGGTCTCCGGGATCGCGCCCTGGGCCAAAGGCAGGCGCCAAACCGCTGCGCCACCCAGGGATCCCCAGAGTGATCTTTCTGAAGTGCGAATATGACCACATCATTCCTCTGCTGAAAATCCTTTGACTGGCTCTCCATTGACCACAGGACAAAATTTGAATACCTTAATATGGTCTTTAAGACCTTAAATAATTAAGTCTCCACTGACCTCTCCATCTTTATTTTTTGTTGTTCTTTTTTTTTTTCTGGGGGGGGGGGTGGTGCAGAGGAAAAGATTGAGAGAATCTTAAGCAGGCTCCATGCCCAGCACCAGCACAGAGCTCATAGGGTTCAACACCGGGCTTAAGGCAGGGCTCAATTCCACAACCCTGTGATCATGACCTGAGCCAAAATCAAGAGTCAGACACATAACCGACTGAGCCACCCAGGCACCTCTATTCTGTTGTTCTTTAAGCCCAGCTCACATGGACTTACTTCGAGATTTTTCCCAGACCTCCTCAGGCTCCTGTAAATACTCCATTTAGACCACCAGCATAACATGATCGTACCAGCATGAGAGAGAATCACTAGGTGATTTCAAATATCTTCCCTGCTGAAATTGCTCTCGTCCCTCCCTAAACTACCATTATGTTTCATCTATCTCTTGCTTTAAGCGCCTTTTATTACAGTTACTTCTGCACTGCTGCCACCACTATTAGGTGATAGCTCCTGGATGGTGGACTCTTGCTTTAGTCAACTCTGCAACCTAGGTGCCATTGGACCTAGACCTGTTAGCTTGCATTCAATTGCAAGGCATTCAATCAATGCTTGTCAAATGACTAAATGTTATGTACGGACATTTTTACTTATATTGCATTTCTATCACACCCTTTCCCTTTGATGATATGGTTTCATCATTTAAAAGATGCTATTAGGGGATCCCTGGGTGGCGCAGCAGTTTGGCGCCTGCCTTTGGCCCAGGGCGCGATCCTGGAGACCCGGGATCGAATCCCACGTCGGGCTCCTGGTGCATGGAGCCTGCTTCTCCCTCTGCCTATGTCTCTGCCTCTCTCTCTCTCTCTGTGACTATCATAAATAAATAAAAAAATTTAAAAAATAAAAGATGCTATTATAATATTTAACCCTATTAGCTTTTCTGCTAAAGAACTGCTTAGTGCTCCCTACTTTTCGAAATTTGGTAACAAAATTATCAAAAAAGCATTGAGTAAATTTCTCACAGAAAGCTGGATTCTTTTATTATGTGAGGGACTTGATTTGTTGTGTTTAAACTAAAGCAATATATGTTTGATCCCTAATTCACAGTTTTTTTTTTTCTGTTTCTCTTTATCAAAAATCATCTTTTATGACTGATTTCACTATTGGTTGAACTAGCTTAGCGGTTGACCTTGGTCCGTTAGGGGAGCCCAAAATGGTACTATTATCAAGCATTTAGGTAAAAAATAAATGAAAAAATAAGCTAATACTTTGAATTGGTATTTTGAGATTTGAAGGTTTATATTTATTTGCTTTTCAATGGCATTGTTTTTGGTAAAATCAGTACCAAACTAATTTGATTTTTTTAAATATAGTCTAATATGAAGAGATATATTGAAGTCGCATAGAAACAATTAAATGCAGTTTCTCCTGGTGAAACCTCTAGTTCAATGTAATGCATCAATTCTGAATATCTGTCCAACAATTCTTAGGCACAAATTATGATTCTATTTTGCTCCTCATATTTGGCTCTGTTTGTAACTCAACAAGTGTCTTAGGTATGTCCCATGAGTCATAGAAGCTGAGTGAGTTGAATCAGAAATACTGGATATGGATGATCATTATAAAATGTACACTTTGACCTCTTAAATTATGCCAAGTGACAAGGCTCTTTTTGACACATTGAAATGATCTGGTCTTTTCAATATTTAATTTATTACTAATGAGGGACTGCAATTACTATGAATTAAGTAGACTGCATTTATCAGAAGATCTGGCACATTTCTGCTTCCATTTTAAAAAGAATATCTGAAAGAAAAAATGGAGAAAATTAGATGCGTGAAAATGCATTGTCTAATCAAGAACCATGATCATTACCAGCTGTCAAAGGATATCTTAAAATATTTAATGAGCTAAATTAAGCTACAAAGACATGCCAAATCTTTTTATAGGAATTTACCTGGATTTGACCCTTTGATCTCACTCCAGCACAGCATGAACCAAGGAAACAAGGGAGGAACCGAACATAATAGAAGAAAGAGCATCAATTCAGCAGGCAAGACACTCAGCTCAACCACTTATTTGCTGCCTGACTTTGGGCAAGTCACTCTCTTACTCTAAATTTCCATTTTCCCACCTGTAAAATGAGATGGTTGGACTAGATTGAGAGTTTCTGATAGCCTCCTAGTCCGTCCCTGTTTCGTGGCCGTAAGATTTATTTCGGTTCAAGGCAGTTCCATTCAACAACCTTGAGAGACAGCTACAGCAGCATAATACAATACTGTGAAGTATAATATAATATAAACATAGTACAAGGCCTTAGAATCAGATGGACAAGAATTTGACTCGGGACTCTCAACTTACTATTGATATGACCTTCAATAAACCTATTTATCTTTCTGAGCTTTAGTTTTCTATCTGTAAAATGGGGACGATGATACTACATGTTTCATGATTGCTGTAAAAACAAAATGGCATAATGGGTATTTTGAATTATGCTATTTGTTGTCTTAGTGCTTAAGAATATGAAGATGAATCTTACTCTGATTACCCTTAAAAGTGATTATAAGTTGGGAAAAACAGCAAGTACACAATCACCTTAGACGCAATGCAGTCTGTGAAGATTGCCCAAGTGCTTTGGGAAACGCAAAGACCAAGAGAGCAATTTCACCTCGGAGAACCCGAGAAAGACACATATACCCCTTCCATGATCATTTACTGAGCACCACTTTGTGCTCTGCATGAGGGTAAAGAGATGGATAAGAACAAATGCCTGCATTTCAAGTGTTCACAAAACCAGTGAAGTGATTCTTAAACAGTTTTTGCTTCATAGACTCCCTTTAAGAAGCTTATCAAAGTAAGGATTCTGTTCCCCAAAATACAAGCACATAATTTTGCATTCAATTCAGAGGATTCAAGAACCCTTAGGAAGTTCATTCTTATACTCCTTGGGTCTATGGACTCCAGATATAAAGCCTTCAACTAAATCAGAAGTTTTAAAAAAGAGGTGGCAAATACATATATTAAAATATATATTAATATATATATATAACTGGTGGTGCAGAAGAATAGTCTTGGTCTTTGAACCTGTCCTCTCCAATCCCATAGCTTATATTAACCACTTGCTTCTACATATTATTTGGCTCAGGACAAAGCGCCTACTTTCTGCGTTGCTGCCTTTCTTGACACTCATTACCTGTGTCCTCTCTGACACCTGGATATTTGCCTGACTCCTGAGTCCAGGATGCTCTTCTGTGCTAGCCTAGCCTGCCACCCTCCATCGAGGCACCTGTGCCCCCATACCTGGCCCATCACTTTTACAGCTGCCAATGTCTTTGTTCTCCCATCCTGCTTCCCATTCTCTCTCTCTGATCCACTGTCAGCAAAAGGCCCAATGGAATGGATAAACATGTAGTGAAGAGGCCATCTGTGGGCAGAAGGTCTCCCTCAGATCCAATGCCTACTCTAAAAAAGCCAGCCTGGTCTATCAGTTCTCCTTTTTCACTGCCCCAGTTCTTATCCTTTGACTTAATGTCTTACATCTATATATGACTGTGTTTCACAGAGTAGACTAACCGCAGTAGCAAATGACTCAAAAATGTCCAGTGGGTTAGCCCAATAAAGTTTGTTTCTTGTGCACCTTTCAGTCCAACACAGGTATATAGAGAGGAGGCTCAGCTCCAAGCAGTCTTTCAAGTCAAAGGCTGCCCATGTTCCACACATGGCTCTCAAGATTGCTCTGAGAATTGACATCTAGATGGTGAAAGGAAAAAGACGGTAGTGGTGAGGAATCTGGAGCAAAGCAACATATATCACCTGCTGGCCAGAACACAGCTACGGGGCCCCCCTAAGAGCAGCCGGGGGGCTAGGAAAAGCAGTTCAGCTGGGTGCTCACAAGGGAAGGGAAAAGAATTTTGTGAACACATGATATCTCTGCCATACATGGCCGTTGTCTAATTTGATCCTCCCAAGAACTCTGGGAGGTAGGTACATGATGAGGATTAATATTCTGTGTTTATAGATGAGAGAACAGGATCTGAGAGATGAAGTGATTTGCCCCAGCACCCAAACTCTTTCCTTTATACATGAATATATAATCCCTGAGTGTCGGGGGAAGAATCCTTAGGGCAAATTATACGAAGTGAAATCCGGGGACAATGTACATCAGAAACATTTGAGGGAGCTCATTAAAATGCAGATTCCTTGGTCCCAACCCGCACCTACTCCCTGATTTAGCACCTGGAGGTTGAGTCAAAGGATTTGCAGATAATTCTATGCAGGATATAGTTTGAGAACTCTCTGCCTTAGGACTTCGCTTGATTTTCACCTATATGCTTAAAGGAAAACAAAGGTCCTTATAGAAAGCTGCTTTCTCATGTGTTCATAATCTGGTCTCTGTTGGAAGACCTCCAAACCTGGCCTTGGTGATGAAAGAGTCAGTTGTATTTTAATTTTTAAAGACACGTGGATTTCTTTCTAAAAATAGGCACGTGGGGGTAGGGACAGGAAAGGGCCTATAGCAACATTATCATTCAGATGGAGAAGTGCTTAATAAAACTCTGGCTATCTCTATTGGCAAAGTGACTAAAGACCTGAAGCAAATTCTATGGTAATTCAAGTAAAAATAATCTGACTTTCTCTTGAATTTAGAGCTTTATGTGCAATTCTGAGATAATGCCTTAAATTGAAGATAATTTTAGAATCCATTTAGGGGATAGGTTCTTTCCCCTGTCAAGTTGCCCAAATATTGAATATAGATTTCATTGCACATCTGGCATAAATACTGCATGGTCTATGACATCAGGGGTATAAATATTTCATAATTAAGAAACAGATATAGCAATCAGTCATCCAGTTTAATAAGCTTCTGAATTCATACCTTTGCATTCCACCCCAAAAATGTGAGAATGCCGATAAGCCTCTTAATTATATTTTATAATATTTCATTTTAATGTAAAAATTATACATATTTCACTTTCATGTAGACATCACTATTAATTTAAGGAATGTTAAGTAAGCTACCTAAAAGCCTGATAAAGTGTTATTTAGATAGTCAAAATGTTTGCTTTTCTCCCTTCAAGGTGGTTTTAGACACTAATTGTATAAATTTCAACTTTAGGCTTAAAATATCCTTCTAGTAGCTATAATTTAGTGTGAATTATTTATACTCTTTAGAAGAACCATGCAGAGAGAAATGCTGAATCATAAAATGGTAGATCTTACTTATGGCAGTGGCAATCATTGCCAAATTCCCTTCAGTGGTCCTACCTTCTGCCTTAGTAGATATAGGGGGGTTGTGGGTACAGTTATGGCCACACCAGAGGTAAGGAGGGCCCATTCCTCATCCCTTCTGAGGGAAGTAGATGATTGGGTATCCTGATGTTCAGAGAACTGAGGCCACAGTTTATTTTACTTGCAGCATGAATGCTAAAACCCTTGTTTTCTACCTCTGAGATACGAAGCCTCGGTGTTTCCACCTGGGCTTAGAGGCTCATGGTCATGAAGGATGCTGGGGGGATGGCCTTCATTATTTTGGAGCCAGCATGTGAGGCTAGCGGTTCTGCACATCCAGCTCCACTCTTGCAAAGTTACACCTGAATATCTTGCTACTTTTTTTTTAATACCCTGCTACTTGAATAAACTTTGTATCTGAGTTCCATTCAGGTCTAGTTCATTTTAGTCTTACATGAAGTTGGAAGGGGCACTATTTGGGAACTCTACTACAATATAATGCAATGGCCAAGAGGGATTGTCTTAGAATTAGATAGGCATGGGTTCAAATCACGACTCTGTCAGTCACTTACTAGCAGGGTGACCTTGTAACTAATCCCTCTGAGCCCCAATTTCTCCATGTAAATGTAGATAATGATAGAATCCTAATATCTATCTCATAAGGCTATTGCTGAGATTTTTTTTAAATCTATATCCATCCATCCATCCATCAATCCATCCATCCATCCATTATACACATATATGTTTAACAGTACTTGGCACTCGGCACATCATAGACACTTAAAAATGGCCTTTGAAGTCAGGAAAATGGATAAGGTTACACAGGTCAAGTGTGTAAAGTGAGATGAGAAGAGGGTCTAGGACAGTAACTTGAGGAACACGGAGTGTGAATCTGAATCTCGGGGCCATCACTCACTGGCTCTGTGACCTCTGGCAAGAGGCCCTGTTGGATGTGAACTGCAAGGTATTTATTAGCTTTAGCATAAGGGATGATGTTGATGACCTGGGTGGGAACTTTTTCAGTGGAAGGGCAGGTATAGAACAGAAAATAGTGAATGGACGGTGAGGAAGTACAAACAAGTATAACAACAACTACCACCACCACCACCACGAATGTGCCGTTTCCTTGAGCCAGGCTCACTTAAGCACTCCTCAGGGATGATCTCATTTACACGATATCTCCATCTTACAGATGAAGAAAGGTGAGGCCCAAGAGGCTTATGGAACACGGGCAGGGTTACAGTCAGTAGGAGGCATAACTAGGATACAAACTGCAATTTCTTCTCATACCCCCCATGCTAGCATAATGAAATGCTAGAAAGCTCTAAGGCATTTATTTAACAGCTCCTGCAGATTGAGGAGATACTGTGTACTTAGTTTTCTTAGCACTAGGGCTCTGAGGATAAAACAGATAATAAAGCAACCTTCTGACTCAAAGAGCTGTATCTCAAGTCTGGGGCTTTGAACCCAGGGCACTCCACATTTGCTGGGGTGACTAAGACTTTTTAGGTTTCCACCGATGATGCAACTATAATGCAGGGCTGCTTTAGCTGTGTGCCCCAAACTGACATTCTTGGAGCAATGCCAGACATTTAGCTGGAATCACAGAGAACACCTAGCAAAAGAAAACTCACAGTGAAGATTTTGCAAATGTGGCATAGGTCAGGGCTATGCTTTTCCTGTGTATTTTGGCATGCTCTCTTACATCTTCAATATGGATGGATATTTCAATTTGAACTTCCTCGATGCAGTTCCTATTGGGTTGGCCTCACAGTCACCTTCTCTGTTGGGTACCCAGTCACAGCCCAGCTGGTCACAGAGGCCAGTGAGGCTGCAATTACAATGACCAGCAGAAGGTCCTTGGGATGCTGCAGTCCTGTATACATAGCAGAAGGAGAGGGCAGAGAGGATGTTGGGTTTAGGTCCAACATCTGTTCTAGTTCAGTAGCACATCACTAGGCCATGCCGCAGACCATATCCTAGACCTCATCATTACCCAAAAGGTGAGTTAAAATCACAAATCCAAACTCTCCTCTCTGGTGGGAAGCAGAGAAAAGCACTGACCAAACCAAAAACCAGACTGACCATAGCTGTGCCATTTTTGAGTTATGTGACCTTGCACACATGATTTAACCACTTCCTACCTCAGTTTCCTCTTACATAAAACATGGAAAGTAACAGAATATCCCTCTTGGGGTTATTTTTGAATTAATTGCTTAGAAAGATGACCGGCCTATAGTAAGTGCTAGCTCATGCTACAGTTTTTTTTTCTCTCTTTCTCCTTTAACACTTGCTTTTAAATTTTTTTTATTTTTTTTAAGTTTTTATTTTATTTCTGATAGTCACAGAGAGAGAGAGAGAGAGAGAGAGAGAGGGAGAAGCAGGCTCCATGCACCGGAGCCCGATGTGGGATTCGATCCCGGGTCTCCAGGATCGTGCCCTGGGCCAAAGGCAGGCGCCAAACCGCTGCGCCACCCAGGGATCCCAACACTTGCTTTGTAAAACCTACTTGATATCTCCCATTTCAGGCCCTTCCATTTTTTTCCCTAGTTTTCTTCGGTTTCACCCTCTCTTCTATTTTAATCTAGATGCTAGACCTATCTCCTCAACTCGTCACTGGCCAAATCCTTCAATTCCTTTCTTTCTGTCCTGTGTATCTGGAAAAAACCATAACCCTGAGTCAGTCCAACTGTCTAACTCGCTGGCCACCTGCTCTAACCTCTCCCTTCCCCAGTCACAGCTGAACAGGTACTTTTCCTTTAGTATGAGGCAAATCCCATCTCTCCCCACCTCTCCTCAGGTAAATGATCCTATCTCCTCTATCTTCAATGTAGTCTAGTGGCTTCTTCCTTCCTTCTCATCAGCATTAAACATGCTCAGTTTCTCCCACTATAGGACAAAATGCAAAACAAGAGAACAAAACACATGTTCCCACCACCCTGTATCTCCACTGAGCTACCAACGTAGAACAGCAATGCTTCTAGATTCCAGATTTGCAGAATTTATTTTTTTTATTTTTAATTTTTTTTGATTTGCAGAATTTAGAAAGAGCGGTTTGCACAAAGTACTTTTCATTAGCATTAGCTCCTCAGTTAACTGTGGACTGTATTTCGCCTCTCCCTTACCACTGACATTGCCCTAGCAAAGTCATCTGTGCCTTATGTGGCAGTAATCAAGGGTAGAAAGATACAGGAAAAAAAATTTTGTCTCCTCCACAGGGTATAGAATCATCCCTGACACAGAAGAGAACTCAGTAAGTGCTTCTTGGAAGAAGGAAAAAAGATGTACAAAGAATTCGGCTCGCGATGACAAAAGAGTTACAATATTTCTGTCCCGAGCTCAAGTTGGTACAAATTCATACTCAATTCAGGAAGAAAAACCTCTCTTTGGAAAGAATGGAGAAACCTGGGCTGACATTGATTAAGTAGGAACAAATGGTGTCCGTTGACTTTTCAATTTTATTTTCATTAAATATCCATGAGTATATTGCTAATTCATTTCAGAAACAAAACCACAGACTGGCTTATCAAGTGTTAAAAAGAGCAAAAGGCCCAAAATGGAGCCAGTTTTGCTAAGCCCCACCAAGACTTAATACCTAACCTAATTGCAATATTAGCCTCTCCCAAGAGTGGAATTTCAAACCAATCAGTCTGGAATTCCTGATCAGCACTAGTGAGGTACTCAGCAAGGTAAGACACCCCCCCCCATGCCCTTCCCTGTGACGGAAGGTGATTTTGCCTGAAACAGTTCTTTCTTTCCTTTGCCTAATAATCTCTCCTTGTCTCACCCTGTATCTGTTTATAAAATCCTTCCATTTTGTACAGCTCCTTGGAACTCCTTTCTGCTTGCTAGATGGGATGGTGCCCGATTCATGAGTCGTGGAGTAAAGCCAATTAGATCTTCAAATTTACTCAGTTGAGTTTTGTTTTTTAACACAAGTTTAATGCATTATTAAGGTACTAGCAGCCCAGGAAAATCTGTGAACCACAGCTTGAGAAACACTCCTCCAGAGTTCTCAAACGTATGTAGAGGGCATGCCCGTCCGTTTTCCCCAGTTGTTCCTTGCTCTCCCTTGTATCTTAGCTTATCCCCTTGTTCCTTGCTTATCCCTTGTATCCATCCCGGATTTGTTTGCATCTTTTTCATTCACTGATATTCATGGCGGATTTTGATTTTTAAGGTGAGGAGGGAGGGCAATCTCTTGAGGTCTGGAACAGGAGTACAGAGACGGGGAGGATCAGTGGCTAGTTTCCCATCGACGCAGTGGATGATTCGGCTCAGACCCGCTGCGCAGGCACCATCTTCAGCTACTTGGAGTCAGGCTGCTGAAGCTCCCAGTTGCTTCTTCTCATTGGGAGTTACCCTGGGTTACACCCACCTCTGGGGGCTGAACAACTGGCTAACTCAGGGACACAGCCTTGGGCAGCCTTGGCCTGAATTCCAGGGAACTCTGAAGGGCCACCCCAGCTCTGGAGCTCTCTAGATCACCCGAGGCCCCATTTGCGACCCCACTGCAGGCCGGCATCTTCCACTGCTCAGCTCTACCTCCCACACCTCCTCAGGCCTATCACCCAGCAAAGACAGAAATGGGGCTCCTTCTACACAGGCATGTTGGCTCAGGGAAGGTGGGAGCCGAGCAGCAGGGCAGTACGCAGGCGCAGTGGGGCGAGCGACCACTTCGGCTGCCTGAGAGACCTCAAACCGCCCAGGCGGAGCCTCTCCCTGTCTCAACATGGGTAACAGGAAGCGTTTGGCCTCCACCCATCTACATCCGGGTCTGCACCACCAGCTCTGGCACCTGGGGGCCCCCACCCATGCCCAGGAGAGTTTGGAAGGTGCAATCCAGTGACGGAGACTCCTGGGCTGATGGTGTGAGGTAGGGGTGTTCCATCCCTCAGATGCTTCCAGAAACACCTGAGGCACCGCCACAGGCAAGGAGATGCCGCAGGCGCCAAGAGCCCCGGAGCCAACCCTGCTTTCAGAGGAGCACTGGGCTGAGACACGGTGCCCCCCACCCGGAGGAAGCCTAGAAATCGTTGAGGCCGTGAGCCCTTGAGCGGAACCGCCGTCGGGCACCGCCTACCTCTGCAACAGATGCGGCCTCCAGCAAACTCAGGAGCTCCTCGGGGACAGGGCAGGCCTTGACTGGGCCTACTGCATGCACGGCCTGCAGCAAAGCCCGAGGTGGGGTGGGCCTAGCCCTCTCCAGTTCAAAGGAGCACAGCCCAACCGTGGCCTAGACCAGAGACTCCGGAGCTGGATCCTCACAATGGGACCTACAAGTTGAAACTTCAAGATGACGAGCGGAAGCTTGGAGAGACGTGTCCCATGGGAGGTGTCGGAGGCTGCCAACCCCAGCTTCAGGAGCGTGGCGCCAAACCTGAGGAGCTCCCAAGTTCAACAGCTGTAAGTGACAACCATCCCCCCATCTTCTTGTGGTTAAATATCTGTTTTTTTAAGTTTTATCATGGCAAAATGCGCGTTACAAATTTTACCATTTTAACATAAATTTACGACTCGGTCAGTGGCATGAGGTACAGTGGTTGTGCAACCCTCGCCGCCTTTTAATTCAGAACATTCCATCACACCAAAAACAAGCCCTGGCCCCATATGGTCACTTTCCAGCCCCCTTCCCAGACCCTGGCAACCACTAACCCCTCTTTCTGTCTCTGTGGATTTGTTGTTGTGGACATTTCACATAAATGCAATCACACTTAAAAAAAAAAAAGAAAAGAAAAGGATTGCATGTCATGCAAGGCGATGTTTTTATTCCGGCTTTTGCAATAGGTAGAATATTCATTGATGAGAAACAAAAAAAGAGGGCTGGAGTTTTATAAAGGGAGGCAATGAGTCACTTGCTTTATAAAGGAGTAGTATAGACGCTGGGTGGAAGTGTACAGATGGTTTTATCTGGGTGATGCAAATAGGCCAGGCTGAGGTGGTCTTTGGTGGTCAGCCATTTACAGAGCAAAAAAGGGTGGTGGTGGTGATGGCCAGGTTCCTAACTGCCCTTGCCTTCTGGAAACCCTGGGCTCAGGTAAAGTTCAGCACTGTCACTTTTTTTTTTTTTTAATTTATGATAGTCACACACAGAGAGAGAGAGGAGGCAGAGACACAGGCAGAGGGAGACAGGCTCCATGCACCGGGAGCCCGCGTGGGACTCGATCCCGGGTCTCCAGGATCACACCCAGGCCAAAGGCAGGCGCCAAACTGCTGCGCCACACAGGGATCCCAGCACTATCACTTTAAGAACTTTCCTCAGTCAGCCTCCAGGAACTCTCCATCTCAGATCTGCTTCCAGAGAGCCACTCAAAAGACAGTCTGCCATCTGGCCCTTTGGATGGGTTTGAGCTCCTCTGTTAAAGAGTTTGGGCACCAGGAATCTATAGAATTGTATTTTCATGAGATAATCGATGACATTCTGGGCAAGCAAGGGCTGAGATTCCAGCCAAAGTCTTCAGAACTCTGTGTGCGTTGAGACTAACTGCAAGATGAGCTGCTTCAGGGCTGTGCTGAAACCCTGAACTGAGGGCAGCCCGGGTGGTTCAGCGGTTTAGCGAACTTCAGCCCAGGGCATGATCCTGGAGACCCGGGATCGAGTCCCACATCAGGCTCCTGCATGGAGCCTGCTTCTCCCTCTGCCTGTGTCTCTGCCTCTCTCTCTCTTTGTGTCTCTCATGAATAAATAAATAAAATCTTTATATATATAAAAAAGAAACCCTGAACTGAAGCCCTTGGAGGCTTTTGTTACAGCAATGCCCTAATGGGAACTTGGGAAAGCATCTACGCATAGCAGCCTTGGTGGGGACCTTGGCCTTGCAAGATGGGCAGCGATAATGGTGAACCTTTTCCCACTAGCTTGGAGGGCAGCCACCTGGGAGAGATCAAGCAGAGAAGTACAGAGCAGACCTTATGTGATGCCTGCAACTCAGAGTCTTGTGAGCGGCCCTGGAAAGCCCCAAGATACACAGAGGGAACATTTTTGAAATAGAGGTTGGATTTCCAGCAAGCAGGTTGGTGGAGGCGTAAGCTCCATGCTTTGGTCATGAAAAATAAAGTAACCTCTCAGGCTGGCGAGGTCTGGGATATCTGTGTTACATTAAAGTATCTTTAAGGTCGTCTCATTTTTTGTTTATTTATTTACTTTTAAAGATTTTATTTATTATTCATGAGAAAGAGAAGCAGAGACACAGGCAGAGGAGAAGCAGGCTCCTCGCAGGGAGCCTGATGGACTCGATCCTGGGACCCTGGGGTCACGACCTGGCCAAAGGCGGCGCTAAACTGCTGAGCCACCCGGGCTGCTCCGCATTATATGCTGCTCAACATTATATGGTGTCATTCATTTGGGAATATAAAAAATACTGAAAGGCAATAAAGGGAATACAGGTTGTCTCATTTAAACAGGAGTGTTGTTTCCTGAGATTGGATCACATTTAAATAATCAGAAGAAATTTCTATAAACTACATGATACTTAAGGAATGTAAGATTTAAAAACGGATATTATTGTCCCTGTAAAGTCTACGGAAGGTCACCTTTGTGGTTAAGTCTTCTGGTTTTAGGTTCCGGCAGATTGTGTGATTCTGGACTAGATTTTAATCAGTGGGGGAGCCAGAGAAGAGAAGCGATTTGTAAAGACTTTAGCTTTCCAGGTGTGATGGGTCCGTAGCTCTGTACGTCACACAACCTGCCCCCAAAGGACACACCTAAGCATTTAAAGACAGGTGGCATGGGATATAAGATAGAAATGAAACTTCAAGACCAGTACTCTGATCTTGAGTAACTTCTACAAACAATGCAAAAAAAATATATTAAAAAGCCAAAACCAACCAAACAAACAAACAAACAAAAAAACACTGGGTAAGAACAGTAGTCTAGGCAAATTTATTTATTTATTTATTTATTTATTTATTTATTTATTTATTTATTTATTTATGATTTATTATTATTTATTTTTATTTTTTTATTGGAGTTCGATTTGCCAACATATAGCATAACCCAGTGCTCATCCCATCAAGTGCCCCCTCAGTCCCCGTCACCCAGTCACCCCATCCCCCCGCCCACCTCCCTTTCCACGGCCCCTTATTCGTTTCCCAGAGTTAGGAGTCTCTCATGTTCAGTCATCCTCACTGATATTTTCATCATTTTCTCTCCTTTCTAGGCAAATTTGACTTCAAAACCAGTCAGTCCTTTGGCCAACTTCCACTCTCAGCTTGTTCACTTTTGTGTTCTCTCTCTCACACACACATACACACACACTTATATGCTCATGCAGGAGATTGCAGTCCTAAATAAAACCTTCTTATTTTCTCAACTAACAATATATAACTTTTAACTTTTCCAAGCCTCAATTTCCTCATCTTTAAGATGGAAGAAATAAGTATTCGAGATCTTGCACATACGGTGCTTAACAGTGGGTAACCCCTCGTCGCATGCATATCGTAAGAAATACTATCTGAAAGAAAACCTTATAGGCGTTATATCTGCTAATTTTTGTTGCCTATAATTAAACATTTATTGTATTTTTCCATCTGCTTACAGGGAGAGTACAGAAGGCAATGTTTCTCTGTCTTTATCTCTCCCATTCTTCCCTATCTGAATTTGGATCACTTGATCACAAGGAATAAGAAACAGAAACCTTTCAAAAGAACTGAAGTGTAAAGGGGATTTATTAACAAGGCAAATTTTTTTGAAAAATAAATTAATTTTTTTGGTGTTCAATTTGCCAACATACAGAATAACACCCAGTGCTCATCCCGTCAAGTGAACAAGGCAAATTTCATGGAACCTAATTTACCTATATTAAATTAATCACCTAAAACAAGTAAATATCATTCATTTATAGATAAGAAGCTGATGGTAACATACTCTTTTTAACTTTCCTATGGACATTTGATTGTTCCTTGTTTGCTTATGTTTATATCTATTTAACTTTGGTAAATATTTCTGCCATATCCTTTTTTTTGTTTTGAATGATTTTGTGGACTCAATTCGAAATTCATATTATTAGGGAAAGGTACTGCTTTCAGTGACTCATGTGCTGCTCGTTTTATTTTATGAGATAACATACAAATATTACAATTATTTCAAGTAAAATTTCTATTATTGACATGTGTTGATGATAACATCGATTTGACATGTGTATTTTTACTCTTTGTCCTTCTGAGCTTTTACAGAGTGGGGGCTCGTCGCCCGAATTCCTCGTTCACCCTCAGTGGCGGCTCATCTCTAAGTCAGGGATCATGAATGATAGATCCTCGGAAGTTTCACTGGAGCATGGAAGGAAAATTTGACTGAATGGAATTCTTGCTTTCCCATGTTTTGATTAATTGTAAGCTGGACCGATTGTAAGGGGTCTTTTTACAGAATCAAGTCGCTAGGAAGGACCGTGAGTAAGAAGAGCGTGATGAGACATGAAGTCATGAGTGGCAGGCGTGAGTGAAATGTAATCCATGTTTCATGCGCTTTGCTTTTCTGCGATCGGAGGCGCAGATGTTTAATGAGTCGCCGGTGAGTGAGAAGCCTTCTCACACTAATCCTGCTGTAGCTGTGGCTGTGGCGGCGCAGCGTGTGCGCGTCAGCGGCGCGGGCAGGCCAGCGCGCGGGCGGGCGCGAGGGCAGCGCCCCGGCAGGCGTCTGGCGTGGCCGGCCCTGGTGGTCCCAGCGTGGGCTCGCGGCCCCGACTGGGGCTCCCGGGCAGCAGCGCCCCGCCCGAGGCCGCGGCCTGGCCAGTGCGCCTCCAGCGCGGGCGCGGCCGTCGGGAGCGGGAGGCCCAGGGCGCCCGGGGCGAGGCGCGGGCTGCGGGGTCGGGCGCGCCGGCGGGCGGGGCGGGGGCTGTGGTCCGGGGTGAGCGGGTGCGCCAGGGGCAGGGCTGTGGGCGGGCGGCGGGGCGGGCGCCCCTGTGCCGGGACCCAGGCCGGGGGGGGCTGCCGAGGACCGGGGCCGGTCCACACGAGCCCCCGGGAGCGGCGGCTGGCGGGATGGGCGCCTGATGGGGCCGCGGGGCCCGGGGCTTGGGGGCGGCCCCTGGGCTGGGAGCGGGCGCCCCGCAGGCGGGTGGGCTTTGGGGGCTTCCAACCTTATTAGGATTTACGTTTTCATGAGAGACAGAGAGAGGCGACGAGTACGGCGGGGGGGGCGGGCCCCAGGAGGAAGCCGGATGCGGGCCTCGATCCGGGTCGCAGGTCACGCCCGGGCCGACGAAGGCAGGCGCCCATCGGCTGCGCCCCGGGCGTCCCGTAGCCCGTGTCTGTCGTCTGTGCCGGGTTCGGGGTCTGTCCCATGGGAGAGGAGAAGGAGCGGGAGCGAGACGGGACAGGCTCCCACGCAGACCCACCTGAGTGCGGAGCCCGAGCGGGCGACCTGCCGGCCCTGGGATCACGCGCTGAGCCCAACCCGGCCGTGCAACCGGCTGAGCCTCCCGGGGGCCTCGCGGGTGCCTCCCATCCAGCCCTCGGACGCTCGGCGCCCGTGCGGAGGCTGGAGGAAGACCAGCGCCGGCTCGCGGGACACGGACGCCCACGGCGGGACACGGACGCCCACGGAGGGACACGGACGCCACGGCGGGCCCCCCGCCCACAGGCCCTCATTGGTGAAAACCCCGTTCTCGTCCGTCGTCGTCGGTGCACGCGTGTCAC